>NC_043708.1:136744410-136779425 GCF_006229205.1 Suricata suricatta
GCTCGGGAGCCAAGTGCTGGGCGCGGGGCGGGTGCGCCCCCGGGGGAGACGAGGCGACGCCCCTGCCCTTGGGGAGCCCGGGGCGGGGGTCCGGGCGGGGCGGACCGACAGCACCAGCTCGGCCGTCCCTGGCTCTGCGATGAGCGGCTCCATGTATGGAGACACACATACTTCTCATTTCTTATTAATTTTAGAAACTGTTGTGAATGACTAGCAGAAATAGCCCAGGACCAGCAGGCAAAGACCTGGCCGGGTTCTAGGCGTGGCGTTGGCACTGCCCGGGTGGGCTGGCCTCAGTTTTCTGGTCTGTCAAATGGTCTCTCTTCGTATCCCTACTGTCGGGACCCACAGAAGCGAAGCGGCGCCGCACAGGACAGACCGCCGGGGATGAGGAGGCAGAGCAGGTCAAGGCTAAGGAGATGGGTGGGGCTGCCTGAGGCCCACATGGCTTTGGGCTAAAGCCGGCCTGGGTCGTGTGGCCAGGGGTCCCTGGCAGAGCAACTGTGCACCAGGCGGCTGCGGGACGGGCGGGGCAGCGGGACTGGCGCCAGGCCGCTGTGCCTGCTGGTGTCCCCTGCTGTCTGTGGGGACGAGGAAGCGAACCTGGTAGGTTTCCCCCCTCTCCCCCCGGCAGTTGGTGCTCAGGAAATTGCATCAGTGCTAGTGGCAAGCCCCCTACAGACCTTCAGGCTGCAGTGGGAGAAGTGTCTGCCCTCAGGGACTTCCTTTCCCCCTTCTGTCTCCCTGTCACTCTCCTGGGGCCACTACTTGGTGACTGCCTCACCATCCATACTGAGCACTCCCTGGGCACCAGCAGTGACTGCCCTTGGTCTGACCCAGTCTCGGGGCGCAACTCCTGGCAGCAGCATCCCCGGGCAGCAGATGTCCTGTGTCTGTGACTGTAGCACATGGGGACCCTGCGTTCCTGCAACGGTATTATGCGCAGTTCAGCAAACATTCACTGAGGACGTAAGCCATGCGCGGCACTGTTCCGAGAACTGGGGGCACAGCCACAGACGAGCCAGGAAAGGTGGGGCACGCGAGTGTTGAGACAGACATCTGTAAGCCAACTGGGGCAACATGAGTGCCTGGGAAGGGGACTGGTGGTCAGGGAAGGCTTCCTGGAGGAGGAGACTTGAGGCGCCAGAGGTGGCCACTGGAGGATGTGGGAACAGAGCCCTCCAGGTAGGGGAGCAGGGAGCGGTTCGAGGAGAGGGACATGGCTGTGTGTGTGTGTGGGGGGGGTTTTCGGAGGGAGACAGGGCGGCTTCCTGAGAGACTGCGTGTCCCGGAGAGATTTGAGGATGACTCTGAGATTTTGGCCTCAGCCACTGGCAGGACGGCGGTGGCATTTACGGAGCACACACTGAACACTGTGCCGCTGGGTATTACTGAGCACATTGCTAAGCCCTGCAGAGTTTTGAATAATCGGTTCCAGTCACTCTTCCCTTTCCCCTGCAGGTTAAAATTCCAGTGGCCTCTGGCTCCTCCCTCTTCTTTCTCCGCCACCCCAAGGCCGCACCCCTGCCGTCCCCTTCCACAGTGGCTGCCGGGCTGGGTTACCATCTGTTTCCTCCCCGCAGTCCCCGGGCACTGGCGCTCCCTGCCCGCGCCCTGGACGCTCCGTAACTTCCTGCCTCCTTGCCCTGCTCAAGCCGTTCCCTGTGACTGGAGGCCTTCCTCCCTCACCGGACTTTTTTAAGCTGCACCAGGACTCCGGGGCCTGGGGTAAAATGCCAACCACCTCGTCTTCCTTTTCCAGACCCTCCCTCCCAGTAGAAGTGACCTTTCCCTCCACCAGGCCCCCCTGGATTGCACTTTTCCCATGAGACCTATTTCCTGTGGCCGGAACTCACCTTCCCAGACTGTGTGTAGCTAACCTGAGGGCCGTCTTGCCCAGCACAGGGTCTGTGCGTGCAGCCATTCGGGTAGGTTTGGATTCGTTGGATTAGTTGAAGCTTCCTTCCCACTGAACCTTTTACAAAAGCCTGAAAAACAGAAAAAGCAAGTCAGGTTAAGGGGTCAGGGAAGAGTTGGGCTCTCTCTCTCTCTCATGTAGACACATGTGCATATATATTCTCTCTCTGCTCAGACTCACCCGTGCATGTCCCGTTTGTGGACACCTTGTAATGCCCCGCATTCCAAGACCCAAGACCAGCGACTCTTTCACCCTGGGTGGGTCTCAGCCCCATCTCCCTCTCCCCCGCATCTCTGCTGGGCTCCGCCCTGACCAAGATGCGCACAGGATCTGCTGCCCCACTTTCTCTGCAGGCTTTGCCCCTCCCCTAGGTGGCGAGTGGGAGGGGACACGTGAGCTGGTTCTCACCGGCCTCTTGGACTCTAGAGGGGCGCTGGCCGCACGGGTGTGCCGGCCGTGAGTGCAGGCCGCTGGCAGGAGCAGCTGGCCACCACCCGACTCGGGCTGTGATTACAATGCCCGTCAGCTTATATAGCACATGTACCCTCTCCTCTCTTCACGGGATGCTTCGGTTCAGGATCGTGCTCCTGACCCACACTGGCTTCCTCTCCCACCCTCTCCTCCTTGTACGCACCCCTGCAGGAGGAGCCTGGAGCAGCCACATGCACCACGAGGATCTTCCTATTTCAGTGTCTTGCCTAGACATTGACACAGTCCTCCTCATTCTTACCATAGAAGTGTGCCATCCATTCATCCGCCATCTGTAACCCACCCCCCTACCATCCATCCATCTGCCATCTGTAACCCACCCCCTAACCATCCATCCATCCGCCATCTGTAACCCACCCCCCTAACCATCCATCCATCCATCCATCCACATCTACCACCCACCATCCATTCATCCACCATTTATCAACCATCCATCCATCCATCACCCACCCATTCACCATCCACTATATACCTTCTACCATTCACCTATGCGGTCACCATCCATCCATCATCCGCCATCCGTCATCCATCCATCGTCCATCTACTACCCACTGTCCATCATCTATTCATGTATCCATCCATCCATCTACCCATCCACTCATCCATTCATTTACTATTCACCATTTATCCATCCATTCATCCACCATCCATCCATCCACCCACCCATCCACCATAAGTCATCCATCCATCCATCCATCCATCCATCCATCCATCCATCCATTTCTCCTTCCTGGTTTACTCTCCCTCTCTTTCCCTCCCTTATCTATCAAATTTTTTTTTTTTTTACCATTTTTTATTTATTTTTGAGAGAGCATAAATGAGGGAAGGGGGCAGAGAGAGAGGGAGACGCTGAATCCTAAGCAGGTTCCAGGCTCCAAGCTGTCAGCACAGAGCCTGACATGGGGCTTGAATTCACAAACCGTGACATCATGACCTGAGCCGCAGTTGGACAACTAACCAACTGAGCCAGCAGGTGCCCCACTATCAATCAATTCTTATATACCCTTGCAGAAGTCCCCAGGCAGACTTTCTGTGCCATATTCCGACGCCCTACCCCAAAGGATTCTGATTCTGTAGGTGAAGGTTGGCATTTAGAAATCTGGGGGCTGCTGATGCCCAGAGTCCATTCCCTGACTCTGTGCGGGGCCTGGGGCAGGTGCTGGGGATACAGCCTTCCTGCACCTGCGGCCAGTCTCCTTGGGGCCCATCTAGCTGCAGGCTGGATGGCTCGCTTCTCACTTCCCGAATGCTCTCTCTTACGCGGGGGCAGACTGCTGACTGGCGCCCGTTCCAGCTGCAGGTGTGTGCGGTGAACTTCACCATGAGCTGGTCCCTCAGCTCCTGGTGGGGCTTGTTGGGTTGTGGGGCCTGTGACTGAGAAAGGTGCTTTCCAGAAGTCTCAGCGGCAAAGGGCGAAGCTTACTGAGCAGTTCTCCGGTCGGGCTGTGCTGGTGTGGACGGCCTTCTGCTGAGGAGTCGTGCCGGGGGCAGCTCTCAGGGCTGGTGAGGGGGTGCTGGCGTGGCGGGCTGTCACTTTGTCTACACCCGCAAGCCCGGTGGTGCTGGAGGTGAGAGACAGCGTCTCTGTAGGACTAGAGGTGACCTTGTGGGCGAGAGCTCAGAGTCCATTGAGATGGGACCATCCATGTAGACAGGGACCTCCTCCATGCGTCCCCAGTGCCTGGTACACAGGGGTGCATGATATTTATCCTTAATAGGTTTTAAAATTAGTTCATAAACAGGTGATGAAATGGCAGGGCTTTGGCAAGGCCTGGGCAAGGGCAGAGTAGGGACCAGAATGCAGGAGTCCTGCCTGCTGACTCGGCCCCAGCCTTACGCCCTCGTGCTGCGCCTTGGTCCCTGGCATCCTCGGTGCCATGCCCTTTCCCTGTGCCCAGCCTCACCGCAGCTCCCAGACGCGAAGTGGACGCAGGCTTGCTGGAGGGTGTGGGAGCTTCATTCAGGCCACAGGTCCAGCCCTGACTCTTGCACGTGGCCCTCTTTCCTTGTCCTCCTGAAAGGCCCGTGCGCCAGATTCGGCTGTGAGGCCCATCAGCCCCTGGGGAGGAGGGCTTGGGGGGGGGCCTGCAGGCAGAGGCCATCTTCAGGGGGGGTGGGGTGAGCAGGAGGGTGCAGGTCTGTGCAGGTGGGGAGGGTGGGAAGAGGGAGGCCCTGGTGGCTCCAGTCCCCAAAGGCACACGGGGGGCTGGGGGGGGGGGCCGACGTGCCGCGGAGACAGGTCAGGAAGCCCACAGGCTGGAGCTGGAGGCAGAGCAGAAGTGGGAACGAATGCATTCAGCAGCCAGGAAATTCCATGCACCGCAGTGTTTATTTCGATAAGTGACCACCTCCCTGCTCTGGCCCTTGCAGTTCCTGGACAGTCGTGGGGGTTGCTGCCCTCATCCTGCTCCTGGTCGCCCTGCTGGCTCGTGTCCTCGTCAAAAGAAAGCCACCCCGGGACCCGCTGTTCTATGGTATGTGTCCTCGGGTCCGTGGGAGGGGGCACTGCCGGGGTCCACTCGACGGCACGGCACTCGACTTTTGCCTGCATTACGTTCCTCCGTGGACAACAAGTCTGCCTCCAATGCCCCGAGCCCACTGGGGACGTGCAGGAAGCGTGGGAGTGTTTCAGGGCCATAAACCAACACCTCCTCTGGGCTGTGGACCCCACCCTTCCCCAGCTGAGATCATGGCGGAAGGTCAGTGCCAGGGCCAGCCGGGCAGGATGCCCCTCTGTTCCTTGCCTCCGCCCCCAGCCATGCTCTGACCTCTGGCCTCCCCTCTCCGTCCTGTGCCTCCGGCCTCTGGCTTGCGGCCTTACCTGGTGTGGAAGGTAGCCGTACAAGTACAGTGGCCTGGTCTGCACGTTTGTACAATGAGGAAAATAACAGCACTCACCACCGAGGGAGGGTCGGTGCAAACAGTAAACAATATTTGTAACATATTTATAACTGTGCCTGACAAATACACATGTGCATTAAATAAATAAAAGCACCACTGCTGAAGCATTTAGGAGTGTGCCAGGTGTGGCCCTGAGCACTGCAGCAGGAGGAGTCTATTTGATCCTCACATCAAATAGCCTCCAGTTACAGATGAAGAAGCTGAGAAACAAGGTCACATAGTGAGAACGCCATTGACCCCAAAGCCCCTGATCTTTGTGGCGCGCTGCCTCCGGCAACACCGTTACCGCCTTCCAGCGCTTCCCCTGCCGGGAACTCTGCTGGGCATTGACTCCTTCAGCTTCCGCTTCAGTCAGGCTGCGCCCACCCCCGCCCCCAGGTCCCAGCGTCCCGTCCTGTAGCAGCCGCAGAGTTTCCTGTCCCCCACCCCCGCTTCGCAGAGCTGTAGCCGACAGGTAACACCGTGCGAGTGTGAGGCGCACACCGTGATGATGTCCGTGCGCATGCGCCGTGAGACGTGACCACAGCAGGTTGTCTGCCCGGATTTGGGTCCTTCGCCTCACAGCACGGCCTTCCTTGGTGTGCAGGGCGAGTGTGCAATGCAGTGTCGCCAACTGTAGTCGCCACGCTGTAGACAGACAGCAAAACTCACCTGAGACCCGGAAGTTTGTTTGAGCAGCATCTCCCCATGACCCCTCCTCACGGCAGCCACGGTTCCGAGCTCTGTTTCTGTGAATTCAGCTTTTTAAGATTCTGCAAATAAGTGAGATCCTACGGCATCTGTCCTTCTCTGGATAACTGTCTTCATTTAGGACAATGCCCTCGAGGTCCATTTGTGTTGTCACAGTGGCAGGATTTCCTCTGTTATGGCTGACACTCTGTTGTGTTTATGTGGATCTTCCTCATTCATTCATTCATCGATGGACCCATGTCTTGGCCGTAAACACCCGGGTTCCTTGCTCACGGTCTGCGGGGGGCCGGGAATGCTGTGCTTCAGGCTGTGGGTCAGAGTCAGGGCTGTGTCTTGTGTCTTCTGGCTCGCGGACCAGCAGTTCCCCGAAGGTGTGCCCTCCTGCCAGCAGAGGGGACTTGGCGTTGGCCATTGTCAGTGCCACGCACATGCCACTGGCCTCGGCAAGTTGTGTGGCCGAGCCCATCATCGGCAGCTTGGGGAATTCTCTGCCTGCAGCATGTCCTGGCAGAGGCAGGGAGGGGAAGAATTGTGAGTAACTGATTTCCCCCAGCCTGTGAATACAAATACCCTGAAGTTTAGAGGCGCCTGGGGGGCTCAGTCGGTTAAGCTTTCGACCTCAGCTCAGGTTATGATCTCATATCTGTGAGTTCAAGCCCCGCATCGGGCTCTGTGCTGACAGCTTGGAGCTTGGAGTCTGCTTCCGATATTGTATCTACCTCTCTCTCTGCCCCTCCCCTGCTCACACTCTTTCCTTCTCTCTCTCAAAAATGAACAATTTTTTTTAAAAAACCCTGGAGTTTAGGTAAATGATATAACTTGCCCAAGATTGGCCAGCAGTCAGTAGATGAGCTGGACCTGTCCAAGTTCAAGGCCCACATCCTTTCTCCTGCCAGCCAGACCCTGGCTTTGCTTTGGCCCCAGCCCACCTTTCCAGATGGGTCTCCTGCTGCCACCTTCCCCCCCAACTCTGTCCTGGTCTCTGTCATAGCCTTGAGCACACGGAAGCCCCAGGGCCGGGGTTTCCACCAGCATCTGGCGCTCCGTCAGCCTCAGCCACGGTTGCCGGAACTGCCCGGTGATCAGATGCTGAATGCTTCCTTTCTGGAGAGAGACACGGTGGCCGATCGCCTGATGGCCAATTCCAGACTGCAAGGCCTGGGAGGCGCAGGGAGGCAGGGTGGGCAGGGGTGGGCCTCCTGCTCCCGGGAGACCGTGAACGCCGCCGTGGCCTCGGCCGCGGGCTCCGCAAGGCCAGCTTCCCTTTTCTGTGAATTAACCTCCCCCACTGTCCTCCCTCCTTAATTTTTCATGGCTTCTCTTTTATTTTTTAATGTCTGTTTATTTTTGGGAGAGACAGAGCATGAGCAGGGGAGGGGCAGAGAGAGAAGGAGACACAGAATCGGAAGCAGGCTCCAGGCTGAGCTGTCAGCACAGAGCCCAACGTGGGGCTAGAGCTCACCAACCGTGAGATCACGCCCTGAGCCATCCAGGCACCTCTTTCATGACTTCTCTTATGTCCACCTTTGGATTCCTCTGCCGTCCATGCCCATCACGTGGTTTCTGATTTGTGACAGTTTGAAAATGCAGCCTTACTGATAAACAACACGCACGGAGTGTGGTCACTTGCCGTTTAGAAAGTATTATTCCTTGGCTGGTAGGTTGCTGGGGATTTTAAGCCCTTTTAGGAGACCCTCCCGACCCGAGTGGGAGGCTCGGAGACGCCGTGGTTTCCTTCTCTTAGGTTCAGCTGCGCCGTCTCCCATCCGTCGTGAAGACCATGGCCTGCCGTCTTAAACCTGCATGTCAGCCGCCGCGCCTGCAGGGCGCCCACACCGGACCCTCTGTGGGCCGGCCTGCTGGGAATTCGTGGAGATGAATGAATGAGCTTTTCTGAGTCATTATCTTATTAAAAGTTTTTTCTAGTTTGTTTATTATTTATTATTTATTTACATTTGTATTTATTTATTTAATTTTACTTATTTATTTATTTATAGAATCCCAAGCAGGCTCTGCACCACCAGTGCAGAGCTCAGGGCAAGGCTCAAACCCAGGGACTGTCAGATCATGACCTGAGCCTAGGTTGGACGCTTAACCGACTGAGCCCCCCACACGCCCAAGTCATTATTTTAAATCTACCTACCACGTGGTCACCTCTGTGCTTGGCCCCTGGTTGCTGGTGTTGTTCCCTCCGTGCAGGTGGGGTCCCCGGCAGCCACTTGTAGGGAGTGGAGGATGGACGGGGGGGCCTGGTAGAATCCTGTGGGACAGAGTTAGTGGGTGAGTTTGTCCCCCTGGCGGGTGTCCCCTTGGAGAGAGCACTTGGGCAGTGACACGGGCAAAGGTCCCAATGTATGTGCAGGAGGGACCTTCTGTTAGTCCATGTTGAGTGTCCACAGTGTGTGGACACATTAAAAACAAGTCACTGTTATTGGAGAATGCCAAGTGCTTGGTCATTGTCTCCTGATCTACTGCTTTTTGTTTTTTTAATTAATGTTTATTTATTTTAGAAGAGGGTAGGTGGGCAGAGAGTGAGGAAGAGAGAGAATCCTAAGCAGGCTCTGCACTGTCAGCACAGAGCCCGGATGTGGGGCTTGAACCCACAACCATGAGACCATGACCTGAGCCCAAATCAAGAGTCAGACGCTTAACTGACTGAGCCCCCCAGGTGTCCCTCCTGACCTACTGCTTTTTAAACTACTGCTTTCTTGGGGCACCTGGCTGGTTGGTGGAGTGTGCGACTCATGATCTTAGGGTTGTGGATTCGAGCCTCATGTTGGGGGTAGAGGTTACTTAAAAAAATTTTTTTTAATTAAAAAATACTCTCGCTTTCTCTGACCAGTGTACGCCGTGTTCGGATTTACCAGCGTGGTGAACCTCATCATAGCGCTCGAACAGGATGGAATCATCGACGGGTTCATGACGCACTACTTGAGAGAGGTGAGGTGTCACTGGGCGACCGTGAGCCTTACGCCAGTGGCCAGCGGCCCCCGCCACGGGGCTCGGGGACGGAGCCCCCCGTTCAGTGTAAGCGGGTACGACACGGACGGATGGGAGTGGTTTACTCTCATGCGGAGTGGGAGGTGCTTCTCTTACACCCGCTCCCTCACTCCGTCTCCAGGAATGATGTCCTCTAAGTGAGTTCAGTGTCTGGTGTCTGTTACCAGGAGGCCATTACTGTACCCGAAAGGCCACGTCGGTCTTCCGTGCGGAAAGTAGCGAACACCCAGGCACTCGAGGAAGCCATTCGATGGGCGGTCCTTCCCTCTCCGTCGCGTTTGCTGGAGCCCTAGTCCTCTGGGCTACGGTGGGACGGATCTCAGGGTCACACAGGAAACAGAGCGGGGCTGGGCGTCTCGCCTCCACCTGTGTTCCTAGTAACGGAGGGCCTGGTCTGCAGGCTCAGGGGGTTTGGACTTCGTCTCACATGGGAGGGGAGATCTCGAGTCAGGGAGCGAGGCCGTCGGCTCTCGGAAGGACGGGCTTGAAGGCAAGGCCTTTGTGGAGCGAGGAGGATGGCGGGGGCGGGGCCGGGCACAGGAGGTGGGGGCACAAGCCACCGAGAACTGGGCTCACTGGAGCGAGTGGGACCCAGGGATGATTGGGGGTGACGGCAGATATGGCGCCCTGCGTCCCGCTGTGGGACGTGTGCAGCTGTCGGTGAATGGCAGGGGCGAGCGGGAGGCGTTCAGTCCCGCAGACCGTGGCCGGAGCAGACTGGGGGCCACAGGGCCTGCCCTCTCCCCCAGGAGCTGTCTGACGTGGTGGGGAGATGGCACTGTCCTAGGAGCAGTGACGGAGACACGCACTGGGCACACCATACGGGCACACCTTGGAGATCTTGCAGGTTCGGTCCCAGACCGCTGCGTTAAAGCAAATACCACGATAGAGCGCATCGCATGAATGTTTTGGTTTCCCAGGGCATATAAAAGTGAGGTTTATGGGGCGCCTGGCCGGCTCAGTCAGTTGAGCGTCTGACTTCAGTTCAGGTCACAATCTCACGGGTCATGAGTTCAAGCCCTGTGTTGGGCTCTGGGCTGACAGCTCAGAGCCTGGAGATGCTTCAGATTCTGTGTCTCCCTCTCTCTCTGACCCTCCCGATTGCACACCTCTCTCTCTCTCTCTCTCTCAAAAATAAACATAAAAAAAAGTTATGTTTATACTGCACTGTAGTGTATTAGGTGTGCAATAGCATTAGGTCCAAAAAGCACACATACCTTACACACCCAACAAGTATCGAGTAAGTTCACCATCTTGTATGGGCGCGGTTCACGGGGCCACAGGACAGTCACCCAGTCACACCAGAGATCGCTGGTCACAGATCCCCGTAGCAACTATCACAGGAATGAAAAAGTTTAAGATGTGGCCAGAATTACTAAAATGTGCAGAGACACAGAGTGAGCAAATGCCGCTGGAAAAACGGCCCCAGTAGCCTTGCTCGATGCAGGGTTCCCACCGAGCTTTAATTCGGAAAAGAAAAAGCCCTCAGTGTCAGCAACGCATAAGCAAGCGAAAGGCAGTAACACACGGCGTGCCTGTGCGCACGGAAGAACAGGGTCCCGAGCAGTCGGGGGGGCGGGGGTCCTCTTCGAGTCTGTGACACTGCTCTAGCATTTAACAAAAATTTTAATGTTTGTTTTTGAGAGAGAGAGAGAGACAGCATGAGCAGGGGAGGGGCAGAGAGAGAGGGAGACACAGAATCTGAAGCAGGATCCAGGCTCCAAGCTGTGGGCACAGAGCCTGAAAAGTGGCTTGAACCCATGAGCCATGAGATCATGACCTGAGCTGAAATCGGAGGCTTAACTGAGCCTCCCAGGAGCCCCTGGCATTTTTTTTAAGTGGTAGTGACAGTGGATGATAAACATTTTCTAGACAGACTGGGGGTGGGGCGGGGTGGAGGGCATTCCAAGGGGAAGGGACAGCTTGAGCAGAAGCTTGGAGGTGAGAAACAGCAGGTGTCTCCCCACGGTCAGCCGCGGGGGGGAGGGGGCCACAGGGACAGTGCTGAGCTCCGCTGGGGACACGTGGGGTTCCAGGTGGTTGAGGGGCATTCTGGGAGATGCTCTGGAGGGCAGGGCTTGGGCGCTGAGGAATATTCCTGGTGAGATTTGGGGGCACCTGAGATCTAGAAGAGGGAGAAGTGGGCAGAGGGTGGACGGTGTGGGGCTGTGGCCAGATGAGCCCCAGAAGCGGACTCGGGACAGGCCAAGAGGCTGGAGGGAGCCTGGAGAGCCTGGTACACTGAGTCCCACGGGGGCAGGTTTTGGGGAGAAGGTGGCTGCTGAGACAGCCCAAAGCTGAGCTGCGCAGGGTGGCGGGTGGCGAGGCAGACGGGGTGGGGGGAGGCGGGCTGGCGTCCCTGTGGGAGGGTCCGCAGGGCCAGGTTCTGGGTGCCCAGCTGCCCGACAGAGGAGGTGCTGGTCCCGCAGGCAGCGTGCCCCGGGAGGTTCTGGGACAGGAGGGCCACGTGCTGGGAGCTCAAGACTCTTCATTTAGCAGGTGGATTGGAAGGAGGGCAGGCAGCTGGAGGGGCCATTTGGGAAAGTGAGGGGCAGGGAGAGTGGCCCGCGGTGACCTCATAAACAGAAATGAAAGGACGCGCCCACACACTGCACAGGAGAGAGGAGTGGAAACAGACCCTGCAGCCATGAGCTGGGCAGGCAGGGTGGTGTCACTGTTCACACAGAGGCCTCGGGGCACCTGGGGGCTCAGCCAGTGGAGCATCAGCCCTTGATCTCCGCTCAGGTCGTATCTCAGGAGTCCGTGGGTTCGAGCCCCGTCTCGGGCTCTGTGCTGACAGCTTGGAGCGGGAGCCTGCCTCAGATCCTGTGTCTCCCTCTCTCTCTGCCCTCCCACCATCACACTTCATCTCTGTCTCTGAAAAATGAATAAGCCTTAAAAAATTTTTTTTTAATTAAAAAAAATAGAAAGCCCACCGCGCCCGCCGGGGAAGCCAGCCCTGGCTCTGAGTGCCCGCGGTGTAGGCGTGAAGAGGCGCAGTCACGAAATCGGATTGGATTGTTCAGTGGGTGCACGTCAGGGAGGAAAGATGTGCGTCAGCCGTGGGCACAGAAGCCCAGCTGCCGTGTGACTTCTGCCTCCTCAGTAGTTCCGTCCCATCGGACGTGCGGGGAGAGAGGACATGCCAGGCGTTGGGGGGCCCTCCTGGCCGGCTGGCCTGACTGTTGTGGCCGCAGCAAGGACTGAGGGCATCTTCGGAAACACTGCGGGAGAGTGTAGACGAGGGAGAGGAGAGAGAAACTCGAGCGGAGTCGGAAGGAAACTGAAAACCGGTGCCAACCTGAGTGACTTTGTGTAGCCTGGAAGAGGGACACACAGCTCATCATATAATCTCATGGTCGTAAAATGAAAAAAGTGCTCAGAAACATGGCTTTTCTGGATGGTGTCTCTGTGCCGGAGGTCAGCTGTGTGCCCGTAGGCCGGTCTCCCAACCCCTTGGAGCTCTGTTTCCTCATCCATAAGATGGAGTCAGCTGTGTGTGTCCCGCAGGGCGGTCAGGTGCCTGTCCGTCTGTGTGCGCGTGTAGGGGGCAGCCGTGCCCTCCTCTGCACCCAGCAAGCCCGGGCATGCCCACACAGGGGGATCGGGAAGGTCAGCCGGGGCTCCGGCAAGTAGGGTCACCTCTGGCCGCCCACCGCTGGCCAGAGCCAAGCTCCTTGACTCGGCCTCAGGGAGTTAGCGGTGCCGTCAGGATTGTCCATGAGGCCGTCAGCCTGGCCCACGGGCACTGACCCAGCAGGTTAGAGGATGTCCGGGCACTCTCTGGACCGCCCCGTGGCAGGCTCCAGTTCTGGGGGGCTCCAGGGTACAGTTCTGTTTTCGTGTTCCTACCGATTTGTAATCGTACGTGATTCTGCGGAGTTTCAATTTAGACAAACATGTGCCGGTTCTGTTTCCTGTGACTTGAAATACACGTGAAACACACAGGAGTTCGCTGTTGAGGTGTTTGAGTCATATTTAAAGTAGACTCGTGTTTTTAATCTCTCCTCAGGGTGAACCGTATCTGAACACTGCATACGGGCACATGATCTGCTACTGGGACGGCTCTGCTCATTATCTGATGTATCTGGTGATGGTGGCAGCCATAGCCTGGGAGTAAGTCCATCCGTCCGTCTGCTGTGTGTGCCTTTGCCTTAGCGCCCGGTATGCGGGTATGTAAGAAAAACACAGGTGTGGGGGCAAATACACAGACAGGCATACATGGACACGAATATACGCTTCTTGGACACAGGCTAGACGTGGCTTTGTGTTCTTGTATCACTGCCTTTTGAACATGTCCCTGTGGATTGTCCCTGGCCGTGGCGACAAGCTTGGGCAGACCCCTCACGTTACTGACCGTCTTCTGCCGTCAGGACAGTCTCATCTGCAGGAGGGAAAGCCCAGTGCGTTCTGATTCAAAACTTCCATCTCATTTCGGGTCAAAGCGGTCTCCCCCTCTGTCCGGGTCTGGTGAGGCCCCGAGGCGTAGGGGCCTACACTGAGTCCGGGGCGAGTGGCCTCTCCTTTCGTTCTTTCTCGAGTCACTGTGCCACTGGCTCCCCTGGGAATGCGTGTGTACGTACGTGGAGTTAAAGAAAGGGGGACAGATGTTTTCTGGGGAGTGGTGCCTCCGTCACGATCCGCTAGGTCTGTCACGGGGAGCACACGTGTGGTCTCTTGGGAGACCCAACCACAGCGACCTTGGCCGAGCTCTGCCTGGCTGAATTCGTGGGACTCCTCTGCCCGCGGTGGTGCACCCACAGCTTCCTTCTGCTGGGGTCCTTGTAACCCAGACTGCATACACTTTGGGGCAGGATCTTTGCAAGCCCAGCTGTGTTCCTGGCCGGGTCCCCTCGGCTCCAGGTTAGAGATGATGTTCTTGCCCCCTGCCCGCTCACTCACGAACTCAAGGACAGCTGCAGCTAAGTTCTGGACCTTCCAGGCACTGGCTGATGTCTTCACGAAGCGTACCCAGGTTCCAGGGGCCATGGCCCCTGTTTCGCGGAGGCTGCCGGGAGCGGCCAGCGTTCCTGCCGCTCGGCCGGCTTCACTGCTGGGGAGGATTCTCCTGCTGCCAAGCCCAGTCATTTCTACTCGGCCTCTGGGGAATCTGCTGCCCTTGGCTTGGGGGGTGGGGCAGGCAGAAAGCACAGTGTCGTCCTCCTGTTTCCCTTCAGGGAACCTCCTCGGTTTCTCATAGCCCCTCACGGAGGTGGGCGGTCAGGGTTGTCGGCTGAAAGGGCTTTTGGTCCACACCGCCTTGTAGGGCCGGCGTCTGTGTCCAGCGGCTCCTTTGGAACACAGGGGCCGGGTCATGTATTATCTTCGCCTCTAGGGCTCCAGCCCGAATCCTGACACCACGGAAATCCCACGTAACATCCTGTTACTCATACTTCCAGTGGTCAAAAATATGGGTCCAACTTCCTTCCTTTTTCCCCCTTGCCTGCTGGGAGTTTCGCGGGAGGCCGTCAAGTGCGGCACTCCCTTCGACCGTGATTGTGACTGTGTTGTAGACAAAACCCACATCGGAGCGAAATTCCTATTCAAAAGGACACAAAGAGGGTTCACAGTATACCACAGGTGGAAACGAAGTGTGACCACCAGGGCCCCTTAGGGTTGATTTTTCACTATCGACTCAGTAAGTTTCGGTTCACAGACCTTACTAATTAGGATACTGCTAGGACAATACGGATCGTCTTTTGCTAACGGTGTCCCGAGACCAGGGCACTAAGCCAAGATTTCTTTCGTGGCAGGGAAAGCTATAGGACCATCGGCCTCTACTGGGTTGGATCGATCATCATGAGCATTGTTGTTTTTGTGCCAGGAAACATTGTGGGTAAGAAACTTTATCTTAAAATTCACTTTCCTTTTCCTGAAACAGTGGGGAGTGTTCTTAAATAGAGAGGCTGTGTTGGTTGTAACAGCAGCAAGAAATCCCAGGCTTATCACAAAGCTGTTTGGCGCAATTCTTCCTTTTTCCTTCCTTAATGTCACCTTTTAAGAAATGGCTTTAGGGGCGCCTTGGTGGCTCAGTCGGTTAAGACTCCGGCTTCGGCTCAGGTCAGATCTCACGTTCGTGGGTTCAAGCCCCGCGTTGGGCTCTGTGCTGACCACTAGCTCAGAGCCTGGAGCCTGCTTCCGGTTCTGTGTCTCCTTCTCTCTCTGCCCACCCCCCCTCATGCTCTGTCTCTCTCTGTATCAAAAATAAATAAAACATTTAAAAAATTAAAAAAAAAAAGAAATGGCTTTCGAGCAGTTTTCAGAGGTGGACAGTGAACAGTTAGACAATCTCGTATCGGGGCTTCCTGACATTGAGCATCTGTAGGGGTCAGTACTGTGTGGCTGGGGGCAGTGAGCAAATGTTTCTTACAGCTTTTTGTATTGTATGTAACCCGACACGCTTGATAAATACATTTGAAAGTGAAGACTGTCGAAAGTTAATGTAAAAGGTTATTTGTGTGTGCAAGAAGGCAGGGCATTATATTAAATATGCTTTAAAAATACAGTGGATGGCACATGCCTGTTAAAAAGGACTTCACAGTTTTAAATTGATCTATTTTTTTGGCCTCATTAAGAATATCATCTGGTCCACAGCACGACTTGCGGGGGGCGGGGTATCCTAAATGTCTGTGTTTACGTATGCTTGCGGCAAACTTTTGACTTTCTCTTTCTTTTTCTTTTAAATAGGGAAGTACGGGACTCGCATTTGCCCTGCTTTTTTCTTAAGCATACCATATACCTGTCTTCCCGTCTGGGCTGGTTTCAGAATCTATAATCAGCCACCAGAAAATTATAATTATCCCTCAAAGGTAATTTTATTTCGTTAACTGTAACCTGATCCCAAACCCCCAGGGCTCACTCACGTCTGCTGGCGATGGCGCTGGACCCCGCCTCCGTGGATGGGAGCAGCCCGGGGTCGGTTTGCTTGGATTCCGTCCACTGGTCCCGCCTTAGGGTCGCGGCAGAGGGGGGTTCTGCCTGAACACACCTGCTTCAGTCGGCCAGGTCCCGCCGTTGGTCCTCGGGGCTGTTCCCGTCAGATCCTGCGTTAGTGCGTGGAGTGCGTGTGTGTCCGAGGCTGTCCATGGCCTGGCACTGGAGCATCTGGGCCCGTTTCAGAGGGACCAGTGATGTCCCAGGGAGAGGCTGGAGACAGACTGCTGTTCAAGGTAGCGCGCACAGCCACAGGCTCTGCTTTACCAAGACACCCAGGCCCCTGGAGACTGGGTACAGGACGTCTTCCAGGGCGCCCGCCTCCCGCGCACGGCCAGGTGGTCCGAGGGAGACGGCGCGGGCAAGGTCTTCGTTTCTAAGCTAGTAACGCCCTTCTAAGCTCCTCTTCCTTTTTATAGGTTCTAGATCCTCAGGCAAGAGTCTTTAAGCAAAATGATACATGAAAATGCAAATTACTAAAGGTAATCAGAACGTGATTGCTTATTGTACCTAAGACGTAGGGTAGAATTCATGAACGAGCATTGTAACGTGCAAACTCTTCATGGGTAAGCAGTCAGACGCCTGCTGAGTAAACGCGGGCTGGGCACCGACGGCTTCGGTCCCCTACACCCTTCTGAGGGACGAGGGGGTCGTCGAAAAGGAAAAGCAAACAGTAACCGCAGCCCTGGGCTCCGCCGCTTTCAGAGCCCTCCGTCAGGGCCCCAGCGGAGTGCTCCTGTCAGAGCCGGACAGCTGCGCATTACCATTCTTCAAACACAGGGGCACAGTGACGGCCAGGGAGACACGCACCTGGTCACACAGCGCCGACAGGGGCACACGCTCCGCACCGCCCTGCGGAGCAGGCTGCCAGTGTTAGCAACTGGGACTAGTTCAACCCCTTAAATTCCGCACCTGAGGCCCTATCCTCAGAAAACCAGCAGAGAGATGCTAAGATCTACATACAGACTTGTTGTCACGTTAACAGTGAAAATGCATAAACATCCACCCAGGAGAGGATGGCTACAATAGGGTGTTTCCACAGGACTTTAGGTTTTAGGAGAGTTTTTAATAATGTGTCAAAGTGCGTATAATATAGGTAGATGCTGAGTGTCTGAAGAACACTCGAATTATGTCAAGTTGCTTATAAAGTCATAACTTCATAAAATATAAATGCAGTTTATATTTATATGTATATAGATCTCTGGAAAAATACAGTGACTCTGAGTGATGGGTTTATGTTTACCTTACTTCTTAAGTGAGCGTATCTTACATTTATAATCACAAAATTGCTATGTCAAGAAAAATTTAAGGGCTCCTAGCGCTGGAAGGAGCCGTCAAGGTGGCCTGGCCCAATGTCCTAGACTCACAGGTGAGCAGTCTGGACAGAGAGGAGGAACAGGACTTTCCTGACTTACGTGCCTCGTGGTTTAGGGTACGAGTCGTGGGCCTCCAGGCCCCTTCACCGCCCTGCAGCTCAGCCCCCCACTTCAGCAGGTCTCAGCCTCTCCCGGGGCGCTCTGGTCCTGCTCATGGGTTACAAACTCTATTTCAGGTCGTTCAAGAAGTCCAAGCAAAGGACCTGCTGAGAAGACCATTTGATTTATTGCTGGTCGTGTGTCTCCTCCTGGCGACAGGATTTTGTCTGTTTAGAGGCTTGGTAAGTGTAACAGATCAAAGTAACATTTAAAAAAAAAAAGAGTGAAAAACTACATATTTAATCAGATTTTCTAGAGCCTGGAGGCCTGGCCCTGCTTGCTGCCACGGCCACCTGTGGGGGTCAGCCTCACATCTTCCTCCCCCGGGGGTGGCCCCTCCTGTCCCCACATGCCACCTCCCTTAGGTCCTTGGATTAAGCCCCACCCAGGAATCTCTGTCTTCCCGTTTTAGGATGCCTGAAAAATTAGCCAGTAGAGTCTCATTCTTTTGGTTTCTTTGAATGTTTCTGATTCCGACGTAAATGTCTTTGGGACTGAAGACTCCAGAAGGCTGTGTTCTCAGGAGGAGGGCAGCCGGGACTGAGGAAGGAGCTGGAATCTTGGCCGTCTACCTGCTGTGTGGCCTTGGGAAAATGACGTGGGCTCTCTGACCTGTTTCTTTTGCTATAAAATAATGGTACCCACCTTAAGGTATTGGTTTGAAGACTAAGCAAGGTAATGACCATCAGAACACTTACAGAGGGCCTCACACGTGGTGAGTGTTCAGTAAATGATTGGTGTTGCGGTGTTTTATCGATAGAGGACCCTTCGCGATGCCGTCGCACGATTTACTTTTAGTAGAAGGAAATGTCAGTGGCCGGGATTACCTGGGTCATTTATTCAGCTTCAGGGAGTTAGTGTTCTGAGGGGCTGCGGGCACTGCCCACGTCGGGGAGCCAAGCGGCAACGTGAGCTGCTGGAGGTGATTCACGGTCTTGGGGTCCTCGAGCGATATGCCCGGTGTGGCTGGCTGGGATCAGGGCGAGATCAGTCAGCAGGCCATTGGAAATTTCTGGGAGTAAGCCGGCTGACAGGAGGAGTGGCCCAGAGAAGAGATGCAAAGAAGGCAGGGCTGCAGGCCTCACTTAGACCACAGAGCAATACATCGGTTTGGGTTTTGTTCAGGAATCTCCATGCCCAACGTGGAGCTTGAACTCATGGCCCTGAGAGCAACAGTCACATACTCTACTGACCGAGCCGGCCAGGCGTCCCTAAAACCGCTCTTTGGTTAGTTTGCTTTATTCCCAAAGTTAAAAGAACTACAGGAACAACAAAAACACGCCCTAGCGTCGTCTTGCACAGGAGGAAAATGCGTGCACATGCGTGCCTGACGCGTGGTGGGTGGGACTTTGGCAGATGTGCTTTTAAGTTTGGGCCCATTTTTACCAACTCTGCCACCGGTCTGTGTCCATGGATGTCACCTAGGTGGGACGACCTTTATGGCCGAGGACAGGAGGGGTGATGCGTGAGGGCGGCGACTCCGAGGGGGACCAGTCACGCGCCAGAGACTCTTTGTTCTGTGCTCCCTTTCAAAGTGGACACGTGATGGCTTCACACAGACCTGGCTTTCAAATCCGTGTCCTTTACTGCCCCCAAAGGCCTTGTACTTGGCGAGGCGCTTGCAGGAGAGAGGAGGGTGTGCTTTTGTAAAACCGCAAGGCACAGTAGGATGGACTTGGTGTGAAGACGACCAGGCTTCTCCTCCTGCAGGGAGGAGCGGGCTAGCAATCTGCAGGAAGCGAAGCTGGGGATCCCGCACGAGCTGCGCTTTGGCAGCTGGAATCTAGATACTGAAGCCACGTCCCTGGAAGACGCCAAGAATGGAGCAGCGGCTGTGTCCCCTCCACCGCTGACTTGTCCTTCCCGTCCTGTTTGTTTTCTCTCCCTTTTACTGCTGACCTTATGCAATTCAGGTTTTTGTTAAACAGCATTAAAGCTCGGGGCTGAATCCGGAACGGTTAGCCTTCTCAGCAAACCGTGAGAATCAGAGGTGACTGTAACTTTACTGTGAATTCGTTTTTCTTCTCAGATTGCTTTGGATTGCCCGGCTGAGCTCTGCCGATTTTATACGCAATTTCAAGAGCCCTACCTAAAGGATCCTGCTGCGTACCCCAAAATCCAGGTCAGGTAGTTATGAAGCCTCAGATTTTTCTAATGTTCATTTTCTCTCTTGAAGACTGGGGACACGTGGGGGGCGCCTGGGTGGCTCAGTCGGTTAAGTATCCGCCTTCGGCTCGGGTCATGATCTCGCTGTTGGTTCTTTGTGTTCGAGCCCTTTGTCGGGCTCTGTGCTGACAGCTCAGATCCTGGAGCCTGCTTCGGATTCTATGCCTCCCTCTCTCAAAAATGAATAAACATTAAAAAATAAATAATATAAAAGAATGGGAACACGTGTGCCTATGTAGGACACGGGAGTTAGAAACGTTAAGTCTTTTGTGCTTTTTGTCACGGGCGGTTGACTGTTAACTCGCTGATGGTGCTCCTTCTCTCCTCAATACAGATGCTGGCTTACCTCTTCTATTCTGTCCCTTACTTCGTGATTGCGCTTTACGGCCTAGTCCTCCCGGGATGTTCCTGGATGCCCGACATAACCCTGATACATGCTGGAGGCGTAGCCCAGGTACTAAAATACGCTCTACTGAGAAAGTTCGCTGGGGGTCCGGCTGTCATTGTTGGGTATCTGAGAAGCATCTCTGCTTGGTGTTGAAGGGAAGGAAATACTTACTAGACCCGTCTCCTTTCGTTTTACGGTTCTTCGGAAGGCATGTCTGCAGGGGCATTTTATTTAAATCTCATAATACCCAGGTGTGTGATGGGAGGTGTGCCATCCAGTTATACAGATGAGGAAACTGAGGCCCAGGGAGGTTAGAGGACTAGTCCAAGGGCACAAACCGGGCAGGCACCGTCACTGCCTTCCAGGACCCTTCGCAGCTGAACAGAGAGACGAGAGCTGTTATCTTGAGGACGTCTTTCTAAATTTGAGATTTCAGAATTCTGTTCCCCGACGCTCCCCTGAACCAGCGTAACGGGGTTTGAGAAAGTTCTGCTTCTGGGGAAGCAAGGCCCGGCATTCCTTTCCTTCCTCTTGCTGCTTAGTCAGGTCCCTGCCCCAGAGTACGAAGGTGGTCAGCGAATGCTTATTTCATTGAACTGGATTAAGGTATCTAGGGAATTGTATTATTACACAGAGTACATTTTTACAAGATACCAAGTAGCAAAACACACTGATCTTAGGAACAAGAAAGAAAATTCAGTAATTTCATCTTTTTTTCCCTCTTACTGTAAATAAAAACAACAAATGAATTCATCTTTTAAAATCATTCTTTGAATCCTGCTCTTTTCAAGCCAGCCCAAGAATGAGGTTCATATGGAAACTCAGCATATATGGTTAATTATGCTCTTGGCAAAAGAACATTCTAGAATTTGGAAAATGGAAAAACAGCTATAGTATTTATGGGTTAATCCTTTGGGCTAAGTCCTCCCAGTCTGAGGTGTTTACATTTTTTTTTAAATGTTTACATGTTTGTTTATATTTGAGAGTCAGAGAGAGACACAGCTTGAGCAGGGGAGGGGCAGCGACAGAGGGAGACACAGAATCCTTAGCAGGCTCCAGGCTCCGAGCTGTCAGCACAGAGCCCAACATGGGGCTTGAACCCATGAACCAACTGTGAGATCATGACCTGAGCTGAAGTCAGACACTTAACTGACTGAGCCACCCAGGCGCCCCTGAGGTAATTCTTAATTAGAGAATTAGAATATTAGTTATAACAAATGCTGCAGCATCCAGAAATAAGGGTTCCTGCTCTTTCCCTGAAGGAGGAAGAGGGAAGAGAACCAAGACTTATTACCTTCTTAGCCCTCTGAAGAGGTCATTTCCGTATCCTTCCAACTACCAGCCGACTTCTGATTTTCTGTCTTTAGCCCCGGCTGTCCCAGACTCCTGTGCCTGATCCCAAACTGCGTGTCTCGGACTTAGTGTCTGAATGAAACAGGACTCCTGACTCTCCTGCACCTTCTCTCCTTCCCCCCTCCCCCCTGCAAACAGCCCTTCTGTCGCTTCCAGCAGCTTCTTCCCCTTCCCTCACCCCTGCCATCTAGCCCATCACTAGGTCCAGTTGGTCCCATCTCCAAAGTATCCGTCAACCCCCTGTGTGTCCCAGTTCACCGCCACTCTGCACTGGTCCGAGCCCTCCTTGCCTCCCGGGAGGCAAAGCAGGCTGTGCCCTACTTACCTCCCTGGGGAGGGCCAGGCTGTGCGTTCTGCCGGTGTGGCAAATGCTTTTATTTCTTGCTTGTGCCAGGATGACTGTGTGGGAGGTCTGGGACCACCTGGGCTGCAAGGGAAGCACAGAGGTGGTCTTCCCGTGTGCCCGTGGTCCGGAGCAGCGCAGGGAACACGCAGCCGCCCTTTAAAGCGGAGAGAGCTGAGGCTCAGGGCAGCTGGTCACTCGCCTGGGTCACAGTCACTAAATGGCAGGCAGAATCGGAGCACAGAATCCTGTCTGACCCCAAAGCCCGTCCTCTCCTCTACGATCACCCCCCTTCTCCGGCAAACAGGGACCACGGTAGAGCCTGCAGCACAAGGCAAGACCTCGCCTGGGCGCGGAGGGGCCCGAGGGCCTCGGGCGGGAGGCGGTGACCTGCTAGCGGGCCCCGCAGGCGGTCAGGCTGGGGAGGCGTGCAGGCCACGGGACGGTGAGCCCTGGCTTTGGCGTTCTTGGCCGCGCTGTCCCGAGTTCTCCCAGAGTGTGGGCTGCCACCCAGCTCGCTCTCCCCGGCCCCCTTTTTCCGAGGGTCCGCCTGCTCAGGGGGTGACACCACCGAGTTTTCTCTGCGCGTCGTGTGCCCTGTCTCCCTGCAGCAGGAACACAGGGTGTCATCATCTCGGAGGCTGATGAGGGAGGCCAGGTCCGATCTCGGGAGGCGAGTGGAGAAAGAGGCAGGAAAACCAGGTCGAGGCCCAGCCATGCGGGCAGTCAGCAGCCCGAGGCTCAGGGAGGTCACACCCTGGAAGCAGTGGGTGCCTGACCCTGGAGCCCCAGGGCTGACCCCGGCTGTCCCTGCCGCGCGTGAGGGCTACGCTTGCGGACCAGCACCCGCAGCTCCAGCCAGGGGGCTCTCCCCGGGCAGTGTGGACGGCAGGGTGCCTGGCAGCCATCAGCAATCCGGCCAGACCGCAGGCCCCACCGGAGCCCCTGGGCTCCTGCATCGCCGCCCAGTTTGACGAGGGGACTGAGGGTCCTGTCAGTGTCAGGAAGGCTGTTTCTCCCGACCCAGCAGAACGCTGTGATGGGAAGACTGTTGCGTCTGACGTTTCCGCGACTCTTGGCTTGGCTTTAGTATTTACCTATTCAGAGCGCTCAGCCTGAGAAGTTCCACACCCTCCGTCACCCAGCAGTGAGCGTGGCGAGACCGTGCGGTTCCAGGCATGTGACCTGTTTCCTGCCAACACAGGCTCAGGACAGGGCTTCTCCTCCGGGGACAGGATCTCACACACTCACCGCAGAGAACACCCTCCACAACCCCGACTAGCACCCCTCGCTTTGCCAAAACAGCCCTTCCTCATTTAGAAGTTTTGTGCCAACAGGGGCACCTGCGGGGCTCAGTCGGCTGAGTGCCCGACTTGAGCTTGGGTCATGATCTCACGGTTCGTGAGTTCGAGCCCCGCATCAGGCTCTGTGCTGTCAGCCTGTCAGCAGAGGCTGCTTCAGATCCTCTGTGCCCCTCTCTCTGCCCTTCCCCCACTAGCGCTCACTGCCACAAAAAATAAAATAAAAATAAAAAATAAAAAGAAGTTTAGTGCATTCACAATCCAACTAACTTGATCAAAACCTGCATTTCTTGAAAGGCCTAGTGAACTCCCAGAGGTCTATGTGATTTAATACGAAAAAGAAATCCTTGAAAACTTTCTAGGTCAGTAGAGTCCGTGGAAAACACGTTAGTTACTGAGTCCCTGGTTTCAGATCATGGAGGAATCTGCCAAATCTGCCACCTCCAGAAATCAAAACATCAACCAAAAAGGAAAATAAAATAAAATAAAACTAGGACGCATTTTACGGCAAGACTTCCAGTGGGGACTTATTCCTACGCAAGCGTCTCCTCTCGTAAAATTCTTGTTGTAGGATTAAAGTTGCAAATCTAGTTTGAGCCAGGCTGCCTAGACCCACTGATTATTAGTATCTCTAGTAGTGAAGAACTGCTCTCTGCTAACGCATCACTGGAGATGAAAAGAAAACTCCGTACGGCTGAGAGCCTGGGGTCTGGACACTGATGGCTCGTGACCTTGGCCCCCTCGGCTTCCTCTTCTGTAAAGCTGGGACCATTTCTCACACAGCCGCTGAGGACCTGGGAGGTACCTATGGAAGGGGCGGAGCCCGGCCCGGAAGGAGCCGTGCGTCTCTGTTGCTCCTCCTCTTGCTCCGGGGAGAAGAGTCCCAGTGGGAGTCTAGAAGTGCCCCGTGCTGCTCTGGAGACCCATTCGCTAGTCTGTGGCCACACGGGGGTGTTAGCACCTACACGGTAAAGTGTGGACAGTATCATCTGAGCCTCAGAGGAGCTGGGGGTCGCTCTGGGGCAGACTTGCGGCGGGCTTGGCGGGGTCCTGCCGCGCACCCAGCAACCCCCGTGGAAACAGCCAGCCCTGCCTTGGCCCGCCGCGCCCCTCCTGCTCACCGCGAGGACTCCTGGGCCCTGGGGGCCGGAAGCTGATCTGAGGATAATGTGGTTGTAGCGCTGACTCTGCTGGCCGCGAATTTTAGTTTTTTTTTTTTTTTTTCTTTATGGAAACCTTTAGGAAATATCTGAAAGATTTAGGGAGAACGTGGACAGCTGGGATACTAATGCAAACCGTATTTTAATAATTTGCTTTTAGTGTAATTCACTGCGATACATCTTTAATTAGTATCGAGGCTGGACTTTGGGTTTAAAGGCTTCACGTGATTATCTTTTGGTGGAGACGGTCTTGACATTGTCAGAAGGCCAGCAAGGGGATCTGAGAACGATCTCGTGAGCTCTCGGCGAAGCCCAACACCAGGTCACGGGCAGGTAACGCGCCTGCCGCGGTCCCGGCACCTCACCAGGTCACCTCCTTGGCCCGGCCCAGTAATGTGCCACTATCATCCTGCTGTCACAGAGGAGGAAGCCGGAGAGGTTACGTACCTAACCCAAGGTCACACGGCTGGGCTGTGGTGGAGCCGGGGCCGGACACTCAGGACGGTTCCCGATTCAGTGTCCTTCACCACGGGACTGTGCTGCTCAGGGACACCCTAAAAAAGAACAAGAGTTCTGGATTAGCCGTCCTGGCCGAGGAGCCCGGCTGTGCTCCCAGAGCTCATGCGCGGTTTGGCCTGTGATACTTATGTGGACACAGAACAGTCCTTCAGCTCCTCCTTCTGGAACCGAGATTGTGATTTTTAGGCCTCCTTTCCAGGTGTCTCTATAAATATAAGAAAAGAGAGCTATTAAAATGTAACTATTCTTTGCCTTGATTGCCTCATTTTCCACTCTAGTCATCCATTTCTTTAAAAAAAACTTTTTAATTTAAAAGCCTTTAAATTCGTTTGAGGTGAAAACAGATTTAGAATGTTAAGAAAAATGATGAGGGGCTCAGCCTCACATCACTGGATTCTATGGAAATTTCTGGCTCTACAGGTTGTAGCCGCCATGCGGGGTGACTGTCGGTTCAGCAGCGCTGAGCCAACTTAGCCACCGACCCGGCACCGGGCGCCCCGCTGAGCTCGGAGCCCTGGCGTCCAGAGGACTTGGGTGTTGGTGGGAACATCACCCACGAGACCCCATGCAGGCCCTTAGCAGCCCCGTGTGTGGGAGAGAAGCTGTCCTCAGAACCCCAGGCACTGGCACCCCAGGGGGAGACGCGGCCGTGGTTGGGTGCCCCCTGCGGGGAGGCGCAGCCATAACACACCCGGTACAACTGCGGGCCGTGCCTGAAGCCCCTCGCCACCGGCCTCAGGCTTCTCTGGAGTGCAGACACCTCTGTGCATTAGAAATGGGAACCATGCCCCTGGGGAAATGATTCTGGGGAAAGGCCTACTGAAATAGGTATAAAAATAGAGAAATGCTCTGCAGAAGCTTTTTTGTATTGTGACCATTATTGATGAACGTTTATTGAGCTCTAACAGTGCGAGAGGTGCCACAGGAAACATTAGGTGCCTGCCCGGTGGGCTTACAGTCTACTCTAGGACATGACCATTCTGGAATGTTGCCGTGGTTTCTGCCATTTCTGAAAACAAGGTATTTGCTGTGCTGGCCAGCGCAGGAGCGCGGGCCGACGGGGCCACTGATGGGTGCAGGCTCCCCCGTGCAAGCGGGTGTGACTGACCGTGTCACTTCGTCCCTCTAAGGATGGCTGGCATTTCCCCAAACGTGGGGACTTTTGTGACACGTAAAGAGACACCAAATCCATAATTCTTGAAAAATCAAGGTTCAAACCTGGCCTCTAGCCCAGAAGTTTGGTTATATTAATTCAGAAAATCACTGTTGTTCAAAAGAGGCTCCAGGGAAAACTAGGATGAAAGACAGGGGTCTGGCTGGGGCTCTGTGCTCCCAGGACGGTGTGGGCACAGCCCCGCAGGCGGCCTCTTACACGCCCGGGCTCCCCGGGTCCTCATGTTCGGAGCCCGGTGCCGGGGCGCCTCACACGTGCCCGGCTCTGCTCGGGCATCTGCCCTGGGGGGGTGCATATCAGGCCAGAGCCCTCGCTGGGAGCGCGGAGCACCAGGCGAGGGATGCACGGACCGTGTCGTGTTGGGTCTTGGGGACACGCCACACAGTGGCTGCAGATCCGTGCGAGTGCTGCTCCCGAGAGCCCGCCCCGCAGGTGTCGTGGGAAAGTCGGGTTTTGTCTTAACCACGTGGCAGAATAAACTGATTTCATAGGGAAGGAAATGTAGCTTTGTATGTATTTAAAGGGAGTTAGTTTTTCATTCTTGCTATTCTGTGACTTCCTTCCACGGTGAGCCTGATGAACTAATACTCCATCACGGCTTAGATTTAGATTTCCAGTCCTCTCTTCACGTACGGCGTGGATTTCGGCGAGATCTGAAGCCACCGCCGCAGGGCTGTTCTCTAAGGACGAGGGGATGCCGAGGAAAGCCTCACCCAAAGGCCCTGCCTCGTTTTCCCCTGTCCTTACGAGACGTATCAAGCAAGATCCATCCTGGATGTGTGTGAGGAACAGGCACCTAAGTGCACACGGGAGGCTGACTCGGGCTGTGGGACAAGCTGTACTAATGAGACCCCGACTTGACGAGGTCGCCTGCCATCTTA
Organism: Suricata suricatta; assembly: GCF_006229205.1. Classification (NCBI taxonomy): domain Eukaryota; kingdom Metazoa; phylum Chordata; class Mammalia; order Carnivora; family Herpestidae; genus Suricata; species Suricata suricatta. The sequence continues at coordinate 136,771,102 of NC_043708.1, forward strand.
TGAAACAGAGCAACCATAACCCTACCCTCCCACCCAAGTGGGTAACAGCCTTAACTTATGAAACAACCCTTCGCTTTTAAAGTTGCATAAACAACAAATACGTGACGAAGTAAACCAAAAACATATAATGGAGGGTTCCTCGTTCCAGGGGGTAGGCGGGGGGCCGATTAATGAAGCTGAGGTCCTCAGGGCTTCTCTGAAACAGCTCTAGAAAGATACGTCTGCTTTCTAAGCTCCCGACGTCCTTCGCTTTTACCAGAACACACTTAGCCACAACGGAGCGCCTGAGCGTTAGGATCTCAGAACGCAAATCAGTGAAAAAAACCCAACAACAACCCCAAACTGAGGTTCTGTTCAAGTTTTCTTTTAAACGGAGCCACTGCTGTTTGGTGAGGGGCACTGCGTGGCGGGACAAAGCCAGGCTAGGGCAGGGATACTGGATTTGAATAGTTACGTTAAGACGGGCCCTGATTCCGTGGGATCCCGCAGGCTGTGGACTGGTTGCAAAGTGCTGGTTTTGGGGGCGCAGGGAACATGGTCTGTCCGAATGACTCGTCCAGAGCACGCCGTGAATCCAACTGAACGCAGAACTCATGCTGACCCCTCCTTTCTCTAAACGCAACAGGCTCAGTTTTCCCACATCGGTGCTTCTCTTCACGCCAGAACCGCGTACGGCTACCGAGTCCCCGAAGCAGCGAAAAGCCTCTTCCTGGCCTTAAACGTGGCGTTCGGAGCGCTCCCGCAGCTCCTGGCCTGTCGCTGTGTCTACAGACCCGAGTTCTTTGTAAAGACGAAGGCAGATGAGAAAGCTGAATAAAACGATTCTTTCTCCCTCTCTGATGACTGACTCTTATTCCGGGCACTGGCCTTCTGTCCCGTTTTACTCCCTTGCCACACAGATCCGTAAGGACACGTACGTTCTGGCCCCGCAGTGTAGGTGTGAGCTCCCACGGGGTTTTGTGCGGGTCAGTTTTCTCTCTCTGAGGGGTAAGCTGAGAAACAGTTTAAAGAAATCTATTCAAAAATAATTTGTGAGTAACGTGACCATCTATTTCAATATTGTTTGCACACACTGAATGTAACTGTAAACGCAAACGGTTTAGCTCCTTCAGCCGTGAGTGGGAACATGAAACCATTCCGGAGTGACTATGGCCCGTGCGTATTAAGGGGTTCACGGCAGATACATACTGGAAACATACTTCCTGCCTGTGAGATCCACATGCGTCGTTTCAACCTCAATATAAAAAGCAAAGAATCACAGTATTTTAAAATGTTATTTGAAAAATCTTTTCCCAAGGAAAGTGTATTATTTACTGCTGTTACAAACACTGCTTTAGTAAAGTTTTTTTTTATGAGTCTAAATAGCTAAGGAGGGATTGGTATCTTTATCATTATCCTTAATGAATACTTGGTTTACTGGTGTCTGGAAATATTTCTATTGTATTTCTGTGTATATTTTTAATAACTTATTTTTGGCCTTTTACAAAAACAAATCTTAATAAATTGGAGACATTTTGTATTTTTTTTCCAGAAACAGTTTTGTAGTCTTTAGGATTTTTATTCTAAAAATCTGTCAGTTATATGTCCCAATTCAAAATGTCATCTACATTCTCCTTCTGTTTTAGTGTGAGCAATGAAGAGGGCTTTTGATGAACTGATTCCATTTCACGAATTTAAAATTAAAACGTTCAGAATTAAAAAGTACTTTTCAAGGAAAAAGAACCGGATTGGCATCCCTATTAGCTTTTAATGAACTTTTCAGATCTGGAATTTGAGTATCCAAAAATATTACAATTTGCTAAATGAGAGAAACACACCAGAAACTCAGCCGCTGTCCCGGTGCCTTGGAGGGAGAAGCAGGTGGGGCGTTGCTACCGCCGTCACCGCCGGGGCCCGGGGCCCTTGGACTTCTCACGTTTTTTCTTTACGTTAATTTTTAGCTCTTCACCAAAATAAGAAAACAGGGTCCAAGCCAACGTGTGGCTACTGTCAAGTGCGCGCACTCAGGGTCCACTGAGCCGGGCACCGTCATCTGAGGCCGGCGAGCGACGTTGGGCCGGTCCTCTCCCTCCCCCGAGTCTACAAAAAACCTAAAACCCAGAGTGTTCAAAAAAAAAAAAAGAAAAAAGAAAAAGAAAACCCTCACCTGTACTTGGTTCTATTGTCAACTTGCTGTTAACAATTTTTGCTTTAATATACGAATTACATTAATACCTCACATTACATATATGAAGCCAAATTACACTAACTTAGTTGTTTACAACCTCAAATCTTACGCCCAGTACACATTCCAATAAATTTATTCTGTAAAAACAATACATTTTTTTGTTTTTGATTTTTTTTTTTTTACAGTAAACTTTTCAACTACAAACCTCGAATACGCGAAAGATGGTCCAAGGACAAGCATGACAGGATTGATCAAACCCAAGCCGACTAAATGAGCTCTCACAATATAAGCTGGCATAAAAATAAATAAAATCTTCTATTATCACAATAGCAACAATCATGTACACATAATAATGGTTTGTGGATGAATATCAACTACTCTAATTCTAGCTCCAAAAGAAAACAATGGTTCATTTAAAAGCCAGCGCTCCGTCTGGTTTCCCATCGGGCTGCTGCTGATTCCAGCTTTCAACTGTGAAGCACCCACGCCGAGGGATGTTGACTGATTCGCTCAAATTGTAGGGGCACTGGGGAGAAGTAAATCATCGCCTTTATTTTGGAATAACACAAAAAGACTTACTAACTTCACATATAAAAACGGAGTTTGTGTACATAACAGTGAGTTTTGAGAAGTATAAGCTGCTGACTAGCTATTTCTAATACGGAATAGGTATTTTACAATACGGTTAAACTTTACACATGGCCTCGAAACTGAAGGGCAATTTCAATTTCGTCTTCAGTATGCCAACATGATGTGTTTAGGAACCGGGTCCTGGGTTCTGTCACACAGAGGAGATCCCTTAAGCGTTATGCTGAGTGGTCATTTTTAAAAAGTGCAAATTGGTCTGTAACTGAGTGGCGAGAGCGGAGTCGAGGCAGAAGAGCGGGGAGCACGGCTGCCTTGACACGGGTGACCCTCGGCGCGTGTGAGTTTGTGCAAAAGTCCTGATGGTTCTTAGTGGTTAAGGGCAACTTCATGCAACCAAATAACATGAACTTAAATCAATAACCTTAAAAAAGGCTAAAATGTCTTTTTTTCCCCCAAACACAACAGAGAGGAGTGTGAAGAATGTACATACAAACTGGGGTTCTGTCGATGACAACAAGGAATGTGCGTTGGTTCATATCAAATCCAAGATTATTAGACAACCACATGTATAACCTTCTTGTGGTTTCTCTTACTATGCAGCATTCAGTATGGTAGTTAGGTCTGCAAAAAAAGAAAGAAAACAAGCCTTTAGATGACTCAGGATATCACCAGTAAGAGCGACCCACACCTATGAAGTATACGACGGGGGCTCTCGGGGACTCGCGCCTGCCCCGCAGCAGCGGCCTCGAGGCTCTGCTGGATGCCTGTCAGGCAACAAGCCGGGGAAGCGCCAGGGCACGGTCAGTGTTCCGCTTAAAAAAAAAAAAGGCAGCAAAACCATGAAGTCTGTCTGCCGTCTGGCAGGCGCAGAGCAGGGCAGTGTGTGCTGCTGGGGGGACGTCCACAGAGCAACTGAGGTTCTCCATCTTGTGAGGACTGTGCTGTCTCAGAGGTAAGCTGCTTAACAAGCATCTGGAGTGTATGCAGATTACTGTGTATTATATTTATAACTTAATAACTTGGGACATATAGCTAGAAGACGAGTAAACAAGGTCAAGATGTACAAAGAGAAAAGAAGTCTAGATTTCTTTTAATTTTTTTAATGTTTTTTAATTTATTTTTGAGAGACAGAGACAGCGTGAGCAGGGGAGGGGCAGAGAGAGGGAAGGAGACACAGAATCGGAAGCAGGCTCCAGGCTCCGAGCTGTCAGCACAGAGCCCGACGCGGGGCTCGAACCCACGAACCGTGAGATCAGGACCTGAGCCGAAGTCAGACGCTTAACCGACTGAGCCCCCCGGGCGCCCCACTTTTAAAAGGTAGACGGCCCATCTGTGAGACGAAACATCCCCACTTCCTAAAAGAGTGAGGTCTCAGGCTGGGCCCTACTTTAAATTGTGTCAGGTTACATTTCCTCATGGGGAGGCTATTTTTGTTTTCTTCATCATTAACTCAAATACATTACCCCCCCCCAGTAATGCTCTCAAGGGATGAATGAAGAGGGAACTCCGGCCCCCATGTTTTTTCCGAAACCGACTTGCTTCCATTCTTTCCCTTCACTAATGGAATGAACCTGCTGGAAGCACAGGAGTGCTCACTCCTGGGCATGTTCTCAAGTGTATGGCCGAATTCTACAGTGTTCCTTATGTCATAGACTGGTAAACAGGAAAAGGCACTCAACCTCAAGACTGGCAGAAAGTCTATTTCTCTTAGCCTGCTCTGTTCCTACCAACATGAGACAGCCAACCTGAAAAGAATAACAAAAATTGTCTTTCAAATCTGTGAACTTGCAAAATGCAGGGACTAGTGACTCCTAATTATTTATTAACAAATAAAAATACTAGATATGATTATACTCATAGCCTTTGGGGGATTTTCCTCCTTTGTGAAGGAGGAAGACACTCATTTTAAGCAATAAAAAACTGTACACCGAAGAAATTTATTTAACAGTGTCTCTTTATTAATATCGACGTGAAGCGCGGTAGAATCTAGGCTTACACTGGTAGAAAATTCAGAGAAACAGCTACTCGACCCACACTGAAGAACAGTTTGGGAACAGATGGTCCCACAGCAGCCTCAGAACAGAACTAATGCTCCAAAGAAAGCAGCAGCGGTACCCGAACATGCCCACAACTTTAAGGACATGGGAATGCTTTTTGGTTTTTAAGCAAAGTGCTGCCAAATAAGTGCCTAAAAGCAATTATAAATTCATTTTTTTAAACCTCCCATCCCATAGTCACTCTATGTGCATCTGTGCGTTAAAAAAATACCTTGCCTGGTGGCTCAGTCGGTTTAAGTGTCCAACTCGACTTCTGCTCCGTTCGTGGTCTCAGGGTCCTAAGACGGAGCCCCACATCTGGCTCTGCACTGAGCATGGAGCCACTGAAGATTCTGTCTGTCTGTCTGTCTCTCTCTCCCTCTCTCTCCCTCACCCATCAACCACCCCTCCCTACTTGGGCATGCTGTCTCTCTAAAAAAAAAAAAAAAAAAAAAAAACCCTGCTAACAGTTCACGAGGGCACACACTCCGGGCACGAGCTCCGGGTGTTTACCAGACTGGAAGCCGCCTCCAAGGAGGCAGGAAGGGGCCCCCTCGGCGCCGCCGCCGTTTCTGGGCCGTGCCACCCTCAGACCCTGGCTGCCTGCTCCGATCTGACTCTCCCCTGAGGCATCGGAGTTCGAGGTGCATTCCGTGGCTGCGGGGCGGAGGCAAAGCTGAAGGAGACCCGAGCACGGTGCAAGTCATAGGGCCTTTCCAGGGAACGCCACTTCCACTCGAAAAACTGATGGCAGACCAGCTGTGGCCATTCAGACACTCCCTCAGAAACGAAGAAATGAGCCTGTTACGCCAGAGAAGACAGCTGGCAGTTCCTGTTGCCGACGGCAACATTCAAGCCTGTACGTGAAACTTAGAAATCTGGGAAACTTTTAGCCTCCATGACCAACATTTCCCAATAAAGATGTTTGGGCAAGATGTAATTGATATTTAAAACTGTGATGAGGGGATGCCTGTGGCTTCATCAGTTGCGCACCCAACTCTCGATTTTGGCTCAGGGCATGATCTCAGTTTGTGAGTCTGAGCCCTGAGTCGAGCTCTGTGACAGTGTGGAGGCTGCTTGGGGTTCTCTCTCCCCCGCGCTCTGCCCCTCCCCAGCTCGTGGGCATTCTCGTGCACGCGCGCCCTCAAAACAAATACTTAAAGAATGTCATTACAAATACTTTATAATGAAATATTTAGAAGACCCAAGTAACTCAGGAAGCCACTATTTCCCAAATGGATAGAAGCTATTCAAAGTGCCAGATTTTAAACTAACAAAATACAGGAAGTTCAGACTCTGCATTGCAATTAACCTTTAAGAAATGACCACTTGCAGAGCTGGCCTAACACCAACGAATATTCGCAATGACGCGAAGAAACTGGTAAGATGCTCCCTCGAATCTCCACTTTCAACTACATGTGCGGCCGCACCTCCCTCGCCTCCACCAAGACAACACATTGCAAGAGACTGGGGACAAGGAGGCAGATGCAAGGGGCCGGAGGCCTTCAATCAAGCCAGAGAAATTTTTAAAAACGTACAACAGCGCGGGACACCTGGCCGCTGTTGGTAGAATGCGCAACTCTGGATCTCAGGGCCACGAGTTTGAGCCCCGTGGGTGTAGAGATTACTAAAAAATTTGAAAAACGTAAAAAAAAAAAAAAAAAAAAAAAGAAAATGTAAAACAATGTCATTTTTCTCAAAACACTTTTTGAAACAGGTAGTTCTTTTTCATAAAAATGTGTGAATATTGAGTATTCTTTTATAATGAATTAATAAATTTTTAAAACTAGTACTTTAAAATTTGTTTTTATTCCTAATAAAATAAACACCCATGGCTGTAACCAAAGCTCTCTGGGGCCCTCAGTTACTTATGAGCGTGGTGACGGGGTCCCGAGACCAGAGAGGCCGACGAGCCGCCGGCTTTGAAGAAATGAGAGTAAATGGTGAGACGAGGCTGGACCGATGCTCTGGGGCCGGGCCGCTGCGTTCTGCAGCGAGGCGTCGGAGCTGGATCTCGGGCGCAGCTGGGAGACAGAAGGGGCTGGCCCTCTGCTAAAACACTAAAGGAAGCAGGTCCAGTGCCAGAAGAATAAGAGCAGGGACACTGCCTGGTGGCTCTGGTGGCCGTGGTGGCTGCTGTCCCAGGACTCACTCACTCCTCTGCCCCTCCAGCTGCTCTGTGTGGCCTTGTGACTTGGGGACCTGACGCTCGCTCCGGCTGGGGTGGGAGGGGAGAGCCTGACTGGCCCAAGCCAGTTTCAAGCTCTCTGTTACCAGTGGTTGGTTCAGGGATGGGCAACTTCTGACACTGCAATGAGACCTGCTCTTGGTCCTCACGGCCTGGTGTGACCCCTCCCCGGCAGTGGGGGCCGCACCTGTGACCCGCTTCGGTCTTGTGAGCTCGCTCTCTCGCGAGCTGAAGCTGCCCTCGGAGAGGCTAACGGGTCCAGGAACCTCGGGGGCATCTGCCGAAGTCAGTGAGGACCCAGTCCAGCCAACTGTGACTTGAGTGAGCCTGGAAGGGGCCCGACCCCCAGCTGAGCCTCAGGAGGATTTGAGCCACTGCTAATACCTTCATCGCAGCCTGGGAGACACCTAGAGATGGGGGCCCCACCGGTCACACCTGCCTGGAGTCCTGGCCCAGCGGAAAACGCCAGACCGTCAAGGCTGTTTGAAGGCCTCGGTTTGGAGGTAATTTTTTACATGGAGATAAACAACACGGTGTTCGGGTCATGAGGATTAGTAACCCCTACTCTGTGCCCCGTGAATCAGCGAGGCCGCCCCGCGTGTCGGCGCCTGCCCTTTTCTGCCTCGGGCTGCCAGCGGCAGGAGTGAGGACGGAGTGCGAGCACGGGGGCCCCGAACTCTGTGGGTGTGTAAGAACCTCTTCTCTCCTTCCCTTCCCATATGCGTGGTCTCCACACCCCACGGCTCAAGGCTGTCAAGCCTTATCCTTAGCCCCAGCCGGGCTCCTGAGCACGTCACCTCCTACCCTCATCCTCTGCCGGGTTTGTACATGTTAGTTTATGACCTCCTCTCTCTCTCTTAATGTTTTTATTTCTTTTTGAGAGACAGAGAGACCAAGGGAGGGGCAGAGGGAGAGGGACAGGGCATCTGAAGCAGGCTCTGTGCTGACAGCAGCGAGCCCGATGTGCAGCTCGAACTCACGAGCCGTGAGATCATGACCTGAGCTGAGGCTGGACACTGAGCACCCCGTGACCTCCTCTCATACTCCCCTGCCCCCACCCAGGTTCCCCAGTCTCTTCCACGAGGCCCCTTGGACAGCAGTCAGCCCCCAGCAAATCTCCATGCTCCCCACGAGCGCTCCTCTGATATTCTGCACCCCAACTTGTTCTGCTGGAAGCCTGGTTCTCCCTGGGGGCTGTGGGGGCCCGCTGCGGCTTCTCCTGTGCCCCCCTGCTTGGGAGCCCTTGCACTGCTGGCCTGGGGGTGCGGGAGGGGTCCACCCAATCCTCCTCGCCTTGCATGTCCCTACTGTGAACCGCCACCTCTCCCGCCAGCAGTCACCTCCC
>NC_043708.1:136779525-136802076 GCF_006229205.1 Suricata suricatta
GAGAGTCATGCCGATATGACAGAAGACACTGAGATCAGGGAGGAAGGAGGGACAATTTCATACATGGTGTTGGTTCGCACGGTGACGCTGAGCCAGCACAGGACCCGACCTCCTACTGTGCCCAAATCAATTCCAGAAGGACGGAACACTAGCAGGTTAGAAACAAACTTTATGATTTTAAAAAGGAAATATAGAAGAGTATCTTTCTGATCTTGGGAAAGGGATAGGTTTCTTAAACAAGACAGAAAAATGCAAACCATAAAAAGAAAAGTTTGAGACATTTGACTGCAACAGAGAAAGTCTGTTCACCGAAAGGTATATAAAAAATCGGACAAGCCACGAATGTGGAGAAGGAGCCCACGACGCACATGACCGGCCCTGTCAGTTAGAGTCCAGAACGTAAAGGAGTGAGTCCTACAGATCAGCAACAAAAAAACCCATAGGAAAATGGGCAAAAATGCAAAGTCCAGCACCACACAGCAGAAGAAACACGGGTGATCGATAAATGTGAAAAAAAGCTCAACCTCACTACTAATCAAAGAACTGCAGACAATACTACCATTTCTACTCACTACACAAGCAAAAGTTTAGTTTGACAGTGACGTGTTTGTCACAAGGAACTTGTGCATTGAAGGTGGGTGTGTAAACTGGTCCAAATACTTAGGACTATGACTTGGCATTATCTTATAAAGTCAGAGACCACCCACTCCCGAGTCGCGGTGTCGGGTCCGGGCTTACGTGTCCTCAGGGACGGCTCGCCTCTGTGCGCTAGGAGGCTGGCGGAGGCCCCACGGCCTCGTCCTAAAACCGGGCGTCACGCTGCCGTGAAAAATTAATAAGCCATTCTACACGTAACCGCGTGGGGACTCTTGGAAGCACAGCATTAAATGTCACCAGTTTTCTTAAAACTCTCAAAAATGACCAGCAGCACAGCCCAGGGACTAAAAGCTGGGCTCCTGCCCAGCCGGCACGGCCGTCACCACGGCATGACGGGGACAAGCCGTCCCTGACTCTGCACGTGTAGCCAGAGACGGCGGCAGCGCCTGTCTCAGAGGGAAAAACCACCTCGGAACGAGCAACGTTAAGGGTTATTTAAATATATGTTTATATGTGAGACAAGAGTTACAATTCTGAAAATTAAAGGAGATCGTAACTACAGCACTAGTGGTTCTCTCTCTAGGTGGGACCAGGGAAGAACATGTGATTAGATACAAGTTATTATTCTGTTTTAGTTTTGGGGTTGAGTGTGAGGGTCATTGGTAGTCAGTGGAATACTATGCTTGTTACTTTACGTTTATATTATATATATGTTCTTTTGTACAAAAGATCTTTATATAAACATATAAATATATAACACATATTTATATACTGTATATAATATATTTTACATACATTATGTATGTTTATATATCATAAATATATACCATAAATATATAAATATAATATGTAAATATGTTAAACATGTTTTATTTTATTTTTATTATTAAAATATATTAATAATACATTTTAATATATTCTTTAAAACGGGGTTAAAAATAAAAGGATCTGACTTTAACAGAATGGGCATAAAGGGAACGTACCTCAACAAAATAAAGGCCAGCTATGAAAAACCCACAACTAACATCACACTCAATGGTGAGAATCGGAGAGCTCTCCTCCTACGAGAGGGAAGGCCTCACGGAGGCCCATTCTCGCCATTTTTATTTAACCCACTGACATCCTGGCCACAGCAATCGGACAAGAAAAACCACATCCAAACTAAAGTAAATCTGTCATCATACGTGATGACATGATAGAATGGAAAACCCTGAAGACTCCACCAAGAAACTATCAGAATAAATTAATTCAGTAAACTTGTCAGATACAAACTTAATATAGAGAGATCTGTTGTTTCTACATGCTAATAGCAAAGTAGCAGAAGAGAAATTAAGAAAATAAGTCCACTTACAGTTGTACCACAAAGAGTTAAGACCTAGGAATAAACTTAATCACAGAGGTGACAGCCCTATACTGTGAAAACAATGAAACACTGATGAAAAGAACTAAACACACACACAAATGGGAAGATACTCCAGCTCATGGACAGAAATAGTGTCAAAATGCTCCGCCTACCCACAACCATCCAAAGACCCAATGCAACCATATTCAAATACCAAAGCATTTCTTTTTTACAGAACTAGAACAAAAAAATACTAAAATTTGTACAGAACCACAAAAGATCCTAAAGAGCCAAAGCAATCTTAAGAAAGAAAAACAAAGCTGGAGGCATCACACTCCCAGCCTTCAAGAGATACTACAGAGCTGCATTAACCGAAGTGCACAGTACCGGCCCAGAAACAGACACGTTTTCAATGGAACAGAACGGCTAGCCCAGAAAGAACCTCACAGTTTATGGTCAAGTCATCTTTGACAAAGGAGGCAAGAATATCCAATGGGGAGAAGACCATCTCCATAAACGTTGCCGGGGAAAACTGAGCAGCTACATTCAAAAGAATGACACTGGGCTACTTTCTTACAGCACACACAAAAATGAACTCAAAAGGGACTGAAGACCTACATTCGAGACAGGAAAACACAGGCAGTCATCTCTTGGACATCAGGTTTAGCAACATTTTTCTAGATGCATCTCTTTGGGCAAAGGAAACAAAAAGAAAAATAAACTATTGAGGCTAGACCAAAATAAAAAGCTTTTGTTCAACAAAATGAAAAGGCAATCTATGGAATGGGAGAGGTTATCTGCAAATGATATATCTGGTAAGGGGTTAATATCATATATATCCATATATCTCATATTCATATTTATCTATCGATCTACAGATCTCATACAACTCAAAACCAGAAAAACAAATAACTCCTATTAAAAAATGGGCAGAAGACAAGAATAGACATTTCCCAAAGAAGACATCCAGCCAGATGGATAACAGACACATGAAAAAAGGTTCAACATCACTAGTCATCAGAGAAATGCAAGTCAAAACCAAAATGAGATCACCTGACACCTGTGACAGTAGCTATGAAAAGGACAAGACTGGGAAGGGACGGTGAGCACGTGGAGAAAGAGGAGCCCTCGTGCACGGCTGGCGGGAACGCAAACTGGTGCAGCCGCTGTGGAAAACAGTACGGAGGTTCCTACAAAAATTAAAAGTAGAAATACCACAGAATGCAGTAATTCTACTACCAAAGAAAGTGAAAACATGAATTCAAAAAGATAAATGCACTCTTGTTTATACTGCAGCATTACATATAGTAGCCAAGTTACGGAAGGAAACAAAGTGTCCATCGATAGATGAACGGACAGAGAAGAGGTGGTGCACGTATACAATGGAACATTACGCAGCCACGAAAGAACGAGATTTTGTCATTTGCGACACGTGGACGGAAGTAGGATGTATTATGTTAACTGAAATAAGTCAGACAGAGGAAGACAAATATCAGGACTTCACTTCTGTATGTGGAATCTAAAAAAACAGAACCAGGGGCGCCTGGGTGGCTCAGTCGTCCGTCAGTTGGGCCTCCGACTTCAGCTCAGGTCATGATCGAGCCCCATGTCAGGCTCTGTGCTGATAAGCTCAGAGCCTGGAGCCTGCTTCTGATTCTGTGTGTGTCTCTCTCTCTGCCCCTCCCCCTCTCATGCTTGGCCTCTCTCTGTATCAAAATAAATAAAACATTAAAAAAAAACAGAACCAGGCCCATACATACAGAGAACTGATGATTTGCCAGGGAGGACGGGCAGGGGAGGGGCAAAAGCAGTGAAAGAGAGTGGGAGATGCAGGCCTCCAGTTATGAAGTCATGGGACAAGGTCAGGGTAGGAACAGTCAGTGACACTGTCCGGTGCCATGTGGGGAGCACAACGTGATGCATGGACTCGTCGGGTCCCACACTCTGCGCCCGGAACTAACGGAACATTGTGTGTTGGCTATACTGCAATTTAAAGGAATGAATGAAAAAATGAATGGATTTTAGGCTCTTACTAGCAATGTGACCTGGGCCAATCTTTCCAGCCTTATTTCCCCCAGGTACAAAATGGGCAATGTCTCCGTCTACACCCTGGGATCTGTGTGGAGATTAAATGAGACGATGCATAGCCGGCATTTGGCACAGCCGGCAGCACAGAGTGACATGGGAGCCGTTAACGCCCTGCTGTGCCACTGCTGGAAGCGGCTGTTTGCTGAAGTGCTTTCAGGACATTCAGGTAGAAATGGTTTCATTAACAGTTAGAAAGATGGGTCTACAATGAGGAGATGCAGTGGGAAGGCATCAGCCACACACGACACATAGTGGAAAGCACGAGAGGTAGAAGACGGGCGGCGGCAGCTGTGAGCAGAGCAGGGCCGAGGCGGGAGCTCAGGAGAGCAGCGGGGCTGGAGGCACAGTGCGCAGGAGAGCGTCACGGCATCAGGTGCTGCAGAGGTAGAGTAAGGACCGAACAGACCCCGGGCCGGGCGGGGAGCGGATCGGCCTGGGCCTGCACGGGAGCCGACCCCGCGGACCGGGGAGGGCGTGCCTGAGTGCGCGCAGCTGCGAGGCGGTGCGGGAGGCACAGGACTGCTGCAGGCAGGTCAGAGAGGAAGAGAAGCGTGGGAAGAACAGGATGTGGGGGGAAGGGGCACGCTTGTGGTGAGCTACCCCTCCCGCCTGGCAGAGATGGCTAGAATCAGAAAGGCAGATGTACCAAGTGTGTGCAAGATGTGGAAAAAGGGAAGCCTCGTGCACCGTTGGAGGGAACGTAAACTGGTGCAGACACTTGGAAAAACAGTATGGAGGTTCCTCAGAAAGTTAGAAATACCAGCAATTCCACTACCAGGTATTTATCTGAAGTAAATGAAAACACCAATTTAAAGAGAAACATGCAACCTTATGTTAAGTGAAGCTTTGTTTACAATAGCCAAGATATGGAAATAACCCAAGGGTCTACTGAGAGATGAATGGATGAAGATATGGTGGCCGTGCACGCACACACACACAGACACACACACACACACACACTCACAGGAATGTTACTCAGGCACAAAAAGGGATGAAAGCTTGCCATTTGTGAAATCACGGAGGGACTAGAGTATATTGTGCTGAGTGAAATATGCCAGAAAGAGAAAGACAAGTTCCATATGATTTCACTTATGCAGAATCTAAAAAACAACAACAAAAAAAGAATGAACACAACAAAACAAAGTCCCCGATCTAGGAAGCACACTTTGTCCATTCTCGGGGGGAGGGCTGAGGAGTGGGCGACACAGGTGACACAGGGGAAGGGGACCACAACGTATAAACTTCCCGCTAGAAAACAAGCCAGTCACAAGGATGGAAAGTGCAGCACGGGGAACAGAGTCCAGAAAACGGCGGTAACTACGTATGATGACAACTGTCGCCAGACTTGGCGTCGTGAACACTTCGCAACGTCTCTATGTGTGGACTCACCGCTGCGTGCCTGGAACTAATACAATACTGTATGTCACCTGTCCCTTACAAAAGAGTTAACAACACTCAAGGTGGACAAGTCTTCCCCGTCAGTACCTCAAATACCAGTGTTCACATGCTGTTCGAACACTTAAATGTTTAAAGTCCTGCGGGTACATGACAGTACAAACTGCTTCTAGGAAAGAAACAGAGTATGAAGTCTCCTATTTTCAACATGCTACTGATCTTATAAATAGAACTGTAAAATTGTGAGACGGCATTTCATAATTTCAGTATTTCACGTCTTACTCTTTAAAAGACTCCCAAGTTGGGGCAACTGGGTGGCTCAGTTGGTAAAGCTTCTGGCTCCTGATTTCAGCTCAAGCCGTGATCTCAGTTCGTGAGCTCGAGCCCCCGGTTGGGATTCTCTCTCCCTCTCTCTCAGCACCTCCTTCCCCTGCTTGTGCACATGTGCACTCTCTCTCTCTCTCTCTCTCAAAATAAGTCAATAAACATTAAAAAAAATAATCAACGGCTCAAGTTGCTGAAGGTTAGGAAAGAATGAACCGCAGACAGAGCTCCAAGCTGAGAGGCAGGTGTACCCCCGCCGGCTGCCGGTGCCCAGGCCCTCCGTCCGGAGCTGCGTGCCCGCCCCGTGGCAGCCCGCGAATCCGCGTCCCCCCCCCCCCCCCCCGGACGGGCGTATCAACCGGACTGCGGGCACCGCCCGTCTCTATCTAGTGCCCTTACCCCTTCGCCGGCTTTCTGCAAGTCTGAGGCCGTGCTCCTCGTGTCGTTGCCGGCGTCCCCGCCCTCGGAGCTGCTCTTGTTCTCCTCTTCTCTGCGGTCCTTGTCGTCCTCGTCTGCTGGGGACTTCCGGGACTGTTTGGAGGATTTCTAAACGTGTGGACAAGTTAAAGATTAGAGTCAGAAGATCACATCCAGTCGCACGAGGGCAAGTCAGAGCCGCAGCAGTGGCTGCCCCATGGCCAGCCTCTGTGGCCCGGCCACCGCAGAGACCAGGGCCAGCAGGCGGCCTGGGCACCTCGTTTCCGCTCGCTGGGCCTCAAGGTAAGGTGGGGAGGGAAGCAGAGGTGAGCTACGTGACCTGCTAGTTCTTTCCAGCAGGGCAATGGGCAAAGCACTGAACGCACATTCGCGTCCCCAGAACACTGTGCATACATGAGTGGTGGCTGGATGGACAGCCCCTCAGGAGGCTGCAGAGCGAGAGGGTGCTGTCAGGCCGGCCTGTCCTTCCTCATCATTTCACAGCAGAAACTCAGGTCCACAGAGGGAGGCGAGCTCAGAGAACACAGGAACATTCACGGCACGACAGCGGCGGAAGCTGGGGGTTGACAGAGCCATGTAATCACCTCGACATGTGCATCACCGTGTGACGTAAACTATGCTCATCTGTTAAGTCGCAGACCATGTTTAAGAGCCCAAGGGGACTAGCACGTTTTCCTCACCGCCTTGCTTCTGAAATCAAGACTGACTTAAGGAGAGTGAAAACACAATGATAGCTCACAGCCAAAGCTGCTTGCAGAGCAGCATTACAAGGACCAGAAGCTGGCCCCACCGTGCACCTTTAAGAAAGAAAAATGTAGGGGCGCCCGGGTGGCTCAGTCGGTTCAGCATCTGACTTCGGCTCAGGTCGTGATCTCACGGTTTGTGGGTTCAAGCCCCGCGTCGGGCTCTGTGCTGACAGCTCAGGGCCTGAGCCTGCTTCGGATTCTGTGTCTCCCTCTCTCCCTGCCCCTCCCCTGATCATACAGTCTCTCTCTGTCTCTCAAAACCTAATACATGTTAATAAAAAAATTTAAAAAAAAAGGAAGTAAAACATAGCATTTCACTAACATGTCCTTTTTGAGGACTTTTAAGAGCCTTTAAGCGACTGGCAAATAAGGGCTGAGGCAAAACAGGTTTAGCCAAGTCACTTTCGGTCTTCCAGAAGGGAATGAGCAACTTGGGAGATTCCTCAGACAATCAATCTTTTAAATACAACTTCCAAAGAGAAAGTATCTTGTAGCTCTGTGATAGAGCATACAATTACATCGCTTCTATTTCACTTAACTGAAAGTACCAACCAAGCCCAAAATGTCAGCTTAAAATGAGGTCATCTTTACTTTCCACATGAACAAAAAGCAGAGATTTAATAACCCAAACATGGAGCGTCCACCATCACAGCTAAGATCGAGGAGGACAATATAAAACACAGAACACTTCTTGTTTTCCTAGTAAGTACAGTATAACTACTGAAACACAGTAACTGCTTTATGCACTAATTCTCAAATAATAATCTCTGACTACAGTTCTCAGAGGTGATAATACACAAACCCCTAACATTCCTAATGCTTACAAAGGCTACTTCCGAGTACCCCCACGCGTGAATTCATACGCCTTGTAACGTGGCATGACACAGACTAGACTCAGGGCTTCCTGACGTTTCACTGCAGAGCCACGGTGGCCTGGGGAGCGAGCTGGCCCCCGGCTGTGTCCGGTGACCCTGCAGGGCTCTGACTGTGCTGCAAATTCAGATCAGGGAAATCCTGTAGCTGTGGGCAGGGGCCCGTCCTCTGTTTCGTCACTGTGGTCTTGACCTGGCTGTGTGTCCGGCTGCTGCCACATGTTTTAGAACCAAGCTCACTAGTGGTTTAGCGCCGTCAGGGCTTTCCTCTGCTGGGAGGCTCTGATTTGCCCTGCTTTGCGCAGGAAGTAATGTGCGTGCAAAATATTTTGACCTATAGTTTGCCAGGATGTTATGGTCATATATCAATTATCCATATGCCTACTGCCAAAGAGAAATGCAGAATTCCTTCACATCTGCTTTTTGACTGGGATTTAGTCACAAAAGTTCGCGGACCATTGGTTTTCAGTGGCAAAGGAAGATATTCAACTTTAAGAAACATGAGGTGAGGTCAGGTAAGCGCTCCTCTAAACGCGGTCCCCAGATCAGCAGCCATCCGCCTTGCTGAGAACTGAGTTCTCAGATCCCACACCCAAGACTCACTGAAATCGGAACTGAGGGGTGAGGCGAGCACTGTGTGCTTTACCACGCCCTCCGGGTGACTCTGGTGCACAAGGGAGTTCAAGAACCACCGTGCTGGGTTTCTCCATTAATACTGAACATTCAAAACCATGTGTGTTCTTCCAAAGTCTGTCTGTCTGTGTGTAATTTCTTTTGACAATAAATAAAACAGTAAAAAGTGAAAAGTAAGTGATCATGAACTTTGTGATCTGGAAAGAAAAGCAAAAAAAGATGATCCCTTAACTGAACACAGAGAAACCTTAGTAAGTAAAGTTGGTCTTCACCCCTTTGCTGCTTTAAATCATCTCTCCCCACTCGGAGGAGTCCCCTTACTTCTGGGCATGACAGCAAGCAGTGGAATAACGACACGGAAAAGTCACATAGCCACACCGTCAAAGGCCTCCGCTCCCTCAGGCAGCTCACATGGTTTAGGGTAAGGGCACAGTACACTGCACAGCTCAGCAGGCAGTCATAAGTTTAAGAAATCAATTCAACTGAGTGGCTAAGTGAAATTCAAAATGCCGAAAAAAATTCAGCTGAAAAAAATGCAATGGAAGATACAGCCTAACAAGGAAAATTCTAATTATTTTGTTGTGATTTGCAAACTGTATCCCCATCCAAGGCAAATACCATGTGTTTCATTAGGTGCGACGTAATACGCATTCATACATTTTCACCTGTATGCCCATGGGGTAGAGTTTATAGACGGTAAAACAAAATGCTGATCATCTGATAAATTCTTGGGACTGGGTTCTTGAGGAGTTCCCTAGGTCAGGCATCCAGCTACTGAATACCAGAATCTAAACAGAAGTAATATATCCAAGTATTCTATCATGTGACAGACCAATTACAGGAAAACTTGTACCAACCTCTGGTTTCAGAGATCTATTTCTCTCGCTTCTAGTTTCTAAAGGTGAAGGAAGCTCACAATCTCACAGTTTGTTCACCTGCATGTCTGGATGACCGTGTGAAAAACCTAGACTTCCAATCTGTGCACCTAGGATCATATCAGTCCTGTTTAAAGCCTTCCATATGTTATCATCACAGTGGGAATAAATCCAAATTCCTTAATGGGGCACACGAGTCTCCAGGACTGAGCCTCTGCCTGCCTCTCCCTCTGGGTCCTGACCCCCACCACGCCCGCGCTCTTCTAGTTCAGGCCGGGCCGGCCGTCTATAAACTCTAACCCATGGGCACACGGCCCCCGCACCCTTCAGGCCTCGGTATGAACGCTGCCTCTTCTCTTCAGAAAGGCCTGGCCCCTCTCTCTAAAGTGCCTTCTCCTCCTGCTCGTTGCCTTCAGTCCTCTCTTCATTTATATGTATTATTTGTACATTCTTTAAAGCAGAAAGACAGATCTTTCTATTTGCCCAGACCCCTCCGGGATCGTCCTGGTCTCCGACATCCCTAGCGCCTTCCGAGCTCATCCAGAGGGGACTGCAGGTGGCACTCCTGCTCCCGTGTGTGCCCACCTCCTGTGGGCTGACGACCAGTCCTTCTCCAACGGAGCGGCCGCATTTCCAGAGCCAGACCAGCCCTGAAGAGTCAACGGCCCGCTGCCCTCAGGTGCAAAGTCACCTGTCCTACCCCTCGGCTCCATTACTGTCCCTGCAGGCAGAGGCTCCACAGAGCTGGTAGATTTCTAGGTGCCAAGGACAGAGCGGAAGGTCATCTAATGAACATGCACGTAACACCGAGAACAAGTGAAAGGACTCAGTCACCTTCGAAGTGTAGGACTTTTTCCGCTTGGAGCCGGCTTTCTCGTTCTTCCTTTTGCCCTTTCCGTCCTCTCCCACCCTGTCCCCTTCCTCCTCACTGCTCGCATCTGCAGTGTTTCCACCTTCTCCCTCGGTTTCTGAGGAGCTCTGTTGCTGGATTGCCTAAAAATAACAAGATATTGGCTAATTACATTTTTGAAAAATTAGCAAAGAACAGAGACTGTGAAAAGAGTCATTCTATTTTAATCTGAAAGGGTTCAGCTTACTCTACAGATTTCAAAATAAAAGACTGTCAACCTCAATTTTCCAGTGGCCCCTTGACTTGAACCCCTGGGTAACAGAATTACATTTAATCCAAAATATTACTGGGGCTAAATTCTGATTTCAGACAGATGGAGTCAGGTAACTACTAGCACAAAAGGACATGTAACAAAGGCCCCAAAGAGAGTTAAAACCAAAGAAATGAGACCTAACAAGGAAGCAAACTGTTACCTGGTATCCAGTGAACTTCACTCCTGGGTTGTTCTCTATTTCCCACAATCCTTCATTGAATCCTTTCCGCTTATTTGACTTCCCAAACTTGTCTTTGTATTCCTTATACGGAAAAAGGTCTTTGGGACCTAAAAATGCACTGCAGAGATATTTTAGAAATAGAATACATTTGACCTTCAAATGTATGATATTTTTAATATCGATATCAACAAAGATGTCAGAGCATAGTTTAATAATCAAATTAAAAGTAGAATAAACTCATGCTCGCTTTGGCAGCGCGTATACTAAGAAAAACAGCAGAATAAGCCCTCTGAGTTAGGCACACAGCACAAAATGCTCACAAGTACATTTCAAGGCAGAAAAAACTGGATAGCTGGCCATGTAAGCCGGCAACCCTAGCCTGTACGAGCACAACTTGGATTTTACTGCAAGTTACCAATTTATTTTCTGTTTTAAAACTGACTTTTAGTTACAAAGCTAGTTTTAAATTTATTTTTGGGAAAGAGAGACAGAGTATGAGCAGGGGAGGTACAGAGAGAGGGACATACAGAATTGGAAGCAGGCTCCAGGCTCTGAGCTGTCAGCACAGAGTGTGATGTGGGGCTTGAACCCACAAACCGCAAGATCATGATCTGAGCCGGAGTCGAATGCTTAACCGACTGAGCCCCGCAGGCGGCCCACAAGGCAGTTTTAAAGACGTCCCCTTTGACCACTTAAATCATCATCTTAAGCTAAGGCTTACTTATGCTAATCTATACACCACAGTAGTATATTTATTCACTATTCTTTCTGCAAATTAAAAAATCACATTAGTGTTTAATGAGGCACTAACCAAGAAGAAAACTCAGAAGTAGCAAATAGATAGGATGTGATATAATTTAAACCTTATCCTAAATTAATCACAACCATAAAAACAAAGTGAGTTGGAGTAACGCCAGGGCCGGCCGGCAGATCTGAGCGTTCACGCCAGAGTCCTCGGCCTCGGCACCTGTGACACCAGCAAGACGGCAGAGGCCCACGTGCTGGCTGACACCGAGAGGCTCCCATTTCCAAGTACTGAGGCCCGTGCTGGCCGTGAGGCACAGGTGAGCGGCCACGCCTGGGCGTAGGCACCGCTGAGGGCTCGGACTCCGCAGGGGACAGACGGACGCCCCTACCTTCAGGGAGCAGTCTAGCCGTGCGGGTGGGGGTGTGACGAAACCAGAGAGGAGAGCCACGATGCCGCACGCTAGAAGAAGTCAAGAACGGAAGACGGAAGGGGACGGCAAGCCTGGGGCGGACTTTACAGTTCCAGGCACGCGGGTCACAGGGGGCCCTGCAGACAAGGGAGCGTCGGAGGACTGCAGGACGTGAGGAAACAAGGCGCCTGTCCCCCGGGCCAGAGCGGACCGAAGGCCCTGAGGGGGGGCCCACCGAGTTTAGGAACAAAGAGGCCAGCGCTGGGGCAGGGGTGCGGGGGGGGGGGCAGGGGTGCGGGGAGCGCAGGGGGAGCCATGAACGGTCTGAGAAGAGAAGCGACAGCCTGGGTTTTAATAGGGCCGCTCTGGCCGCCGCGCTGAACAGACTGAGGAGGAGGGCACGGGGGCGGAAGCAGGCAGACAAGCCGGCCACGAGGTCATGCTGGTGACCGGGCCAGGGTGTGAGCAGTGAGGCCGGTGACAAGTCGCTGGATTCACCCTCAGCCAACATAGTTTGTTAGGGGGCGGCGACAGCAGGTGAGAGAAACAGGGCAGCTGAGGCTCTGCCCAAGGTTGCTGACTGAGAAACTCTAAAACAGAGTTGGCATTTGCTAATATGAAAGATTTTATTTTGCTAAAAAATTGTTTAATGTTTATTTTTGAGAGAGAGAGAGACAAACTGCAAGCGGGGAGGGGCAGAGAGAGAGGGGGAGACACAGAATCTGATGTGGGGCTCGAACCCATGGGCCGTGAAATCATGCCCTGAGCCGAAGTCAGATGCTCAACCAACTGAGCCACCCAGGAGACCCTGGAATGAAAGATTTTTGAGAGAACAAGATTTGAGGGTGAAAAGCTCAGTTTTTGATGTTAAGTTTAAAACCCTGGCCTGACATCCTAGGGAGGAGGTCAAGTAGGCAGTTGCAGACGTGATTCTGGAACTCAGGGGAAAGGTCTGAGCTGGAGACACATACTGGGAAATTATCCGCAGCGATGATGTGGAAAGCTCTGAGACTATAATTTAATGGTTTACTGCTGAGCGCTGTAAATTCCATTTTCTGGGGCGCCTGGGCGGCTCAGTCGGTTAAGTGTCCGGCTTCGGCTCAGGGCATGATCTCATAGTTCGTGAGCTGGAGCCCCGCGTCGGGCTCTGTGCTGACAGCTCAGGGCTTGGAGCCTGCTTCGGATTCTGTGTGTCCCTCTCTCTGCCCCTCCCCACTTGTAATCGGTCTCTGTCTCTCAAAGAAAAAAAATGTGGACAAAAATAATTTGATAAGAAAAAAATTCCATTTTCTGACTGGGGCTTCATGGTGATTCCTCACTGCCTTGCTGATGAAAATTTTCAAGTTGATAAAAACACCCGAGAAAGCTTTCTGACTCCAACACCAAAACTTCCTTGACCTCTGACTGCTTGGTCAACATGATTCGGTCTCACCGAATCCAGACACAGGTTTTCAGGTTACTAAACAATTTGACCAAAGGGATGTCAGTGTGTTGCTTGACAAACTGAGCACGAGAGAGAAACGGGCTTTGGGTATGTCGATATTACTTTTAGAGAAACGTGTCCTACATTGTTAGGCGATGGCTCCTGGCCCCTCTCCAGCACCTGACTCCGTGTGCGCCGCGCTGAGGTTCCCGGCGGCGGCCGACGCTCGCGGGCGCCCGGGCTTCGCCGTGCCACAGGGAGCGGGGCTCACGCTCAGCTGGCCGCGTCAGCTGTCGCCCAAAGAGCCCCCAATGAACTCTCCTAACACAACCACTTATTTGCTGATACACAACACTTTTTCCTAGACTACAGACAGATCATTCCACAAATCAAATCTCCTCCCAAGTGGTTAATTTTCCTGCATGTTATACGAATCTTAAAGGCAGGCTAGAAAATAAAACCGTTCAAAGCTCCATGCTCTAAGGACGTAATTCTTCTCTTCCTAGCCAAGGCCGCCTTGAAAATCGCCCAGACTAAAAGTACTGGGGTTAAGTGATATGGAACCCAAGAATTTGGGGTTCCAATTACCTAACCATCTGGGCAAGAGAATTCTGGGCCATGATATGAGGAAAATTCTAGTCTGCTTAGGGGTGCTTGGCTGGCCTGCACACAGCTTTCTGGTGAAGCTCCTCACCTTTATTTCACTTAGTGAATTTTGATTCGGCCAACAGCTACCACCGTAAGCACTCCCGCTGGCCAGGCGCCGCGCTAGGCCCCGCGTCTACACGGTGAGCCCCGCTGCGTGCTCCCTGCCTCTACACACAGGCTGAACACCAGCCACCTGCCCGGGCACATAACCCCCCGTTCCGGGACTCCCGATACCTAACACACGCTCTGCTGAAACAAACTCATGGCGGGTTTTTTGAAGTTCGTTTTCCTCGAGATGTTTCAAAACCTACCTGTGTCGTCAACCCAGGAAAAAACTCCCATATGGACTCTCTTGTACGGAGCAGAGCCTTGGAGGGCTGCCACTGACTGACATGAAGGACGCGGCACGCATCGGCCCTGAGAAACCCTTCACACTGTTCCCTGGCATGGCTGGTCCGCCCACCAGCCGCACACCAGGCGGCCAGCTCTTCGTTTATGGAGCTTTAAAGAACACCCAGGGGCGCCTGGGGGCTCAGTCGGCTGAGCGTCTGGCTTCGGCTCAGGTCATGATCTCACGGTTCGGGCTGACAGCTCGGAGCCTGGAGCCTGCTTCCGATTCCGTGTCTCCCCCCCTCTCTGCCCCTCCCCTCCTCATGCCCTGTCTCTCTCTGTCTCTCAAAAATAAATAAAACACATAAAAATTTTTTTAAATAAAAAAAAATAAAAAATAAAAATAAAAAAAAGAACACCCAGAAAATGTTTATTAATAAAAGTGACCACACAATGTTAGTAAATGGTTGATTTGTCCTATATTATATAGTGGGAAAAGGGATACTCTTGTTTATTAAATCCTGCCTCGTCCCAGAAACATGATCAAATCTCTTGGAAATAGGTCTTAAAGAAAAAGCAAAATAGTGGTATCGAGGTAAAATGGAGAAAGGAATGAGGCAGATGGAAAAGTGTGTATCACAAAGCGCTCTGCACTCACTATGGATAAAACACTTAGTTCTAAGCTTCCTAGCAACCTCTCTAAGGAGGAAAACATGCTAAGTTGGATACTGCACAGTGTCTATTAGATAAAAACAAAAAAAGAATAAAACTAACTTCCCGAAAGACACACAACTCTTTCTCACAATAGACACTAGGGGCCTCTCTCCCCCCGCCAGCTCTCTTTCAAGGTGAGCAGAAACCAGAGGTCAGAGTGGCAGAGCCAGCACGCCAAGAAAAAGTCCAGGCCTGGCCCTGCCACATTCAAATGAACACAAAGAATGACCCTGAATTTGGAGACTTGTAAGATTTCATGACAGTTTTTATTTTTAAGTTTTATTTATTTTGAGAGAGAGAGAAAGCTCAAGCAGGGGTGGGGCAGAGTGACAGAGAGAGGGAGAAAGATCCCGAGCAGGCTCCGCGCTGGTAGCACAGAGCTAGATGTGGGGCTCGAACCCATGAACTGTGAGACCATGACCTGAGCCAAAACCAACAGCTGGATGCTCAGCCAACCAAGCCCCCCGGGTGCCCCCCACGGCAGCCTTCGGCTTCCTCCACACATGCAATCCCTGTTCCGCTCGTGTCCTTGTGTGACGGACCACACACGTTGTTAGTGAGTCACCACTGACGTCGTGTCCTGCCATCTACCAGCTTCCTTCTTTCACTGAGAATCGCTCCTTCCAGTTTTCTTCCCTCTTAGTAGTCCAAGCTAGAGACTCTGCTCCCTAATTCCCGAGGGCAACACTGCCATGGGTGCAGGTGTAAGTGACACACGCAACTCCCTTCCCCAGAAGTTACCGTTCTTCACGTTTTCTTCCCGGCTCCCCCTGAAGATGCACAGGTGCTGCTGAGCCAGCTTGTTTGTTTTTAAATAGCAGACAAGGCGGGGCGCCTGGGGGGCTCAGTCAGTACAGCTTCCGGCTTTGGCTCAGGTCAGATCTCACGTTTGTGGGTCCGAGCCCTGCGTCAGGCTCTGTGCAGACAGCTAGCTCGGAGCCTGGAGCCTGTCTTCAGATTCTGGGTCTCCCTCTCTCTCTCTGACCCTCCCCCTCTCATGCTCCGTCTCTCTTTGTATCAAAAGTAAATAAAGCATTTAAAAAAATTTTTTTTTAAATAAAATAAAATAAATAGCAGACAAGGCAACAAACAGCCCAGGGGACGACAGGATGACATGACAGAAGGAACCTGGGTTCCCAGAGCACAGCAGTGTACCCACTCCGAGCTACCCGCCTACTTCTGGACTGTTTCAAAGCAAGAAAGAAATGTCTGTTATCGGAGACACTGTCTTTCAGGTCCTTTTATTCAGCAGTTTAGTCTGTGCTCTACCCAACACAATTTAAAAACCTTATTAAGTTGGTATGTTTGCTTCAGGGTTCAACAAACTGAAAGAGCCTGAGAGAATGCCAGTCTGCTGTATGAAGTAGGAACGGACGGCGTCTCTCCAGAAGGGAAAAACGCAAGAGCAGCACAAGAAATCACTGGTACGGGGGGAGACCACGAAGACCTGCTGGGTCCTAAATGAGATTCTGCATGACGTGCAACGGTTACACAGAAATCACACGCAACAGTAAAATGAATAAAGAATCTTCACGTTAAGAAAAATACATTATTACCTTTGGTGATTTTATATAATTGTGCTCATTTTAATAAGATCAGGCATACACGACGTAGTCTGGCATAGCTAAATCAGAGGTGCTGAAACTTCAGGCTGTTTTGTGGACTTACGTTTCATGGGTGCCAAAAAAGAAGATAGGGTACTTGTTTGCTGGAGGCTTCACAGCTCCCTCTGGGAGTTCATCGATCTGTTGAAGATAAAGTTAGTTATTAGATATTCAGTTAAATCATGTAAAATTGCATGAACAAAATATTAACATTGCTCTAATAATTCATGGCTAATTTCACAATAAAATTATTCTAATCAAAATCCCAATACTTTTTCTTCTTTTGAACCTTATAAGTGATTCTAAAGTTCCTATGTGGCCCACCACACAGAGAGTAACACTGTAAATTGATTATAACCATTATGGTAATACATAATCAGGAGCCAAACTACTCATTTCTTCTGACTCAATAGAATTTACTTCTGGGAATCTGTCCTAGCAAAATACTTGAAAAGAATAACAACAACAACCAAAAGTAACCCCTTTTTGGAGATGACAGTGAATTAACACACACACACACACACACACACACACACACACACACACACACCCCCACACACACACCTAGAACCCTAAGTGCTGTAAGGCAAGAATTATTATGGAAAACTAACTCCATGAAATATTATACAGCAGCATACAGTCTCCTTCCTGGACTAGTGCGAGTCTCTTTCCACCCCTTTAAGCTGGAACTACATTTAAAATGCATATTTTAGTATCTCACTCCCTTGCTTCCAATCCTTTCACAGTTTTGCGTTGCTTAAAGCATTCTTAGCTGTGCATATGGAACCTCTGGAACTTCTCAAAAATACCGATACTTGGGGCACCTGTGTGGCTCACCGGTTAAGTGTCTGACTTTGGCTCTGGTCATGATCTCATGGTTCATGGGTTCTAGTCCTGCGTCAGGTGCCGTGCTAACAGCTCGGTTTCTGTGTCTCCCTCTCTCTCTGCCCTCCTCTACCCCCCCGTCTCTCTCTCTCAAAAATAAGTAAACATTAAAAAAATAACGATACTTTAGTCCTCCCCAGAACTATATTGATTCTTATGTACAGCTAAGGTTGAGAACCTCTCGTAAGATAAAGTCCAAATTCTTTAGGCTATTATATAGTTATATATTCATAATTCCTTATAACGTTTCAAGAAATGGAAACTCACAAATCTCCATCTGTAGCCCCAACCTTTCCTTTGAATTCCCATAATGCTAATGGGATTATGTTGAACCGCAAGCATGAAATTACCAATGTCTACAAACCATTTCCACCTACAGGTCCTATGAGGGGCTAACACCGAAGAAAAGGCTACGAAGAGAAGAGGCACACTTGCAGCTCAGAGAGCGAGAGCCAGGGCCTGGGGCCCCGTGTCGTGCAGAGATCTGCAGGCTCCTTCACGCACACGGGGTGGCGGCCTGGGGGCCACCCCGCAAGCTCAGCTCTGAACTGAGCGAACCGTGTGTCCAAGCAGACACTGTGTACTGGGGAAAGATGAGCTTTGAGTCTACAACTTGCGAAGTCCTGCTTCGGATTTTAAACCATGACATTGAAGGCATCATTTCCTCTTTTGGGGCCTTGACTTTCACGTCTGTAAAATGGGATGGTTGCACTTGGTGACCTCCAGGTCTCCTTCAAGTCCTGAAATCTCAAACTTTATCTAAAACTTAACTAATTTCCCCTGAATCTGTTTTTGCTTTCTAACTTAATTATTGGTATAGTCTGTTAACAAGAAAGAAACCTTAATCTTTTTACTATTTCCTCAAGCCCCATATTCAGTTTTTTACGAAAGTCTCCCAGTTCAGCTCCAGAAATGTCTCTCAAATTGGTCACCATTCCCATTAGTAAATGTAGTTCCCTAAACAAGTTCCCAGGATCGCGACCGTGACACGCCCATTACAGCCGGCTTCCCAAGTGCCTCCTGGTCTCCAGGCTTTCCCGTTACATTCAATACGGCCCTCCAAAGACAATTTAAAATGAGTAATTTCATTTGAATAAATTCATCAAATGTTTCAGTAATGTGTCTGTGTGGATATACGGTAAAGAACATGACGTAAAATTTCTATCTCACCATTTTCAAACGCGCAGTTCAGTACTGTTAACCGTGTGCACGCGGTTGTGAAACAGACCTCCAGAAAACGAGGATTTTAGGTGGACCAAGGACAGAGCTTAGAACGGAGAGGCATGGTGAGTCTTTGGCCGGCACACCACGTGACAAAACACTGCCACGTCATGGTTTTTTTCTCGCTGATAAAACAACTGCAAGTAAACAGTTTAAATAGAAATCTTTTAAACTTGCTGCCAGTACCACTTCTGAAGTCCTCCTTTGCCACCAGGTTACGTAAGTAGCATCTCCTGCAGAGACTGCAAACTGACGCCCTCAGGCCGTCTCTGCCCTGAAGATATGTTTTGTTTGGCTCATAGTTTTTTTTTCCAACAGAATTAGTCATCAACATTTTAAAACAGGAAGATGCACCTTGAAATCTAGATTACTAGCTTGGGTGAAAGAACAGGGAAGACAGGGCTAGGCGAGCACTCCCACAAGGGCACCAAGGGCCCACATCTTCAACAGCTGCGGCCTTGAGACCAAGCAGGACTCATGCGCACCGCGCTCCAGACACGGAAAGGCCTGCGCTCGCCGGCCCCCTGGAGGACTGGAGTTTGTGCCCGAGTCGTAACTACTGTCCACACTCGTGGAACCGGCCTCGCAGCCCCGCCGGCTCCCTGTAAAGGTGTTAGATAACAGCTGACATGTATGGACAGTCCTGTTTGGTTTTTTGGTCTGTTCTGGAAAGATCTCAGGAGTGTGTGCACACAAGCAGGGGGAAGGGCAGAGAGACAGAGTCCCGAGCAGGATCGTCACTGTCTGCCCAGAGTCCGACAAGGGGCTCGAGACCATGACCCTGAGCCAAAACCCAGATGGAACGCTTAACCGACTGAGCCACCTAGGTGCCCTTTTTTGAGAATTATACGTTGGCACTTTGCGCTAACAAGCTGTTCAAGCAGATGCACCTTCCTGGGCCGGTTAAAAAGCGCACCCCTCCCCCCAGGCACGGGTTCTGGCTCCTCCAGTGCATACCAAGTGGCAACAGAATTTTCTCTTCCGTTTCTGTTTTGTTTTGTTTTACTGTTTCTGTTTTCCTGACTCTGTCTTTTTACTTTGTTTGTGGTTCGCAGCAGTGATCGGGTCTGGTTCCGGTTCGCACCCATGTGTTATTTCCCATTACAGGACGTGGGTGACCCACGGTCTTGTGGGTGTAGCATGGCGAGTACTCTGGTATGTTACAGTTTGTAGAAGAATGTCTTGCTTCTATTGGACAGAAGAAAAGTCCGTTGAGACCTAGATCAGTGAATGTGTGTATTTTGTGTTTCCTTTAACCTGTTGCTGAAGTTTTAGCCTGGAAGGCGTACGCTCTCGGTGTGTCTATACTTGACAGAGCGTTTTACTCCTCCTGGGATTCTGAAACACTTTTCTACTTCCGGAAATGGTCAAAAATTAGGTATAATCGTCTTAAAAGATCTGTTTCTATTGGCTTACAGATGGTAATGTGACTTATAAAAGTGTAACATCAAGGCACATAAGAATCCTCAGGAACTAAAACAGTGCACGTACGACACTTTCAGTATGGTGGCCGTTTTCTTCTTGTTCTCTCTCTGTCCGCTTTGCTCACTGCAGAGACGCCCGGGCACGGGAGTTAGACACCAAGCCTCCCTCTCCCGTAGTTTATAAACCCACAGCCTGTGAACTCAGGGCCTGGAGGGAGGCAACTTCATTTCCTAGAAAACTTGTCCTCAGAGTTTCATCCCCCGACCTTCACCATCAGTGTAACGTGGGGACTCACGAGAAAGACCGGCTGGGAGTCCAGGTTCCGACCAACTGGCTGAGACACTTTGGGGGTCCAGCGCGGAGTCAGTGTGTCGAGGAGCCTCCCGCTGACTCTGCCATCCGTGAGAAGCCCCCCCGCCTCTCGCTGCGGCGCCTGTGGCCGGCAGCCTTCCGGCATCTGCAGGGCGTCTGCACGGAGATCGCAACCATGTGCCAATGCACGACCGCTTTCCTAATGCTTTAAAGTGTATAAAACGTCAAAATTTCTACTTTTTATGAAAGGAGTACCATATTATATTAAACGTGGTGGGCTTCTGAGAAAAGAAATCCTTCTCACAGAAACTGACAGGTCAGAGGCCTTTATATATAAAAAACCATGGGACACCTGGGGCTCAGTCGGTTAAGCGTCCGACTTCGGCTCAGGCCATGATCTCACAGTTCAAGGGTTCAAGCCCTGCATCAGGCTCTGTGCTGACAGCTCAGAGCCCGGAGCTGCTTCGGATTCTGTGTCTCCCTCCCTCTCTCTCTACCTCTCCCTGCTCACATTCTGTCAGTCTGTCTCTCAAAAATAAACATTAAAAAATAAATAAATAAATAAATAAATAAATAAACCAAACCTACTTAGGGGCTCCTGGGTGGCTCAGTTGATTTTGGCTCAGGTCATGAGCCTTACTTAAGATTCTCTCTCCCTTTCCCTCTGCCTCTCCCCAGCTCTCTCTCTCAAAAAAAAAAACAAACAAAAACAAATTAAAGCAATCAAAATGAATCCTTGAATAAATCAGACTGGTGGATAACTTTGGTATAAAAACAATTTTGTCTGAATTTAATCCTTATAGAATGTAACATAAGTAAATGTTTTATTTTTTTAAGTAAAATTTGGGTTTGTTCCCTCATGAAGCCACTAACTACATTGGAGCTTCTTAAACAGGTCTACTGATGAGCTAATATTACTTCCATATAATGTTAAAGATTACGGAAAATGTAAATGTAGAAGAATTATATTTCTGACAAACTTTTCTAAACCAATAGCTGTTATACCCTGGGGTGTATTGGATTAAACATAATTTCCAGTAGACCCTGGACTAGTATTACACCAAAGGATGAGCTCTGCATCCTTGAACAGTTTCCACACAGGACGGAACGCTGCAGCGCTGGGCGCCACGCGTGCCCACCGGTTCCCGGCGCCTGTGCGTGTCTGTTTTGTTCACTTGACAAGTTTCTGGGTTTGGTGTGTCGTTTTTTAGGTCCCACTCACAAGGGAAATCATAGAGTATCTGCTTTTCTCTGACTTACTTCACTTCTAATACCCTGTGGATCCGTCCATGTTGTCGCAGCCGCCGGGTTTCATCCTCCCGTTACGGGAAGTACCCCACTGCACACAGGCCACACCTCCATCCGAGCAGCTGCCCATCAACTCTCGGGCACCTCCGGCCCGCGGTTGTGGATAATGCCGCAGTAGACAGGGGGGCATCTATCTCTCCAAACTGATATTCTCATGTTCTCTGGATAAACACCCAGAAGTGAAATTGCGGGCTGTGTAGTATTTCTATTTTTGATTTTTTTGAGCAAACTCCTTACTGGTCTCCATAGTGACTGCGCCGGTTCACACCCCAGAACAAGGTGTGAGTGTCCCCCTTTCTACATCCTTGCCAACACTTGTTATTTTTTTGTCTTTTTGATAGTGGGCTGTTTTGATTATTTATTCATAAGATTAAAAAGGGTGAGCTTACAAATC
The DNA here is from genome assembly GCF_006229205.1 of Suricata suricatta. Taxonomy (NCBI): domain Eukaryota; kingdom Metazoa; phylum Chordata; class Mammalia; order Carnivora; family Herpestidae; genus Suricata; species Suricata suricatta. Next base: position 136,801,601 of record NC_043708.1, read on the forward strand.
CATTGGTTTCAAATATTAATTAATACAATACCAGAATTTGCTTTTCTCTGTTAAAAAAACAAAATGGCCTTGGAGTATCCTGTCTGTTCCTAACAAGGTGAGGTAAAACAGGTTATTCCCCGCCCTCAGAGTATCTGCCATGTTTCATCAGAATAACTCCCAAGACTGCCCTGTCATATCCTTAAACTTGTTTTTAAACAAACAACGAAAGGTCCTCGCTGAAGAGTTTTCGTCCTTAAGAAAACTGGGTTATTTTGGAATATCACAGGAGTACTTTAAGTCATTGCTCACTATTCTCAGGTAGCTAACCTCCTCCCTAATCCAGTGCTCACGCCCTGACAAGTCCCGCGCTGGCGCCGAGAGCGGAGGGCTCACGGGAAACAAGTCCCTCGGGCGCTGCCTGGGCCAAGACCCGAAGCTCGGCGCCGCCTCGGTGCCGCCGCCCAGCGAGCCGCCCAGCGAGCCGCCCACCCGCG
>NC_043708.1:136802176-136803677 GCF_006229205.1 Suricata suricatta
CCGGCTCCCTTGTCCTGCTTCACGCTGACTCCCGGATTCTCCCGACCGCGAGCACTGCGCTCGCCTCTCCCCTCAGCGCAGAATCCGCGCCGGGGACGCGCGCTCTTCGCCGCGGGAGCCCCGCGCCGAAAGCGGGCCTGGCGCGAGGCGGGGGCCCGAGGCGGCCCTGCGGCCTTAGGACTCAGAAGCCCGCCCTTGCCCCCGGAGAAACCCGCGGTCCCCACTGTGACACGGAAGACAGTACGTCACGGAACCCTGTCCGCACAGACGACTAAGGGGTTATCCCGCGGCCATAGTGTAAAGTCGGCTCCGTGCTTAGGAAAGAAAAACTGTCACAGGCACACCTGTCTCTCCGAGTGTGCCGACACGAGCGACCTGGGGCCCGGGACGCCGGGGGCTCGCGTGGCCGAGTGTCCAGCGCTCAGTCTCGGCTCGGGCCGCGGGCCGCTGGCTTCGCGAGGCTGAGCCCCCGTCAGGCTCCGCGCGGGAGCACTGACTCGTCTCCCTCGCTCTGCCCCTCCCCTGCGCGTGCGCGTGCGCGTGCGCGCTCCCTCGCTCAAAATAAATAAACTTTAAAATATCGAGAAACAGGGGCACCTGGGTGACTTAGTTAAGCATCTGACTCAAAAAATTAAAAAAAAAAGATTTTTAAAAAATTAAAAAAGATTTGGGGGGACTAGCTGAAAAGAGAAAGAGAAAAGATTATTTTGGGTATAAAAGTATATAAAGTGAAGTTAAATTACAGAGGAAAAAGCTTGTATGATGTTATAAAAATGGCTTTTGATAAGGAGAGGTCCTCCAATGAGTCAACAAATTTGCTGTAGGGCAAGAAAAGGAAACCACATTATGAAGAAATGTGCACAAGATAAAGGGGAAAGAATTTTCTAAACGTGACCAGATTTGACTTACTGAACAGGTTATTCATCAATTTAATATTTGAAAGGGACACTTGGTTAAAAGAATCCTAGGCATGACCACATAGACACAGCTTCCGAAATAACAGTTTGAAAAATCTCCAGGGGCTCCTGGGTGGCTCGGTCTGTTGGGCTCCGGCTCTTGCTTTCAGCTCAGGTCATGATCTCACAGTTCCTGAGTTCCAGCCCTGCGTCAGGTCCTGTGCTGACCGCACGGAGACTGCCTGGAATTTTCGCGCTCCTCTCCTCCCCTTCTGGTCTCGCTCATTCTCCCTCAAAATAAATACATAAACTTAAAAAAAAAAAAAAGGAAGCTCTCTCGGAAACCAGTCCCTAATACTTCTAAATAGCTAAGAATCATCACCTATTGGCTCATAGAGCAATTTCATAAAGACACTGGGTTTTTCATGCAATAAAACCTTCAGAAACCTCGACAATTTTATCTTTAAAAGAATTATAAATACTTCTGAGGAGATATACTTAGCACACAGCGTCCCTACGTGCGCGGGGCTGTCCGCGGGCCCGGCCGGAGGGCGTCCCGGGGCCCCGCGCAGGCATCCGGCCCCGGCCTCCCCGGGCACCCCCGC
>NC_043708.1:136803777-136842448 GCF_006229205.1 Suricata suricatta
TACAGGGGCACGCCGAGCCGGGCTCGCCGTGGCCCAGCGGGAACACGGCCCGCGGGCCGCAGGTACCCGCGGTTCCCACACGGGCCTACGACCCAACAGCGGCAAAGAACGAGGTTCCAGTCCGACGACAACACGGACGAATTTCAGAAACTCGCTAAATGGCAGAAATCTTACATAACGGAGTAACACTGGGATACTGCATGATTCCATGTATATGAAGTTCTAGAAAAGGAAAAGCTAATTTATGGTGAAAAGTCTACACAGCGGTAACTTCTGGAGGCAGGCGGGGTGGCGAGGGAGCGGGAGGACGCAGGAGAAAGTTTTCCGGGCTGACGGCAGTATTTCGTACGCTGACGCGGTTGTGTTGCACAGTGTATATGTTTGCCGGGACTCATCCTCTGACACAAACTTTATGCTCATTCACTGCATGTAAACTTCACCTTACAAATGTAAACAAAGGTTAAATTCTAGTTAATTATACAATTCTGAAGTGTTTAGGATGAAATAACATATGCAAATTAACAACATACACGAGAAATAAGATGGACGGACGGACGGACGCCGGAGAGAGACTGTTCGCAGGACAGAAGCGCGGTGAGCCATCCCAGCAAGATGTTCACTGTAGGGTCCAGGTGGTGGGTGTACTGGATTCACTTTACATTTTAACTTTTCTGTGTTTCAAAAATTTCTTAGTAATATTTGGTAAAAATAGGTAGGAGAAGGGAGAGAACAGGAAGGTAGTGTAACAAGTTGGTTATATCCCTGTCTCTTAAGATAGAAAGTCAGTGGACTCTGTCTAGTCAATAAATGAAGAGGAGACAGGAGACTTATATTCCACTATAAGCAAAGGTTGATTCGTTAAAACTATGTACAGACTTTAGCTAAAATCAATTCAAAAAGAATTTTTTAAAACCACAAATCTGTCAATTACAGACTGTCCCAATTACATTTCCACCAATAATGTGAGTTCCTATATCCCCATAACTTCACTAATCATGGGTATTAGCAATAGATATATATCCTATCTCAATTAGCTGTGTGAAAAATGGTGTTTTGTTTTTAATTTTGCACTTCTTAATTAGATGGGCATCTTTTCATATGTACTATATTTTCTACACGCTGCTTTCTCATACCCAGTGCTCATTTTCCCACTAGGTTGCTGGTCTTTAGTTACTGATCAATAAAAGCTCATTTTGTCTACATCTGTCTATATATGTCTCATCTCTACCATACGCTACAAATGTCACAAATAGGTAATATTTATCATGTCTTATTTCATTTGCAGTGGGTTTTTTTTGCCACCAAAAGTTCTTAATTTTTGTATCATGAGAGCTTTCTCTTTGTGGCTTATGTTTTGTATCTTGCTTTTAAAGGACTCTCCTATTCCAAGACCACAAAAAAATTTTCTCGTGCTCTCCCTTGTATTACTTTTGCGGTTTTAGTGAATTCTTTTCTTAAGCTAGAAATGTGCTTACCAGGGAGTGTAGGGAAGTCAGCACCCACATAAACGATTACACAAATGAAATGTAAATTGCTACAAACATTTAAGAAATGGGTATGATTGCATATATTATAAAATTAAAAACATACATACCACATGGCCTAACAATTCTACTTTTAGGAACCAATCTATTCTATAGAAATAAGAGCATGAGCGTGTAAAGATAAACAAACCAAGATGTTCACTGAAGTTCTCCTGCCAAAAGAAACAACTAACGGGCCATCAGCGAAGAAGGTGTGGCTATACTACGGCATCTCCGTAGCCAAAATCTGTGCGTACTGACTGGAAAGCGAGCACTGTATCAAGGACAAACGAAAAGAGCAAGCTGCAGATTAAAAAATGTTAACGGCATCAAACTCTGAGCGTGTGTGCGTGTGCGTGCTCACATACACACATATAAAAGCGCTTATATATGCCTAAGAAACTGTTCGGAAGGGTACGATGCTGCGTCAGGGTAGGGGGAATAGTAGTGTCACAAAACTGTAGTTCTCCTGAAATTAAAAACAAAAACATTAACTATTTTTTAGAAATAAATCAATAAAAATACTAATGCTTAGGGCCTGCCTCAGAATGTCTGATTAAAAAACACTGTAGAATGGAATCTGCATTAAAGAAAACCGGACAGTTCAACTTATCGGGCCCTTCTACGTCTGCGGAAGGACTCCTTTAGACTCATCCAGGGGACCCTGGCTGACTGGGTCTGAAGAGCACCTTTTCCCACAGCCAAGGGGGTTTGGAACGAGTCTCTAGTTCCACACCTGGTGTGAATTCCCAGGAAAGCACGTTTGCAGAACTCTAGCCTTGCCTTTCCTGTTTCCTCAGCAAGGATTCTTAGCTGGCCCTCCACCAGCAACACTTCCTTAATTACACAAAATTTATACACTTTAATAGAAAGAGAATTTACTGCTTTACACAGATCGCCCAAACCCTGCTTCCTCCACCAAACAACTTAGATAATCATGTAAAACTAAACTTGGATACTTGTGAATCCAATTCACAAGACTCATGCCAATTTGGGCACATCTTTTATTTTTGATGTCAGTTTCATTGGCCTTTATGTTGTTAGTATAAAATGATATGCATTATGCTTTTCCCCCCTTAAACTCTATTTTGTCTGATATAAATTACTGCCATCTCTCCATCTGTTTTATTCAAGTCTGATAGGTAGATCTGTCCAATTTAGGAGTAATTTTTTACCTCCCACTATTTTGTGTTAGGTCAGCCTCTTACATACATTACATTGTTGGATTTTATTTACAGATCTAAATGGAGAACATTTATGCTTCCAGTATGTCTGGATTTTTATATGCCTCTTTCCCCTCTTCATGTTTACCTTTAGTCTATGAATTAAACTCAAATATCACAATTTTAATTCTACAAGTGCCCCAAATATTTCAAGAACACTATTAAAGCATTAATAATTACATGATAATATTAAGACAACATTTACCTATTTATTCTAATCTGAAACAAAATAAGGTGTTTGGTGCTTCCCCCCCATCTTCCTCCCCCCCTTTTTCATTATTTATTAATCCTTCTCCCATCTCTTCTCTCTTATGTTCTTCTGTTTGATTTAATAAATTGGTAATTATTTTTATTGTTCCAATGGCTGTAGGCAACCACTCAAGGCAAATGCCTTCAAAGGATTAGGCAGAAGGCAAACAGCAGATAAACAGGATGTCAATATGGAACCACCTTAGTGTCAGTTTCAGCTGCAGATCTAAGAATGTGTGTGGTCCAAATGCCTTGTAAACCTTAGCTCTAGCCAAAAAAGGTTGGAGATATGGAGAGTTCAGAAAAAAACCTCCTTTCCCCACCTCAGCCTAGGAAAAGCAGCTTCAATAAGACCGCTTGGAGAGCTTAGGACATGGCTTCTAGACCTAGGGAGTCCTAGAAGACTAGTGATTGACTCAAGACTGAGAGATCTTGAGGAAGTACAGGTTTTCTGGTTAGCTGCTCTGGTGCAGACTGAAATGGGTGGGGACTACACTGGGATTGGCTTGTACTCCCCAAGTTTCTTGTGGTAAAGGACGCACCTTTTCCATGGACCATTAGCTAGAGATGGTGTGGGGGTTGTCTTAAATCCTGTTCAAGAGGGCCACCTGGAGGTGAGGGGACCACAGAAGAAAGATGTCCAAGGGGGAGGCAGTTACAAGTGACTACTGCGAAGAGATACCTGTGCCTGTATCAAGAGAAGTGAAGATGAGATAATGCCAGGAATACCGCTGGTGGGGTGGCAGGGTGCTTCTAAAATGGCTCCCATTGATCCTGATTTCCTGGTGTTCATGGTCCGTGTTCCACTCTCTTCTTGCGTGTAGGCTACATCTAGTTACTGACTAGATGGAATGGAATATGGCAAACGTGAAAGAATGTCACTTTCATGATTGGGTTACAAAAGACTGTCACTTCCATCTTTTTTACTCTTGTACTCTTGTACTCGGGAAGCCAGCTGCTATTATTACGAGTTGGAGAAGTCCATGTGGCAGGGAGGGCTCTAGCCAGCAGCTCATGAAGAAATGAGGCCATTAGGTCATTAACGCACAAGGAACTGGATCCTGCCAACAACCACTGGAGTGAGTCTGGAAGCAAATCTATCCCTCAGACATGCCTTAGGATAACTGTGATCTTGCGAGAAACCCAGAGGTAGAGGGTGCGGATAACCCATGCCTAGATTCCTGGTCCACAGAAATCGTGATAATAAATGTGTGTTGTTATGAAGAAATTTGTTATGTGGCTAAAGATAACTAATACTGGATGGTTCTGAAGGACTACAAAAGAACTCATAAGCAAAACAATCAGCTCTACACAAGTGCCAAGTCCAACTAGCAAATCAGCACCTGCTCACAACAGTTACAGTAAGTTCCGCTACAGTCTTTCTTGCTACCTTCCACCCCACCTCGTCACCAGAGGGCTGAAGAACACTGGAGGAACAGTCAGTAAGGCAGGAAAGTCAGAAAAATCAGGTGACCTTTCCTTCCCATTGGACTAGGCCAACCTACTTCTGGAATTACAAGCTTTTTTGGAAGGGAGAAATTTGGCTTTGAAGAAAGTTTGAACTTTTAAATTATTAACTGACCATACTAATTATTGAACTTGGGTCTGCTTTTGTGACGAGAACTGATTTGGGGGCTTTTCATTAGCAGAGAGCGACCAGAACAGATAGAGGATCTTATCCAGAGGGACAGGAACAATCTAGCATCACATACTGACTCTGAACACAGAGGAGAAGCAAAACAAAGCTTCAAACAAATAAAGAAGGAAGACACAGCAGCTAAGCCATAGAGAAAGAACAAAGGTGGGAGGCAGGTCAAGATGAACACCAAGTAACATGTGAAGAGAAGACTTCCCAGAGGTTCCCATGGTGCTGAGAAGTTCACACAGTTAATGACAATCATGATGTCTCTTTTAATTTCAATTTAAAAATCAATAAATATACTTACACCTGTCAGAATGGCCAGGAAAAAAAAAAAAAAGACAAGAAATAACAAATGACGGCAAGGATGTGAGGAAAAAGGAACCTTGTTCATTGCTGGTGGGAATGTAAATTGGCAAAATCACTGTGGAAAACAGTATGGAGGTTCTTAAAAAAATTAAAAATAGACTACCAAATGATGTGATAATTCCACTACTATTTATCCCCCCAAAATGAAAACATTAATTCAAAAAGATATGTACCCCTGTGTTTACTGCAATAGCCAAGATAGGGAAGCAACCCAAGTGTCCACCGACAGATGAATGGATAAAGAAGATACTGTATATATACTATGGACTATTACTAAGACAGAAAAAAAGATGAGATCTTGTCATTTAAGACAACATGGATGGACCTCGAGGGTATTATGCTACGTGAAATAAGCCAGAGAAAGACAAATACCATATGATTTCACTTACATGTGGAATCTAAAAAACAAATGAATAGAGAGCAAAATCAGACTGATAAATACAGAGAACAAACTGATGGCCACCAGGAGGGAGGAAATTAAGGGATGGGCAAAATGCGTTCAGGGGAGGGGGAGGCCCAAGCTTAAGGTGATGGGATGAGTAAGTCATGGGAATACAAGGGAATAGAGTCAATGGTACTGGAAAGCGCTGTATGGTGACAGATGGTGGGCACAGCGTAACATACAGAGTTATCAAATAAGTGTGTTATAGACCTGAAACTAATGTAACTTTGTGTTCCAACTATATTCAAATTACAAAAAAGAAAAGCATACAATATGTAATATTTAAAAAAAATCAGTATTGGGGGGGAGCCTGGGTGGCTCAGTCGGTTAAATGTTCGGCTTCAGCTCAGGTCATGATCTCATTGTTCGGGGTTTCGAGCCCTGCATCAGGCTCTGTGCTGACAGATAGCTCAGAGTCTGGAGCCTGTCTTCAGATTCTGTATCTTCCTTTCTCTCTGACCCTCCCGTGCTCGTACTGTCTCTATCTCTCAAAAATAAATAAAAAACATAAAAAAAAATTTTAAATCAATATTAAAAAATCAATAAATATTATTTAAATATTTTCTAAAACTGAACAGTATAAGACCCTCTGTCCCCACAGAGCAAATATGTACCCAACAGTAAATATTAGATCCTTGTGTTCATGGTTCAGATATTCAGTTAGGTTTATCACTCAACTGCACACAGCTAGCTAGCTACTTGTGGGTTTGACTGCTAATTTGTTCTAATTTTTATTTTTAGTTTATTACCCAAAACAAACTGCTGGTTAGATTGAAAGCTAAGAAAGCAAAAGGAAAATAAATATTAAAATAGATGTTTACAAAGAGCATAAAATAGTAATAATCTTGTACATTTAAAAATTATTCTTTTGGGGTGCCTGGGTGGCTCAGCTGGTTAAGCCTCCAACTTCAGCTCAGGTCATGATCTCACATTTGTGGGTTGGAGTCCTGCAGTTGGGCTCTGTGCTGACAGCTCAGAGCCTGGAGTCTGCTTCTGACTCTGTGTATGTCTTTCTCTTTGCCCCTCCCTGCTCATGCTCTGTCTCTCTCTGTCTCAAAAATAAGTAACACATTTAAAAAATTATTCTTTCAAGGGGCACCTGGGGGGTTCAGTTGGTTAAGCATCAACTTTGGTTCAGGTCATGATCTCACAGTTCATGGGTTTGAGCCCTGTGTTGGGCTCTGTGCTGGCAGCTCAGAGCCTGGAGCCTGCTTCAGATTCCGTGTCTGCCTCTCTGTTCCTCTCCTGCTCATGCTGTCTCTCTCAAAAATAAACATTTAAAAAAAAGTGCTCTTTTGGAAATGTAATTTATCTGGTCAATATCAAGATTCTCCATTTGGACCAGCCTTCAAAGGAGAAAAAAAGATAGTGACAAGTATATCCCAATCCAGCATTTTATTTTAAAAAGTTAATTATACTTTATAATTATAATTTTGGTGATGATCTTCTCATGTCTTTATATATACAGGCACAAATATTTTACAGAAATGGAAATATCACAGAAGCTGTTTTATCTTGGGATCCTTCTTTTAAACAGAGATTTATGTTTATTGTTTACTGACTGAGTGAGTAGAGGCTTACCTCCAACAACCTCCCTCAGATATCGTGAGAGAGAGAGAGATAGAAAGTGGAGGAAGGGCAGAGAGAATCCCAAGCAGGCTCCATGCCCAGCACAGAGCCTGATGCAGGGCAATCCCACAACCTTGAGATCATGATCTGGGCTGAAATCAAGAGTCAGGTGCGCCCAGATGCCCTGTCTTTGCCCTTTAAGAAGCCTATAGTAAACACACTCAGATTTTTATGACCTGGGCTTCTATCTCCAGGAGACAGATTTCTAGGAGTGAGACTGTTGGATCACAGATTAGAAACATCTTTCATTTTAATAGATATTGCCAGGCTGCTTTCAAAAAAGGCTGTAATCATTCACATTTCTACTAAGGTATGAAAATGACCTCCCTACCAATATTTGATGGCATTAGGTATTACTGCTCTTTTAAATTTGCATTTCCCTGATGGATGGTGAGGTTAAGCATGTTTTCATAGGCGTACTAGCCATTAGGATCTACCCCTCGCTGAACTGCCTACTCATCTCATGTCTGCATTTCTCTACAGAAGTCTTTTTACTGTTCCCCCGTGACACGCGAACCTGCACCGTTTCCATTACATAACATGCCTCCTGAAACATTTTCCTCCGGAGTTCCCGGCAGCACAGCGCTGCCCGCCCCCGGCACACGCCCCCGCGCCGCCCCCGCCTCCTCGCGCCTCCCTCCCTCCGCAGCCGCCCTTCTCCGCCACACTCCCTCCCTTCTGAGAGCTTCGGGCCGCACGCCTGAGCGTCTCACAGGCATTTTAAATTCAAGAGGTCCCCAGGCCCCTCCTGCTCCTGTCTCGGCGCTCCGCATGTGAACGGCCTCAGTCCGCCTGGCTGCTCCCCGTGGGAACGTCCCCCATACCGATCTCCTGCATCCAGCGCTAAGTGCTTTCAGTCATACCCCCAAACATATCACTGAACCAACCAACCACCTCCTTCTGGACTCGCTGCTGTCACCTTCGGTCTACTCCCCCCTCATCCCCCCTCATCGAATGCCTGCACTTCAGCAAAAGCCTCCTAACTGGGCCCTTTGCCTTCTCCCCTTCCCACCAAGCCTCCTCTTCTGGCCCCCAACAATCAACTCTTCAGACCCTAAACATAAGTCAGATTATGTCATTCTGCTCAAAATTCTCCAATGACTTTCCGTACTTTAAAAAATCCTACACTTACTATTAAAACTGTGAGATCCTACATGATATGAATTTTGTCTGCCCCTGAACTCCTCCCCTCCCCTCTGCCCGTAGTTCTAGCCCTTTCCCTATGGGAACTCGTCTGTCTTCTTGCTCTTCCTTGTAAATGCCAAGCTCATGTCTACTTTCCCCTCCAGAAAGTTGTAACACTCTCTCCCATGGGATGTTCAACTCTTCCCAGAGGTTACATTTTCAAAAAACCCTCCCTTGATCTGCAAAGACAGACAGACAGACAGACAGACACACACACACACACACACACACATCAAATCATACGCTATCCTCTTACTTTGGTTCAACTTTTCCCACGGTTCTTATGACTACGTTAAGTTACATACTGTTTTGCTTATTTATTCATCTGTCTGCCTTAAAGTACAAGCTTCATGAGGACAGAAAACGTGTCCACCTCGTTTACGGCTAAACCCTTAGCATCCAGAGTGCTGTCTGGCACACAACAGGAATTCAGCAATTAAATAAAAAAAGAATGAGCAAATATTGTTTTATTATCCACTTTTGGCACTAATCATTGCAGAGCTAGCCTGCCTGCACGGAGACCAACCACCGTGTAAGCTGTGGTTCCTTCGCTCTTAATGCTGCATATTTTTAGGTCAACATGCCTTAGCTTTATTTTCCATTCTCTGTGAAAGCACACTTGGGCTATTTCCACATTTCTTTTTGCCATTATGGACGGTGTTGGTGTAAATATTCCTGTACACATCTGCTGGTACACATGTTTAAGTTTCTCTAGGGTATACAACTAGGATTAGAAATGCTGAGTCAAAAATACACAAAATTCAACTTCACATCATTAAGTTGAATTGTTTTTCAAAGTGGTTGGACCAATTCACAGCCTTCTGGCGGTGTACAAGAATTCCTGTGGATTCATACCCTCTCCAACATGTGACACAGCAAACCTCTTAATTGTTGGTAATCTCAGTATGACCTTAACTGGCATCTCCCTAGTTACTTACTATGAAGGTTAAGCCTCTGCCCATAAACTTGTAGGTCTTCGGGTTTCTTCTGCAAACAGCTCTTCTTGTCACTTTGCCCACTCTTCTATCAGGCTGTTTGTCTTTTTCTTCCTGAGTCATTCTGAACACTGAAGCTTTAACTGGTTCTGTGTGTAGCAAGGATCTCCTCCCAGTGTGTGACTTATACTGTCAAGTTCACTAAAGGACTTCGTTGTTTCCAGAGCACCTGATTTTAACATGCTCAAATTTATTAATCTTTATTTTCATGGATAGTCCTTTCTATGTCTTCACAGGAAATTCTACCCTAGTCCAAGAATCTAAGACATTTCCCCGTACGCCCTAAAAGCTTCTCACGTCGTCTTCTACGTGGAAACGATGTTTGTACACTGTGTGGGATACAGACCTACCTCCATACGGATACTATCCAGGCCAGCCACACGGGCATTTAAGTCCCAGCAGTCTCTCCACCTCCGCCTCCTCCATCCGCAGTGCCACCCTCGTCACATGTCCAGGTCCCATAAACCTGTGCACCAGTTTCCAAGTAATCGTTCTGTTCCACTGTTTAATGCAGCTCTCCGAGACAAACTTTGTCTTACTTTACTGTTAACTGCTTGTTGAAGAATTCTACATGTCAATGTCTGGTAGGCGAGGTCCACCATGTTATTCCTATTCAGAAACACCTTGTCTTGGCTTCCCACCCTTCTATAAACATTTTAAAGAATAGCAACAAAGATAAAACATTATTTAAAAACAAACACACACATTTATAATAGCAGTAGAAAGTATAAGATACCTAAGGATATATTTAAAAAGATGTGCATATGGGGCGCCTGGGTGGCTCAGTCGGTTAAGCGTCCGGCTTCAGCTCAGGTCAGATCTCATGGTTCGTGGGTTCGAGCCCCGCGTCGGGCTCTGTGCTGACAGCTAGCTCAGAGCCTGGAGCCTGTTTCGGATTCTGTGTCTCCCTCTCTCTCTGACCCTCCCCTGGCTCGCACTGTCTCTCTCTGTCTCTCAAAAATAAATAAAAAGCATTAAAAAAAAATTTTAAAAAAATTAAAAAAAAAAAAAAGATGTGCATAGAAAATTATAAAGGGGAGCCTGGGTGGCTTAGTCAATTAAACATCAGACTTCAGCTTAGGTCATGTTCTCATGGTTCGTGGGTTCATGCCCCATGTTGGCTCTGTGCTGACAGCCTGGAGCCTGGAGCCTGCTTCAGATTCCGTGTCTCCCTCTCTCTCTGCCACACCCCTGCTCACTCTTTGTCTCTCTCTCTCAAAATGAAATAGGGACATTTTAAAAATTAAAAATAAAATAAATGTTGAAAGCAAAAATAATAAAAAAGAAAATTATAAGACAATTTAAAAACATTTTAGCAAGACCAAATAATGGAGACACAGACCACATTCATGTTTTCAAAACCTCCATACTATTAGACACCAATTCTCTCCATATAAATCCTTAGATATAATCCAAATCCAATCCAAATCTCAATATAGTTTATTGTGAATCTCAACAAGCTCTACTATACCATTTGCCCCCATTCCGTATTAGAAGCATACAGAGTTTTAGGTTTAACACAAGATATAAGACTTTGACCAGAGTACATCTTGGAATTCAAAATGTGGCAAGCCTGATCTATTTCTAGGGTTAGAAGTTTTTCCCCCTTATTAAAGTCTACAACAACATTTCCTTGTAATTCTGATAATCAGTTTTGAGCTGTCTGTGCTATCTTCTTCTAGAGTTCATGTTATTTGAAAACTCTCTCCGAAAGAGATTTGATGCTTAATTACCATGTCCTTCCTCATACTTGTCTCCAGCCACTTCTTTTGCTTTCCAGGTATGTTCTACAAAGTCTGTTTTCTGTTTGGCTATTTTTTGGAACACTGATTCTGCTTGCTATTTGGAGTGTCTATTTACAGTCTACTCTGGGCTTACTTAATAGTCATTATTTACATACATTTTACTTTACTGGAAAAGACATTTGAGGAACGCAGATGTGGTAGACTGCCAGAAAGAAGGCCTTTGGACAATCATAAAGCATAGCACAAAAGGACATTTAAAAAGCCTGGGAGAGGGGCATCTGGGTGGCTCAGGTCATGATCTCACAGTTCCTGAGTTCAAGCCCCACCTCAGGTTCTGTGCTGCCAGTGTGCAGCCTGCTTGGGATTCTGTCTGTCTCCCCCCAGCCTCCAAAGTAAGTAAGTAAATAAATAAATAAATAAGCCTGGGACAGAGGCAAGATATAACAGAAAGGTGGAAGGGAGAAAACACTGTTATATGCTTACAAATCTAGGCTAGCAGCAATTAGGCTGAATGCCCCTGGAAAGGGCTCTGTGCGCACACTGCTGACACCAGACAAAAGGCAAAAATCACTGAATCAAAGTATGAAAATTCATCAAATGCCTAAAAAACTTAACCTACAGCAGCATTATGAAATTGTAAGGGTTTAGAACCATCTGTTAAAATGCATACTACTATCATCTATCTCTTTTTAAGGACAAAAATGTGAAGGTGGTTTGTCTTTCTGCCAAGAGTACCAACGTAAAAATAAAAAGAACAAAGAACAAAACAAACTTTGACGGATGTGGGTCCCTGACAGAGCTGCTAAACACACGTCTAGTAACAGAAGGCAGGCGGAGGGGGAAGCATCAACACACGCCAGTGACAAGCGGACAATGGCAAGCACTCTGATTAGGAAACTAATGTTAATTTTTGATGTTTCAATGTAACTGCCAATAAAATAAGAAACAAAACACAATGAGCAAACTGTTATAGTTCTACAAGTAGAGAACAAGACTTAGCTCCTGCCACAGAAGTGTCCAGAAAATGTAACACTTTTTGGGTAATATTCTCAGACTCCTTCCTTACGTTTCTGTCTCAGGGATCAAAGTCACCACATAAAAATTTCAGCAATTCTAGGTATAAAACGAAACTGCACCATATTTAGTTGTGAACTACGCTTGTTTCTGACAAAGGTGGTGGCTTCCCCAAACCACCCTGACCACCTTCCGTGTGCAAAAACTCATTTGCTCACTTAAAGGATCCGTCACCGGCAGTGCCAAGCGCTCTCCTGCTCTCCTTGCTCAGTTCCGCCCAGCTGCCCCCTGCAAGGCTGAGCCTGGGCGAACGTGGGCGCCTGTCTTCCTTGTACCCCTTCATCCGCCAGTAACCGGCACACGTCACGATGACCCTAGAATCTTAGTTCTTAGCTCTTCCTCTCTACATGTGTCGCCAGAAAAACTCACTGCCCTGAAAACAAGCCTTCACTCCTGTTCTTTGCTTATTTAAATAAATTACACTAAGCACAACAATCAACAGAGTAAAAAGGCAACCCACACAATGGGAGAAAATATTTGCAAATTGTGTCTCTCATAACTAGTTACTACCCAGAGGATAAAGGAACTCCTACAACTCAAAAACAAAGAACAACCCAAATAAAAAATAGGCAAGGAACTTGAATAGATATTTCTCCAAGGAAGATATACAAATGGCCAATAAACACATGAGAAGATGCTCCAAGTCACTAATTCCTAGGGAAATGCAAATGAAAACAGATAGGCACTACCGCACACTCATTAGGATGGCTCGCTCATACCAAACAAAAACCCAAAAACCAACAAGGTTCACAGAGATATGGAGAAATTGGAACCTTTGTGCACAGTTGTCAAGAATGTAAACTGGTATCGTCTCTATGAAAAAAAGTCCCTATGGCATTTCCTCAAAAACTTAAAAACAGCATTATATAATCTAGCAATGCTGCTTCTGGATACCTACCCAAAAGAATTAAAGGCGGGGCCTCAAAGACATATTTGTGCCCTCATGTTTACAGCGACGTTATTTATAACAGCTAAACGGTGGAAGTAACCAAGCATTCATCAAGAGATTTGTGGATAACAAAATGTGGTGTATACGTGTAATGAAATATCACGTTGCCTCAAAGGAAAGAAATGCCTCACATGCTGCATCATGGATGAACTGAGGACACCGTCTACGTGGAACGAGCCAGTCACAAAAAGACAAGCACCATCTGAGGCGCTGAGAGTTGTCCAGTTCATGCAGACAAGCAGCAGGGCAGCGGTGCCAGGGGCGGGGGTGGGGGGTGGGGCACGGGGCCTCAGCTCTGTGAGGAGGGGTTAGAGAGGACAGGGGCGGCTGCACCACAATGGGTTCTGCGGGCTTGGTGCTCCCGAATTACACACTTACAAACAGTTAAGATGGCAAATTTTATGTTATGTGTACTTTGCCACAATTAAAAAAGTGAAAAAATGACACATACGAAGCTTATCCCAAGACTGGTTTTGATCCTTCCTTTACCTGAACTTTTAATTTTCTACATTAAGTCAGGGTTCTCCCTAACTGTCAGAAAGGTTGGTGTGACTTGTGTATTTCCTTTTTCCTCCTCCTCTCATCCCCTGAAGGGGAGTGAAGAGGGCAATGGGTTTAGTGCAGCTCTTTCCACTAATTGGCTCTGGAGCTCCGAGCAAGTCACAATTCTAGTTTTCTTACCCATCCCCCCAAATAACAACACCACCAATAAAGCACCACCACGTCTTAAATCTTGTCTCAGCAGGTACTGTTACTTAACTTTTCATCAAAGGCTTCAAAACTGTCTGCAGAGAGTGAGGAATAGAACAAAATGTAAAGGTAGACTCATCTGGGATGCAGTGCTTTCTCTCTAATGACTATAAGACTACACAGTCCTATTATAAATAATACACAAACTCTTTAAAAAAACAGACAAGGAACATTTTCCAATTCATTTCTGGGGGGCTAGTACTCCTCTGATCCCAAAAATAGACACAGATATCACAAGAAAATAAAACTATAGGTCAGTATCACTTATGATCACAGATGCAAAAATCTTCAACAAAATACTTACTAGTAAATTGAAACCAGCAACATAGAAAAAGAATTATGCTCCAGTTACATCAATGCATTGATCATGCAAGTCAGGAAACCAACAAGGAAACTGGTTATGAATGACACAGTAGACCAGATGGACTGAACAAATGTATGCAGCACATTCCATCTCAAAACAGCAGAATACATATTCTTTTCAAGCGCACACGAAGCATTCTCCGGGAGAGATCACATGTTAGGCCACAAAACAAGTCTCAGATACTGAAATCCTATCAAGCATCTTTCTTAACCACAATGGTATGAAACTAGAAACCAATTACAAGGAAAAAAAAGTAAAACCCCAAACACGTGGAAGCTAAACAATATGCTACTAAACAACCAAAGGGTAAGTGAAGAAATCAAAGGGGAAATAAAAAAATACAGGGAGAGAGATGAAAACAAAATCTAAAATCTTTGGGATGTAGCAAAAGCAGTTCTAAGAATGATGTTACAGTGCTGAAGGCCTACCTCAAGAAACAAGAAAAATCTCAAACAAGCTAACCACACCTAAAGAACTAGAGAAAGAAGAACAAACAAAGCCCACAGTAGAAGAAAGGAAATAAGATCAGAGCACCAATAACAAGAACAGATCAATGAACCAAGAGCTGCTTCTTTGAAAAGATAACCAAAATTGATAAATTTTTAACCAGACTCCTTAAGAGTGGAGTCAAATAAAATCAGAAATGAAACAGAAGCAACAATCAACATCACTGAAATACAAAGGATTATAAAAGACTACAATGAAAATTATATGCCAACAAACTGAATAACCCAGATATTCTAGGACTACTTCCTAGAAACACACAACCTGCCAAACCTGAGTCAGGAAGACACAGACCATCTGAACAGACCAGTTCCTCGTAACCAAATTGAAATGGTAAAACAAAACAAAACAAAACAAAAAAACAACTCCAACAAACACAAGTCCAGGGCCAGATGGCATCACAGCTTAATTCTACCAAACATTAAAGAACTAATACTTTTTCTTCTCAAACTATTCCAAAAAACAGAAGAGAAGGGAAAGCTTCCAAATTCATTCAATGGAGCCAGTATTACCATGATATTAAAACCACACAGGGGCGCCTGGGTGGCTCAGTCAGTTAAGCATCTGGCTTCGGCTCAGGTCATGATCTCACAGTTTGTGGGTTCGAGCCCCACGTCAGGCTCTATGCTGACAGCTCAGAGCCCGGAGCCTGCTTCGGATTCTGGGTCTCCCTCTCTCTCTGCCCCTCCCCTGCTCGTGCTGTCTCTCAAAAATAAATAAAAAAACATTAAAAAAATTAAAAAATAAAATAAAATAAAACCACACAAAGTCATTACAAAAACAAATACAAAAACAACAAAAAACCTCACTAGAGGCCAACATCCTTGATGAATACAGATATAAAAATCCCCAACAAGATATGAGCAAGCTGAATTCAACAATACTTTAAAAGGATCACTCACCACAATCAAGTGGGATTTATCCCAGGAATGTGAGGACGGCTCAGTGTCTGCACTGTGATATATTACATTAACAAAATGAAAGATAGGAGCGCCTGGGTGGCTCAGTCGGTTGAGCGTCTAATGGGTCACAAGTTCGAGACCCGTGTTAGGCTCTGTGCTGACAGAGCCTGGAGCCTGCTAAAGATTCTGTGCCTCTCTCTGCCCCTCCCCCACTTGCAAAAGAAACATTACAAATTTTTTTTTTAAATGAAAGATAAAACTATATCATCTCAATACAGAAAAAGCATTTGACAAAATCAAACATTTTATTCATGATAAACTGTCAACAAAGTGGCTTTAAGAGGGAACATACCTCAACATAAAGGTCATATGACAAACCCACACCTAACGGTGAAAACTGGAGCTTTTCCTCTTAAGGTCAGAAATAAGACCAGGATGTCCATGCTCTCGCCACTTCTAGTCATAGTCCTGGGTGTCTTAGCGGCAGCAACCAGACAAGAATCAAAGTATTAAAAATTGGCTAAGGAATAAGTAAAACTGTCAGTATCTGCAGCTGACATGGAACCATATACAGAAAACCCTAAAGACTCCATCAAAAAACGACCAGAATACAGGCGCCTGGGGGGCTCAGTCGGTTAAGCATCTGGCTCTTAGTTTCAGCTCAGCTCATGGTCTCATGGTTTGTGAATTCGAGCCCCCCACATCGGGCTCTGTGCTGACAGCGCAAAGCCTGCTTGGGATTCTCTCTCCCCCCCTCTCTCTGCCCCTCCTCTACTTGCTCGTTCTCTCTCTCTAAAAAGTAAAACTTAAAAAAAGTTAAAAAAAAACTACTAGAATAAATGAATTCTTTAAAGCTGTAGGATACAAAGTTAATATGCTGAAATCTGTTGTGTTTTCACAATAATGATGATGATGATGATGATGTAGCAGAGATATTAAGTCTTATTTACAATTGCACTGAAAAGAATACCTAGAAAGAAATTTAACCAAAGAAGTGAAAAGACCTGTACTCTGAAAACTGTAAAACACTGATGAAAAAAATTGAAGACAACACACAAATGGGAAGATATACTGTGTTCATAGATGGAATAATTAATATTATAAAAATGTCCATACTACCCAAGCAATTTACAGATTCAGTGAATCCTGACCAAAATATCAGTGGCATTTCACAGAAGTAGAAAAATCCTAAAATTTGCATGGAACCACAAGAGACCCCCAAATAGCCAAAGAACGCAATCTTGAAAAAGAACAAAGCTGCAGATACCACAACTCCAGATTTCTAGATATATCATAAAGCCATAGGAAGTATACTTCAAGACAGTCTGGTACTGGCACTAAAACAGACACACAGATCAATGAAACAGAACAGGGAGTCCAGAAGTAAGCCCATCCTTATAAGGTCAACTAATCTATGACAAAGGAAGCAAAAGTTCGCAACGGATAAAAGACAGTCTCTACCATAAATGTTCTGGGAAAACTGGACAGTTACATGGAAAAGAATGAAACTGGACCACTTTCTCATACTGTACACAAAAATAAACTCAAAATGGATAAAAGACCTAAATGTGAGACCTGAAACCATGAAACTCCCAAAAGAAAACATAGGCAGTCACTTCTTGAACATTGACCTTAGCAACATTTCCCGAGATACCTCTCCTTAGTCAAGGGAAACAAAACCACACCAAAATAAAAAGCTTTCACACAGAGAAGGAAACCATCAACAAAATATAAAGGCAACCTACTGAATGGGAGAAGATATTTGGAAATGATGTATATAATAATGATGTATCCAAAATACATAAAGAATTTCTACAACTCAATAGCCTATATATAATCCAATTAAATCATATAAATATAATCCAATTAAAAAGTCAGCAGAAGACATGAATAGACCTCTTTCCAAAGAAGACATACAGATGGCCAACACATGGAAAGATGCTTCACATCACTAATTATTAGGAAATGCAAATCAAAAGCACAATAAATTATGACCTCATACTTGCTAGGACAGGTAATATCAAAAGGGCAAGAAATAAGAGTTGGCAAGGACGCTGAGGAAAGGGAGCCCTCGCAGACTGTTTGTGGGAACGTAAATTGGTGTAATCACTGTGGGGAAACAGTATGGAGGTTCCTCAAAAAATTAAAAATAGAAATACCCAGGGAGCCTGGGTAGCTCAGTTGGTTAAGTGTCTGACTCTTGATTTCAGCTCAGGTCATGATCCCAGAATTGAGCCCCACACTGGACTCTGTGCTGAGCATGCAGCCTGCTAAAGTTGCTCTCTCTCCTTCTGCCCCTCTCCCCCACTCACCCTCTCTTCTCTTAAAAAAAAAAAAATAGGGCAGGCTCTGTGCTGACAGCTCAGGGCCTGGAGCCTGCTTCAGATTCTGTGTCTCCCTCTCTCTCTGCCCCTCCCTTGCTCATTCATTCTCTCTCTCTCTCTCTCCCTCTCTCAAAAATAAACAAACATTAAAAAATTTCAAAAACATAGACATACCCTATGACTCCAGTAATCATACTATTTACCCAAATAAAATGAAAACACTGATTCAGTAAGATATATGCACCTTGTATTTACTGCAGCATTATTTCCTATATAATAGCCAAGTTATTGAAGCAACCTAAGTGTCCACTGATAGGTGGATGGATAAAGAGGATGTGGTATATACATATATATATATATATATATATATGATTACTTAGCCATAAAAATGAAATCTTGCCATTTGCAACAAGATGGATGGATCTACTTAGCATACTTACTTATGCTAAGTAAAATAAGTCAGAGGAAGACAAATGCAATATTTCACTTACATGTGGAATCTAAAAAACAAAACAAAACAGAAACCATCTAAAATACAGAGAACAAATTGTTGGTTGCATGAGGGGAAGGGGCTGGGGGACAGATGAAGGGAATTAAGAGATACAAATTTCCAATTATCAAATAAATACAACACAGAGATGAAAGAACAGGGGAAGAGAGTCAATAATACTGTAATAACATTGTACGGCCACAGATGGTAACCACATTTTTTTTTTCACTTTTTAAAAATGTTTACTTATTTGGGGCATTTGCTTTTTGAATGCCCCCTCTCTGTAAAGAGAGCTTTCACTCTATCCTTTCTTTCTGATCTTATACTCTAATAAACTGGTGTTTGCGGCTCAAAAACTAAAATGAATAAATAAAATGCTTATTTTTGAGAGAGCAAGAATGGGGAAAGGACAGAGAGAGAGAGAGAGGGACAAAGAGAGAGGGTGACAGAGAATCTGAAGCAGGCTTTGTGCTGATAGCAGACAGCCCAATGTGGGGCTCAAACTCATCAACTGTGAGATGATGACCTGAGCCGAAGCTGGATGCTTCCCCGGCTGAGCCACCCAGGCGACTACATTTACAATGGTGAGCACAGCATAACGTAGAAGATTGCTGAATTCCTGTCAAACACCTGAAACTAATATAATATCGAATGCTAACTATACTTAAAAAAAAAACCAAAAAAACCCCAAACACCTAAAGGGCTTGGATGCCACTTAAAGAATCTCAGAATTCAAGTAAAAAAGTGAAAGTAAGGAAAATAACCACATTGGCTAAAACTAGAACCTGCTCCGACATTAACAGAACACTATAAAACAAAGAAACCAAATCACTTAAGACATGAAAGAAATAAAAAGAAAGACCAAAATGGAAGGCAGTCTGTAAAGACATCATTTGGAACGGGGAAAGCATATGAACAGGGGAACAGGTAGGCGCTGACTCACTGACCAGGAGAGACGTCTAAGACAAGAGGACACTTTTAAGATTAAGAGGGTAAGACGTTATTGGGTTTGTGTTCACAAAGCAATCTAGGAAAAAGGTGAATCCGTCTTCAGTTTCATGTGTACCACCACGTGTGCTGGCAGACTGGGAAAGCTAGAATAATAGGGAAGGAAATGACCAAAAATTATTTAATAAAGCTAGGTTTGTTTTTTTAAAAATTGTGCACCACGACCGAGAGACTATTTCAGGAATATGTAAGGTTGGTTCAACATATCAAAATCAATCAATATAATACACCATATCAATAGAACAGAAGACAAAGACCACATGATAATCTCAATAGACACAGGGACAACATTTGAAAAAACCCAGTATCCTTTCATGAGAACACATTCGACCAACAGGGAATAGAAGGAAACACACTCAATCTGATAAAGGTCATCTATAAAAAACAACAAACCTCAACTGACATCATACTTAACGGTGAAAGACTGAAAAGCTTCGCCAGAAGGTCAGGAGCAAGGCCAGGATGCTCACCTGCATCCCTTCTCGTCGACACTGGACTCGGGGCTCTAGACAGACCAACCCGGCCGCTGGGGACGTCAGGTCGTAAGCGGGGTGAGAAGAGTGCAGCAGTTTGTCAAAGGGTTAAACACAGAGCAATTCCATTCCTAGGTGTATACCCAAGAGACTGAAAACACTAGTCCACATAAATAATTGTACACAAATGCTCACTGTGGCATCATTCATTCGTAACAGCCAGAGGTGGAAACAGCCCCAATACCATCAACTGATTAATGATTTTAAAAGCGTGGAATACCGCACAGTGGAACGTCCTTCAGCTATAAACAGGAATGAAGGACTGATATTTGCCACACATGGATGAACTACGATAAACATGACGCTAAGTGAAGGAAGCCAAACACAAAAGGCTACATAGTCTATGATTCCATTTATTTACTTATTAAAGATTATGTATTTATTTTGGGGGAGAGAGAGAGAGAAGCAGAAAGGGGGAGAAAGAGAACCCCACCAGGATCAGCACTGTCAAGGCAGTGCCCGATGTGGAGCCTGATCCCATGAACCGTGAGATGATGACCTGAGCTTAAATCAAGAGCTGGACGCTTAACCAACTGAGCCACCCACGCGCCCCTATGATTCCATTTAAATAAAATGTCCAGAATAAGCAAATTCATAAAAACAAAGTCGATTTGTGATTGTCAGGGGCCTGGGGGGGTGGGAAGTGTCTAATGAACATAGGGTTTCCTGCTGGGGTGATGAAATGTTCTGAATTAGTGCTGACAGCTCTACTCACCTTGTGAATATAATAGACACTGCTGAACTGCACAATTTAAAAGGATGAACTGCATGACATCTGAATTATGTCTCAACAAACACACACGCACACACATATATACTTATACTGAGACAAAGTAAGGTATGTTCCAAATACGCAAGTACAATTTAATATTTAGCACCTACTTATATAATTAATACAAAGACTAAAAAAGAAAACTTGTATGATTATTACAATGGATGGTAAAAAGACAGTTGATAAGACTTAACTTTTTAAAAAAATGTGTATTTATTTTGGGGGTGAGAGGGAGAGGGAGAGAGGGAGAGAGAGAGAGAGAATCCCAAGCAGATTCTATGCTATCAGCATAGAGCGTGACCCAGGGCTCAAACTCATGAACTGTGAGATCATGACCTGAGTCGAAACCAAGAGCTAGAGGCTTAACACCACTCAGGCACCCCAAAATTTAACTTCTTAATAAGAATTATTAGAAAAACAAGAATAAAAGAATATTTCAACATGATAAAGACTATCAGTCTGAAAACAGTCAAACCCATGTAGAGTAGTAAAACAAGATATACTCCAAATATCAGGAAGGAAGCAAGGATGTCAATTATCTCCAGTGTTTAACACTGTTCTGGAAGTTCTAGTTAATATTAAAATTAAGATAATTCTCACCCCACTTGCCAACAAACAGATACTGAAACAGAAAAGCCCAAAGAACCATTATTTGCGTATGATTTAGGAGAAAGTATACCACCAGAAAAACATGTGAAGTATAGCAGGATGACAAGTAAGTAAAAATAAAAAGCTCTGGCATGTATCACCAGAGACCAGATCTGAAAATATAAAAGAAAAAGCCTGAATTCAGTCCTCCAACAAATACTTAATGTTTTTTGTGAGCCAGTCACTGTTGCAAGTGTTCAGGATACACCAACAAATAAGGGCAAAAATCCCTGCCCTCACGGGGGAGAAGACAACCGCAAAAGACTCTAATAAGTAAGTAAAGTATTTAGTATGAAAGAATGTGAAAAAAGAGCTGTAACTGTCCCCTGGACGGCTTCAAACCGGCTTCAAACCGCTCACCGGAGGAGTGAGGCCGGGTGGGGGGAAAGCCAGGGAGGGAGAGGGGAGGCTGGGATCCGCAGCGCGGAGAAGACGCCCAGAGCGCAGGGGCGGGGCGGGCGAGCAGCCAGGGACCCGCGACCCGGCACAGGGAGGAGCCCGGCGCGGCCCAGACAAGGGACCCCGGTCTGCGTGTGCTCCGGCGGCGTGAGCGCCAGACCTCGGGAGTCCGGGAAATTGCGACGTCAAGGATGACGCCACGGTTTTTATTCTGAGCAACTAAAATTCAATTTATAAAAGCATCAGCAACAGGAACCGACACCCAGTAATTTTTTATGTGTGGATCCTTTACGAAGAAAGCCCCAATACTCTACTGAGACAGAAAAATAAACAGAAACATACCACGTTTCTGGCTGGGATGTTTCAATATTGGTAAAAGTGTCATTTCTCCCTCGTATTAATTTACAATTTAATTCACTTCAAACCAAAAATCCACTGAGCTTTCTCTTGAAACTCAAGGTCTTCCTAAAATCAATCTAGAAAAACTAAGTGAAAATGGTTAAGAAGACTTATTCTTAATAAAAAGATAACTTACAAGAAACACACTCTTCTCTGCCTAACATGCTTTCCGCACGACACCCACGGGGCGCCCTCCCCCCCCTCAGGTCTCTGATGGGGTGCCACCCGGTAGCAGTAGGAGACACTGTCCCCGAGCGCCCTCTACGACACAGCAGGGCCCCGCCCGCCCTGTCCCCCTGCGCGCCCATCCCCGGGACCCGCCACCGCGTCCTGCAGTGACATCCGCCCGGAGCAGCGCGCGTGGCCACCGAACAGACCTGCCTCGCCAGACGTAAACCACACCAGGGCCGGGAGGGCAGGGAGGGTGCACAGAACGGAGGCTCTGGGGCCAGGGGTCAGGTGTCTCATCTCCTGTGACCGGGCAATCTTGGAGAAGATATCTCAAACGTTTCTGAACTTCTCAGAGCTTCTCCACGTGTGAAGGGGCAACACCATCAGTCGCACAGGGCTACTGTGATGGTGTGTACGAGGAAATGGCTTACAAGCCCTCAACAATTAACGCTAAGACTTTCATTTAGTTGTTCTTCCTTAAAATAAGCCCTCAAAAAATCGGTTCCCTCAAAATTTGTCCCCTACCCTCCTGCACTGCTGGTGGGAATGCAAACTGGTACAGCCACCCTGGAAAACAGTGTGGAGCTTCCTCAAAAAGTTAAAAACAGGGGCGCCTGGGGGGCTTAGTCGGTTAAGCCTCCGGCTTCGGCTCAGGTCATGATCTCACGTCCGTGGGTGTGAGCCCCGCGTCGGGCTCTGTGCTCACAGCTCGCTCAGAGCCTGGAGCCTGTCTTCAGATTCCGTGTCTCCCTCTCTCTCTTGGCCCCTCCCCAGCTCACTCGCTCTTGCTCTCTCTCTCAGAAATAAATAAACAGTAAAAAAAATGTTTTTTAAAAGTTAAAAACAGATTTACCCTATGACCCAGCAAGAGCACTGCTAGGAATTTATCCAAAGGCTACAGGAGTGCAGAGCATAGGGGCACATGCACCCCAAGGTTCACAGCGGCACTTTCAACAATAGCCAAAGGATGGAATGAGCCCAAATGTCCATCAGCAGATGAATGGATCAAGATGTAGTATATGGATGCAGCAGAATAGTAGTCAGCAATGAAAAAGAATGAAATCTTGCCATTTGCAACAAGGTGGATACAACTGAAGGGTATTATTCCAAGTGAAATAAGCCAGTCAGAAAAATATATCATATGTTTTCACTCATATGTGGAATTCAAGAAACTTAACAGAAGACCATAGGGGAAGAGAATGAAAAATAAGTTACAGAGAGGGAGGCAAACCATAAGAGACTCTTAAAAACAGAGAACTGAGGAGTGTGAGGAGTGTGGGGGATGGGCACTGAGGAGGGCAGTGCTGAGATGAGCACTGGGTGTTGTATCTAAGTGACCAGTCATGGGAATCTACTCCTGAAGCCAAGACTACACTATATACACTGCCTGTTAGCTAACAGGACCATAAGTTATTTTAAAAATTTGTCTCCTAATTCTAGTTTTAAAAACAATCAGAGGACAGAAGAAACTGGTATTTGTTTAGCTTCAACCATGTGTTAGGTACTTTTAAATAAGTTCTCTCAACAACCTTGTGGGGTAGGTAAACCTAATTCCACATTAGAGAAGAAGAAAAAGGCTGAGGGAGATTAGGTAACTGGCCCAAGATCCCAGGGTGAGTTAAGGGGCAGAGCCTCATTTGAACCCATACCTCCTTGGTTCCAAAGTGTATGCTCTTTCTGCTACTCTAGACTCCTGATTTCTTCTTTCATTGGAGTCCCTTAAATATTTGAGAATCACTATCAGTATGTACATCTTTCCCTCTTTTATAAGACATTCAAATCTCTTGTTATCTCCTTACACGTCTTTATTTCTAGATCCCCCATTGTCCAGAATTCTCATAGTTTGTTGAGGCCCCTTAACCTATGGCATCTAAAGTTCGAACTGCACAGATCCACATATACCTGAATTTTTTCCAAAAAATATAGTACTGTAAATGTATTTTCTCTTCCTTATGATTCCCCTAACAATACTGTTTTTCTCTAGCTTACTTAATTGTAAGAATAACACGTATACATGTTAATCAACTATTTACATTATTCATAAGATTTGTGGACAACAGTAGGCTATTTGTAGTTAAGTTTTGGGAAGTCAGAAGTTATACCTGGGGGGCCTGGGGGGCTGAGTCAGCTGAGCGCCCGACTCCAGGTTTCAGCTCAGGTCATAATCGCATGGTTTGTGGGTGTAAGCCCCGTGTGGGGCTGGCTCCACGCTGACAACACAAAGGCTGCTTGGGGTTCTTTCTCCCTCTCTGCCCCTCCTGTGCTCTCCCTCTCTCTCTCTCTCTCTCTCTCTCTCTCTCTAAAGAAATAAACTTAAAGTTATACTTGGGGGCGCCTGGGTGGCTCAGTCAGTTAAGAGTCTGACTTCAGCTCAGGTCATGATCTCGCGGTGCATGAGTTCAAGCCCCGCGCTGGGCTCTGTGCTGACAGCTCAAGAGCCTGGGGCCTGCTTTGGATGCTATGTCTCCCTCTGTTTTTGCCTCTCCCCTACTTATGCCCTCTCTCTCTCTCTCAAAAATAAAATATTAAAAAAAGTTATACTTGGATTTTTGCCCACGGGGGTTGGTACCCCTAATCCCCGCCCCCTTGTTGTTCAAGGGCCAACTATAATTATTTTTAAAGGGACAAAATCTTGCAGACCCTCATAAAATTGTATGATAATGTTCTGAAACACGCACCAAGATAACATTTATACTCATAACCACATACCATAAGACCAAGATTTATCTATCAAGTATAAATAAAATGACATCAATAAAATATAAATTAATAATATTAATTTAATGTCCTATTGTTTGGCTGAAATCGCATCCTGTTTACAACACGAGTATGTCTCAGGTTCTTAGGCACACAGCACCCCTGCTTTGCCGTGGGCTGTGTGATGAGTCGAATTTCACATCACTTTTCTCTAGTGAACCTTGACCCATCCTGACATCATTAGTAACCAAGATGTGGGAAATAGAGAAAAAGGAGCACCGGGGAAAACTGAGGTCTTCACTTTTGGGGTGACTGGCTGGACAGTAACCTTTTATTAGAGTGGGAATACTTCAGGGGCACCTGTGTGGCTCAGCTGGTTGAGCATCCGACTTTGGCTCACGATCTTGCGGCTGCGGAGTCTGAGGCCCACCCTAGGCTCACTGCTGTCAGTACAGAGTCGGCTTTCGATCTTCTGTCCCCCGCTCTCTGCCCCTCCTCTGCTCATGTTTCTCTCTCTCTCTCCCCCTCCCTCAAAAATAAGTAAACGATAAATGAAAAAACAATACGACTACTTAGGCGGGGAGGGGTGACGGATTAGTTCTGACCAGAACTGCGGTCCCGGAGAGAGGCTAGATGGGGCGGTCCGTCAGAAGCCGGGCGTGCGGATTCGAGTCTGGCCCTGAAACAGAGGTCCAGAAGATCTGTTCTAAGACCGATGGCTTGAAAACAAAGATCCTGCAAAGGCACAGGGAAGCGGGAGAACCTTTCAAGAAAAGCAGTGCACGTGGGAAGCCAAAGGAAGGGAGAGGGCTTCTTAAAGGGCAGTATTAAATTCCACGGGGGCGAAGTAAGGATGGACGTGCTCTCCGGATGGGCACAGCAGTGCAGGCAGGTACCGAAGAAGCATGGCTACCAAGGAAAGTGGAGGAGCCAGCTCCGAAACGATGGTCTGACGAGAAAGAGCTCGCCAAGCGGGAGAAGGCTGTTTAGGTCACGTCTCCACTCCTAGCGCCTGTTAGAGCACCTGGGATATAGCAAACATTCAAACAGTATTTACTGAATGCTGAATGAAAGACGGAAAAGGGTGGGGTCAAGCAGCAGGAGGGTCTCGGTAAGCAGGACAGGGGAGAGGTGAAGAGGAGAGAAGCAGACGTTTTTTCATCATGTTGAACTCCAGGCTGTTCATGTTCAAAATCCTTGAAATGATTCTACAAAGTTGTTATTGTGCCCATTTTACAGATGAGTCCATCGAGGCTGAAGAGATTAGGTAACGTACCCAAAGTTAGGGCCAGAGGCAACAGCAGACACGGCTTCGTCGGCCCACAAAGCTCTAGCTCTTCTACTTCACCTTGAAAACGAACACATGAAATCGGAAAGTGAAGAGGATTTGCTGAAAATGAGGGGAAAGAATCTGAGCTGGAAGAGGACACTGAAAGTATCTTGTCACCGATAAGCAGGGCCGTGAGCAGCACAGGGGCCCAGACGAAAGCAACCGGGGGGGGGGGGTAGGGGCAGGCCCGGGCTGCACGTCCGTGTGATTTCGGCCAGCTGCTTGCAGGGGCCCATCTGCTGGACCGGAAGAGCAGAACGGCCCAGGAAGGGGTTTCGGGGCGAATGAGTCCAAGTGGAGAGCAGTTGGGGTGGTCGTGTGGGTTCGATGTGGCTAAGCAGCAAGTGCAGCCCAGAGGCGCCGACAGACCAAGCGAGAACGGAGAGGCCAACAGCTGCCGGGGCTGGTGGGAACCCTGACCGAGAGACAGTGTGAGGGCCAAAGGAGGAGCCCTCAGTCACCGTCCCCTGCATTTCACTTCAGCAAACTTCCCAACGGCCACTCCCGGTCAACTGGTCTACTTCCGTAACTTGCTCTTGTGACAACAGAAAGACAAGGGACACACGTGTTCTGGATCCCCTGATCCCGTGTAGCCAAATACATCGTTGCCCCCGCCCAGGAGCTTATTAAAAACAAACGGTGGAAACCACCAGGCTCGGTAACTCTGGCGAAAGCCCTGTCTTCCCTCCCACCTGGCCTCCCGCGAGGCAGGGCCAGCAGACCACAGCAGCGACAGAGGACCCAGCTGGGCGACAACCAGCGCTCCTGAACACCCGGCACGGCACAGAGATCAACCTGGTCGTGCCCTTTCTGTTCCGAGATAACTTCCATCTAGTACAGTGGGGTCGTTGCTAACAGAAGTGGACTTAGTGTGACTCAGTCAGTCAGATGTGAGATCGGGAACTGTGCTTATCCTGTCCTTTCAGAAAGGTACCTTTACAGAAAGTGAAGGGTGCTTTACCATCGTCAAACTGGGTTCTCTCTACTGAGGGTGCTCTATCTAGTAGTAGCAAGAAGTCTCTTTTTGATTAGACAAAGTGATTTAAAAAGGAAATACAGGGGCGTCTGGGTGGCTCAGTAGGTTGAGTGTCCAACTTCGGCTCAAGTCATGATCTCATGGTTTGTGGGTTCGAGCCCCATGTCGGGCTCTGTGCTGACAGTTCAGAGCCTGGAGCCTGCTTCAAATTCTGTGTGTGTGTCTCTCTCTGCCCCTCCCCTGCTTGAGCTCTGTCTTTCTCAAAAATAAACATTTAAGACAATTTTTAAAAAGGAAATATAGAACCATTAGGTATGTGTTAGTCCCGTGACTTTACACCCACTTCAGGAGGTACCACAAACCGCCCCAGGAACAAGCCTTTTGGACTTAACAAAAGCCCTTCATCCTCCGTCCTGGACAGCCCGGTGCCTCCAGCCTAGCCTCACGAACTCGAGAAACCCCAGAACCTCAATACTGTCATCCAGGGAACACCATGTAGTCGAACACTGCATGAAGCTGGGCAGTTAAGAAATCCCTGGAGCTTAGTATCCTTAAGAAGGCATATATATGAAGCTATACTTAGCTTCTACGAAGTCGTAGATCCATGTGCAGTTCAAAGATTAGAAGGAAGAGGAGAGGAGAAGTTCTCTACCTATATACCACGCCTTCTGAGATCAAGAGAAAACTGGCCTGGATGGCCAAGCCTAAAGTAATATAGCTTTCATTTCTTATGTTCATGTGATTTTCACGGAAGTCTGTGGCTACAGCAGAACAGAAAGCTCAGGACTGCTAACTTGTCTCCAAAATCCCACTATGGTCACATGTACACACATATAAAACTCGCACAGATCAACTTCTTTTGGGCCTAACAGACCAGATCAGTGCTTTTCAAACTGTAGGTAGTGAAAGTGATTTAGTGGTTTGCAATCTGATTTTACACAAAATAAAAATATAAAAATATTAGAATGCATCACATATCGTATGATTTGTGAAAACTTTTTTTCTGGTGTGTGTGTATGTGTGTGTATGTGTATGAAATTAGTATTTATTTCTTTTTTTTTTAATTTTTTTAATGTTTTTTTATTTATTTTTGATACAGAGAGAGACAGAGCATGAGAGGGGAAGGGGCAGAGAGAGGAGACACAGAACCGGAAGCAGGCTCCAGGCTCTGAGCTAGCTGTCAGCACAGAGCCTGACGCGGGGCTCGAACCCACGAACGTGAGATCTGACCTGAGCCGAAGCCGGAGACTTAACCGACTGAGACACCCAGGCGCCCCATATTTCTTACTATGGCTATAGTCAAAAAAAAAAAGGGGGGGCGCTGAAAGCTATCAGACTAGATTGCATCAGAATCAATCAGCAACAATGACTTACTTCCAAGATCTAAATATTTTCAACGTAGCAGTTCGGCAAAGGAAATAAGAACAGTTATATGCCTTGTTTGAAAATAGTTGATCTCATTTTGAAAGTCAAACAGAGGTCTAGAGGGAATTAATTTTCAATTCACTCAACATATGCTAATTTTCAAGAATCTGTCATACTGCTCCCGGTAAATATGCATTTCCTCCAAAGTTAAAGATGCCCTTAGCACAAAAGTTCTACTTCAGTGACAAAGAAAAGGGAAAAAGAGATCTAAAGTCATGAGTTTATTTTTTTACATTTCTTCCTACATTAACATTTTTTAATCATCTGTGAAACTCATTTTTATATTGGTTACCGCCTCTGAACCTGACCTACCCAGCACTTCTAACAGTTCTCCTCTTAAGTGTGTTTTGCTATAAAAACCTAGAAGTTAATGCTGTGCTATCAAGAATTTTCCAGACCCATGGAGGCAGCTTTGTTGCTCCCATGGACACTCCTACACTTTGAAAACCAGATAAACCCCCGCTTCTGGGTGGCCTTACAGACTATAATCAGAATCCACTCAGAGCTCAAGTCTCAGTAACCAAGTGGACTGAATAATGTATTCACAGCCCTTTTTTGTATGCCGACACAGCCCAGTTTAGTTTACTCCCAAATACTAAAGCTACCCGAAACCTCTAGAAATGGCCCACCACGCTCAGGAACCTGAAGGGGGTCGTAATGAGAAGTCCCCACAATGCCCAGAGCCTAGAGCCAGCTCAGTGTCATGGAGTCACAGGGGAACCACTGAAAGACCCCTGCCAGCCCACACAAGCATTTGCTGAGATTTCACTAGGTTTCTAGCATTAGAGAGTCAGGAGTTTGGCGTTCCTGGCAGGTAATTGTTGGGTACTTAATTAGCAAAGCCTTCTTTCATGTGCATTTTAACACATGATTACTAGGGGAAAAGAAAGGAAAGTGAGCAAGAATTTAATAAACACAAATATTTAACTGAATTCATTTCTTTGGTTACAAGTTAGGCAGAATATATATATCATCTATGATCCTTAATTAGCAAACGCTTATTTCATGTACATTTCAACATCTGATTCCAAGGAAAAAAGGAAAAGAGTAAGAATTACCATCCTCCCTATTTTACCAAGAGGCTGTAATAAAAGATGCCCAAACCTGACAAATCAAGACACTGGTGGAATGAACTACGGGCCTTTTACCTCCCGGCCTCACTGTTCTTCCCGACATCGTAAGAAGTCTTGCTCAGATATCTGCAGGGCACCCTTCTGAAGGTTGGAGCTCACCAATTACTAGATTACTTCATTCTTTTTACCTCTATGTAGCTCTCTGTGACCATACAGCTATTTACCTAACTGTAGCAAATTCCTAGTGGTAAGAAGATATAATAGAAAAATTCAATTATTACCACAGCTGAGAAGCAATTACTTCCATGAACGGCAGAGAAATAACACAGGAAGTGCTGTTACAGGGATTAAGAACGCAGTAAACTGGCAAAAAGCTACACAGGCTGGTAGCGGTCCCGACGGGTTAGCTTCCGGGCTCTGCTGAGCCAGCGAGTGTCCTTACCACCCCTCCGGTGTTCGAGGTCCGTGTGTTCTCTCACACATGAAGGTTTTAGAGCCTCAGACTAAAGTCAGCACTATGCTCTTCATTCAGAATTGACTGTAATGGGCCTCTGCTTTCTTTACATGCAGAACTGATACCTTACTCCCTTTTATACTGCCTCGTGTCAAAGGGCTTTCAAAGAGACACAGACCAGAGAAAAAGAACATACCAAAACGCCACAATAAATGTTCTCCGACTTAAGAGTGCTGGTCTCGAAGTAGCTTCACACACACACACGCGCGTGTAAATGTGCACATATACACCCACGTGTGTGCAGATGCGTGTGCGCACACGCGCGTGTGATACACGCAGTCTTCCCACACACTGCCAAATGCGTCCTCGGTCCCTTCACTTCAGCTGTTGTCACTTTTTTTTAAAGTTTATTTTCATTTATTTCCAGAGAGACAGCACGTGCAAGAGGGGCAGAGAGAAAAGGGACACAGAGAATGCCGAGCGGGCTCTGTGCTGACAGTCCAGCGTGGGCCTGGAGCCCAGGGCGCTGGGGTCCCGACCTGCCAAACCCAGGAGCCCCCGTTATCACATGTCGTATGTCCCTGTGGCGTTCTTAACGGTCCGGATTAACACACTTTACTCAGTGTGTAACCTGAAGTGAGTTTCTTAAGTCTTGGTTTCCTTATGGGAATATCTACCTGCCAGGAGGGTTATCATATATTCATCCTAATGTGTAGTCAAGACATATATATTCTGCCTAAGTTGTAAACAAGGAAATTAATTATATTAAATATCTGTATTCATTATAATGACAAAAATTTAAAAAACTTTTAATCATCTCCTTTGAATGAATATGTGAGAAAACAGGTATTTTCTTATTCTGCTACTGGCTAAGATGGTTAAAACTTTCCTGGAGGGCAATATGACAAAAATCCAAAGTTTTAAAATATGCACGTGCCCTTTGACTGAGAAATATAATTCCCAGATACTAGTCCTGAGGAAGTACCTAATGATTTAGCTAAAAGCATGTTTGTCAGAGTATTATTTTACAGTATAAAACTGGAAATAACATAAATGTCTTATAATAGGAAGTTATATATGGTTATATGGTAAATATGGTTATAATTTATAACAAATAGGTCCACACTATAAATTACCAGATGGCTATTACAAATAATGTTACAGAAATATATTCACTGCCACTGAAAGGCATCTAGGATATAGTGTGTAAGTGGGGATAAAAGGCTGCAAAACTACATATATTTTAAAATTTCGTACTTACACATGTAGGTGCATATTCCTAACGCTTCTACCTAGGTGGAGGGGTAATAATCTCTCTACAATGAACATTATTGCTTATGTAATAAAAATTTGTTACAGAGATATTTATAACATAAAGGTTAATCCATTCTCTTTTAAAGAGTTAAAGACAGGTTAAATAGTTTTATGGTATAAGCAGGGGCTCCTGGCTGACTCACTCAGTACGTGACTGCTGATCTTGGGGTTGTGAGTTCAAGTTCCTTGTTGGGGGTAGAGATTACCTAAAATCTTCAAAAAAAAAAAAAAAACCACCAGTTTACAGTATGAGCAGATAGTTTTAGATGCAAGGAGCCCTACTGACCTTTGAGGATCCTCTAGAAGAGTCAGTACTCTATTTTGCGGTGAAAAAACAGGGTTTTTTGTTTTGTTTTGTTTTGAATTTCTAATTTGTTACAGATGGACATTTTATAAAATACATGAAAGAGAAATTATTAGAAAAATAAAATCAAAGGCATATAAAATACAAGGCTCATTTAAAAAATAAGATTCACAAGGGGTGCGTGGGGGGCTCAGTCGGTTAAGCATCTGACTCTTGGTTTCGGCTCAGATCATGATCTCACGGTTGGTAGCTTTAAGTCCTGTGTCGGCCTCTGAGCTGACAGTGTGGAGCCTACTTGGGATTCTCCCTCCCTCTCCCCCACTCACACGTGCTCTCTCTCTCAAAATAAATAAGTAAACCTAAAAAAATTAGACTCATTAACATAAAGTCACTCTATCAGATTGCTTTAAAAAGTTTCTAGGGGTGCCTGGGTGGCTTAGTCAGTTAAGTGTCATGATCTCAGCTCAGGTCATGATCTCATGGTTTGCGAGTTCAAACCCTACGATGGGTTCTGGGCACGAGGCCTGCCTGGGACTCTGTCTCTCCCTCTCTCTGCCCATTCCCCGCTTGCACTCTCTTTCTCTCTCAAAACTAAATAAACTTTCAAAAAAATTTTCTAAACTCTTACTCTCAGGGCGCCTGGGTGGCTCAGCCAGTTAAGCAGCCGACTTCGGCTCAGGACATGATCTCACGGTTCGTGGGTTCAAGCCCACGTCAGGCTCTGTGCTGACAGCTCAGGGCCTGGAGCCTGCTTTGGATTCTGTGTCTCCCTCTCTCTCTGCCCCTCCCCCGCTCACACTCTGTGTCTCTCTCTCTCAAAAATAAATAAACGTTAAAAAAAAAATTAAACAAAAAATAAACTCTCACTCTCAACTTCTGCACCTATCAGGTCACTGTCCCAAATCTTGTTCAGACCATACGTCCAGGAGCACGGCTCTAGATGATAAAAAGCCTTTTTGCAATGGACCAAGAACCATCAAGCAGACTAGCTTCTGATTGAATATCCGGACAACCTTCTCCAACAGAAGATAACTTGTGCCAATAAACAGGGGCGTTCGGGGTCTTCCTCTATTATGTTTACCATATTTACAAGCCTACAACGTTTTTCTTATGCTAATAGATATTTTCAATAGTTATATATAATTTTAAACCATCAATTCTTTTTCAAAAGAATCAAACACAATTTCATTTAGTCGAAGCCTGACTTCAGAGAATGAATACTTTCCACATCATAGGGAAAACAGTAGTCATTAGGGCATTCCAACAGGGATGTGCCAGAAATACAGACTCATCTGGGTGAAATGGGAGCAATGGAAAATGTACACGTTGGTATTTAAAGTTTAAGTTGCCTATTTGATCCCAGAGTTAAGCAGAAGAAAATGCGACAATCTGCCAGGTCCTTGCAACATGAATACAGTCCTGGGGAAAAGGCTAACTGAATCTGTGTCACTCTACCTGAGGAATGAAACAATGATGGACTTGTTTGGACTCACGCCAAAAAAAATGGAAATGAGAAACATCTTACTTTATGTTGAGAATAAAAAAAGTTTAAGTCCCAAGTGATTCCCTGAAATTATGTAGCCTGGTCTCCAGAAATAAAGGTTCATAGTTTACTGTCAAAGACAACAAAACTGAAGTACTTTGGATCAGAAACTAAGGATTCTCAATCAGTGTTTATATTAATACAAGGTATGGAAACACTAATTATTTAATTATAATATGCATATATTTTTAATGTTTATTTATTTTTGAAAGGCAGAGAGACACAGATCACAAGCAGGGTAGGGGGCAGAGAGAGAGGGAGACACAGAATAAGAAGCAAGCTCCAGGCTCCAAGCTAACAGCACAGAGCCTGACACAGAGCTCGAACCCAAGGATTGTAAGATCATGTCCTGAGCTGAAGTTGGACACTCAACTGACTGAACCACCCAGATGCCCCAAATTATAATATTTTTAAGTTGCTGCAAATTTAATCTGTTGGTAGAAAAATGAACAATTATACCTAGCACAGTGTCTTACATACAGTAGGTGCTCAATAAAAGCTCACTAAACATTTAGCTCTTCAAGCTATCATAGAATGGTAAGTCAAATGCTGTATTCTTAAGTTCACCAAGTAAGAGGTTGAGAGCCAGATCAAAAATACGAGGAGCAATGATTTGGTATGAAAGGAATAGAAAGACTCTAATATGGTTAAACAAAAGACAGAGGCAGAAACCAGAACTAAAAAGACATGTAAAGAGAAAGCTGTGAAGTGGTGAATGAAGTTTGTAAAAGAGTCAAAAGGGAACTGAAAGATGCAAATTGGTAGCACTGAAATCTTAAAGGAAAAACACTTTTCACTGAAAGCCAAGAATGGTGAAATTCAACCCATGAGTGAGTTTGGAGTATTGGATTCTTTCCCCCCACTTCATATAAACTACGTATTTTAAACTGAGGTGTAACATACAGAGCATGGTGCACAAATCGTACGTGGACGGCTTGATGAATGTTTACTCATGCACATTCCACGTACCCACTGGCCGGATCAAGATACAGGATGTCTTGGGGGCTTCGTCCTCCACGCACACTGAACTGATCACCGTTGATCAATTCTGCCCGTTTCTGTCGTCAGGATACAGAGAGAATGTACTCGCTTGTGTTGGCTTTCTTCACTCACTCAACCCCAAATTCTGAAATACATCGGTATTTTCCTGGGTATCAGCAGTCTGCTCCTTTTCACTGCCAAGTAGTACTCCACTGCATGAATATACTACAACTCTGCTGGTCAGTTCTCCCGTTGATGGACATCCGGTTGTTCTCGATTTTCTGCTCTTCCGGATAAAGCTGCCACGTGTGAGCATTCTTGTACGAGTCCTTTGGTGGACATACACACTCACTTCTCCTGGATACATGCCTAGACCAGACTGCTAAATTATAAGCTAGGCATGTGTTTAACTATAGTAGACCAGGCCAGTGTTCCAACGTGATTGTATCAATTTACTCTCTGATTAGCAATGCCAGAGAGTACGCCTATAACGGTTTTAAATTTTAAAAAGTTCTCTAGTTGAAACACAAGGGTTTTGAAACTTTTTTGTTTTGTCTTGTTTGCACTTCTACCTTTGAGAGCAGAGGTAACATAGAGTGTTCATGACTCAGGAAATGCACAAGATGACTGGGGCAGGGCTGGGGGGGGGTGTGGAAAGAAAATAGCACAGCTTCTATTTTAGTTTTTCTTATTCTTTTACCTAAAAAGTAAGTTTTACTAATATTTAAAATACTTAATACATAAGTTGGCCCTGGTGTCCTTATTCAGATGGGTATATTTATTCACTTTGGGCCTACTGTGGTTTACTGTCATTTGAGCATCTGGTTGAACAAAATTGTGGAATACTCCCTTCTAACTGAACTCTGGCCTAATGAACAAATGGCTGAAAGGAGTCCTATAAAGATAACACTACTAACACGAGCACAGGAAACAAGGAAATGGCCAAGCTGACAGTCCTGTTACAGAAAATCTCTTTAGAAGATAAAAACTGTGACTAGCTGGTCAGATCTCCCAAGAAACAGGCAAAAAAAAGTTCTAAAAATTAATATTTTATTTTTTTAACTTTTTAAAAAAATATTTTAATTATTTTTGATACAGAGAGAGACAGAGCATGAGAGGGGGAGGGGCAGAGAGAGAAGGAGACACAGAATCTGAAGCAGGCTCCAGGCTCTGAGCTAGTGTCAGCACAGAGCCTGACGCGGGGCTCGAACCCACGAACGTGAGATCTGACCTGAGCCGAAGTCGGAGGCTTAACTGACTGAGCCACCCAGGCGCCCCTAAAAATTAATATTTAAAAAAATATAGACAATCTATTACTCTTAATATTTTGCTAATAAGAATTTTAAAACATAAATTACTTATATCATTTGTCATCCCCTTTAGTTTCTCTTGTATTTCTCTTATAATGCATATAATAGTACAAAGCACATACATACATAATTTAAAGTAAATTACACAAATTTTTTTTCCAGTAGGGTACACAATCAAAAGGCTTCAGAGACTCGTTTTAGCATATTTTTAATATTAAGCTAGTTAATCCTTGGGTACAAGTGAACTTGAAATTTTAAGTCACATACAATCAAGTATACTCCGTTAGACACAGGTAGCTGGCTACTGAATGCTAATACCGGTGAAGTGGGAGGAGACAGGAATTAACGGGAAGAGGCCTGAGGAAACTTTTATGGGTACTGATACTAGACTGTATGTTGCAAGAGGTCTGGACTATACCAGTATACACATCTGTCAAACTCACTGAATGGTACATTTAAGTGTGTTTCAGTTTATGTAAATTTTACCTCAAAACACAAAAAAATAAAAAAGGATCTATAAAAAATATTGACCTCTAGTTAATGATAACACATGCTGAAGTATCTAGTAGTAAATTATACTGATGTCCGCAACTTACTTTAAAATGCATTAAAATAAGATGGACTGCTGTATGAATAGAGGGATGGAAACCTGAATAATATGATAAAGCAAGTACAGTAAATGTTACAGAATTTGGGTGGTAGTTATAAGGGTGTACAGTTCTTTTAACTTTTCTATATGTTTGAAATGACTCATGATAAAGTGTTGGAAAAAATAATCAATCTACTCATAAGCTGAAAATTAAAAGCAGTGTAGTGTCACAGGCTAGAAATTCAAAAAGTAAAAACAGGCAAGAACATTCAGCCGCCGCTGCTTGATGCTTTGACATACACTAAATCCGTGAGGGGAGAATTATGTCTATTTCGCAGACGAAAACTTAGAAAAGAAAAATTGCGGAATATGCCTCAGGCCATAGAGTATGAAACCTAGCCTACAGCTGATTCTAACCTGACCGTTGTACTAGAAGCCTGACTCCTCCTGGCCCACAGTCCTCACGAGGGGCTGCCCAGAACCAAACCTCTTCTCCAGCCACGCCCGGACCACCTCTGATGGCAACCTCCCTGCAGTCTGGACCCAAAGCTGTCTCCCCCACATTTCCCCTCCTCGGTCTGACCCTTTGGGGCCGTCCAGACCCTAATCCACACATGACTGGCCTTCAGAGCAAGTGACAGAATTCCAGTAAGGAGGACCCTTTTCCCGTTAGTATTTTATAACATCATCGACAAAGCTCCAAGCAGGTATAAAGTGGGGATAATGCCTCACAGAATGGGAGTAGAAACGAGAACACAGTGAAGGATACAGCACAGAGCAGGGGCTCAACTACCTTTTTCTAACCTTTTTCTTTCTTTGGAAATGAGAACATGCCACTCACTATAAAATAACACCCTTTTTAATTAAAAAAAAGAGACATTTAGGTCCTTTCCTTAAGTTTATGTTAAAGATGAAGAGACTTAGGTTGTTGTTTCCCTTCAGTTTATGTTAAAGATGAAGACACTTAGGTTGTTCTTTCCCTATTTACTTTATCTAACAACCCAACTGATTTTGTTTCTTCATTTTATTTTCCAGTTTTCCTTGTTTTGGAATTACGACTTCTAGGAATTTTATGTGCAATTGGATATCCAATAGCGACCACTTCAGCATTTTTTTTTTTTTGGTTTCAAAATTACTACAGGTCACCAACCTACGAAAGCACTCTGTTAATGAAATTTTAAGTATTTGTTTTTGACTCTCAGAAGATATTTTTAAAAGGGAAGATTAAAGAAAGCCAGTGGATTACAAGGAACGGATCAACTGGTGGTGATAATCTTTAATTTACTTTTGACCGGGTGTATACCTACGCACCCCGTAGCTGTGCATTTCTGGATAAATACACTCAGAGCTTCCCTAAAGAACGCAGAAAAGTCACAAATCTTGCCCCTTTGAGCAGGATGGCACCACAGAATGAAAAGTAACCAGTTATCCTACCAGGAAAAACTTTGCCTCCTCTGAGGACAAATCACATACAGTTCCCATGTGGAGAAGAGTGATTTTCACAGCCTAATGCAACCTGAAGCTCATTTGAAATCTGAGGTGGTTCGTATTGGAAGGAATCCTAGAGATGATCGTTTTATAGTTGCAAAAACGATATTCAGACAGTTGAAATGATGAGCCCACAAGGACCAAAATGCTGAGCACCCCAATTCCTGGCCCAGCGTTCTCTCCACTTCGCAATCATGCCAAACTAAATAATGAAAATTTAAAAAAAAAGTGATTATATCCATCCATGACTTCAACTTCACTAATTTCAGCCTGGTCACCCGTGATGTCACTTCCTTTTGTGAATGGGTGTTGTTTTTTTTTTCTTGGTCTAGCTATCTTCACTTTCCCGTAATACAACATTTTAGAGCTCACACTCTTACTTATGCCCGTATTTCCCACATTGATCCCAGTTCCCCGAAGATCCCAACAAGCCTCCAAGATGCCCTGACCCTCCTTTTCCCTGGATTTCTTATTTCAAACAATCAACTGCCAACTAGGATCCGAATTAAAAGTAAAAGCGATTTATTTTTAAAACACAAAGCACACACGGTAGTGTTGCTCTCTACCCCAAAGGGCCTGCTTAAGAAAAAAAAAAAAAATTCGAACGCTGTGCATTACACGCAGATGCTTTCTAGAGAAAGAGCCCAGCGACAGCCGGGCTAGATGCGAAAGAGAGAGCCACCCTGGACTGTAGGGGGAGGCCACGGCGAAGGTCTGGGATCCGACCTAAACCAAACATGGAGGTGAAAAGGCACGAGGAGCTCCCTGGACCCGGCGGCCGGGGCCGAGCGGCCAGCGCCCGCTCCTCGGGGTGGGCTCGGGGGGACGACGGGCAGCGGGGTCGCACGCACCTCGGGACAACGACGGGGCCGCCGGGGCCGCGCGCAGGGAAGACTCAACA
>NC_043708.1:136842548-136843668 GCF_006229205.1 Suricata suricatta
GGTGGGGGGCACCAGGGGGTGCAGTCGGTTAAGCCTCTGACTCTTATCTCGGCTCAGATCATGCTCTTACAGCTTGTGAGTTCCACCCCCACATCGGGCTCTACGCTGATGGTGTGAAGCCTGCTTGGGATTCTGTCTCTCCTTGTCTCTGCCCCTCCCATGCTTGTTCTCTCTCTCTCTCTTCCTCAAAATAAATAAACTTTTTTTAAAAAAATTAAAGGAAAGAAAACTGGACAGGGTCCACAAAATGCGTGGATGTGTGTGAGACAGAAGAGGAGTGGCAAAAAGACCCAAGTGCCGAGGTCAGGGCGAAGTAGGAACCTGTAGGGATTTTAGGGTAACAAAATCAAAAGTGATCAAAGGAAGTTATTATTACTATTTGTGAACAGAGTTCTTTCCAAGTTTCAGAAGTAAAATTAATGTGTTCTATTTTGACATCGCGAAGAGACCAGCTCTTGGGGCCAAACTAAAATAAAACACATCAGACTCTTAATGGTCTTCACAGTATCTCTAAAGGGTTACTTATGATCTGTTAAATATTTGAATAGCACATTGTTCTGCGATCCACAGGACCAGCCCTTTGCATAAAAGCGGAGGAACCAGTCTGGAAGCCCTGTCTGCAGCGAGAGCCAGAGAGCAGGCTCCAACACCAGCAACCTTGAGTTGACAAGGTGGTCTGCATTCAGCCTGGCCGTGGGGACGGTGGGCTCTCAGCCAGGCGTGTTAGGAGGTTCCTGAGGACCAGTCAGGGATCACAGGGGACCCCCTGTGCCTCTGTTCTTAAGGCGGACTTGGTTAGGACATGGGAGGCAGGTACGTGACGTGTGCTGAGCTGTCAGACCAGGCTCAGACGAAACCCTGAAACCAACGGCTAGCTGGGAGACATCTCTACATTCTCAAAAAATCCCCCTATCAGTTACCCCCCGCCCCATGGCCTCTGTCTTCAACCTCTTCATGGACTGCGTCTCCACATTATACACTCCGGTTTCTCCTTTTAAAAAGCAGCCGATCATGACAGAACAGCTCATCCTTCTGGCCTGTCCTTCTCCACTGCTGGAACAAGCAGTCTACACTCGCTACCTCCACACTTGGGTATCTCACTTGCATCTCGGGCCTCTGC
>NC_043708.1:136843768-136846281 GCF_006229205.1 Suricata suricatta
CCCCCCCCACGCCCGTCCCCGCCCGGCCGCCCCCCGCGGGCCGCTGCGGCGGGTGCTCTCGGTGAGTGGGGCACGAAGGCCGCTCCGGGCCCGGGGGACGGCTGCGGAGGGGACCTGCCGCCCTGAGCATCAACCGGGCTTCTCGCAGAGAACAGCGCTCCGGAGTCGGCGACCTTGACCGGGGCTCGCCCGGGGTCTGCCCTTGACGCTGCGGTGGGACCCACCTAGGGCCAGCTCTGGTCGCGGGAGGTGC
Organism: Suricata suricatta; assembly: GCF_006229205.1. Taxonomy (NCBI): domain Eukaryota; kingdom Metazoa; phylum Chordata; class Mammalia; order Carnivora; family Herpestidae; genus Suricata; species Suricata suricatta. The sequence continues at coordinate 136,844,022 of NC_043708.1, forward strand.
GGTCCTGTGCCGAGCGGCACAGCCGGGATTCGAACGCGAACCGCCGCGCTCCAGAGCCCACACGCGCTTATGCTTCCCCATGCGCGGGTCCTTACAGGCCTGTAGTTTTGTGGAAGGCACTGAACTCTGGCAGGCCACTCATTGCCAGTCCTGCCAACGGTGTGGACAACGTGTGTTGACTCTGCCTCGTGATGAACGCTACTTCTTTACATCATCCCGAAGCCCACCTTTGGAAAGGCAGCGGGCGCAGCTACTGAGCGTCACCAACTTTCTGGGGCCTTCATCTGGTCACAAGGACAGTTCTTGTGTGTGTCTGTTTTCAACCCTTTCCTGCTCTCCCCCCTTTGATAGCAGCTATTTCTATCAGCATCTGCCTCCCTCACTTGCCGTGTGTGTGTGTGTGTGTGTGTGTGTGTGTGTGTGTGTGTGTGTGTGTAATACCCACCCCTGCTCCTGCTCCTGGTCCTGGGCTTCCAATAATGGGGCTCTAAAGTCTCTAGACATCCTGAGGATTGTTGACGGTTGTTACTAGTACTTGACATGACCCCCTGATGCATGTCCTCACCACTGGAATCTGGTGATTTTCCTTTTCAGACATGACCCCTTCCCCATAGGTCCTGCAGGCTGACCTGTCCCGTTCTTTTACGGGAGAAGACTGGTCTAGGTCCTTTGGCCTCAGTTATAACAGCCAGTGCCAGTCTGCTCAGGCTTCCATAACAAAATACCATAGACAGGGTGACTTAAAAACAATGGAGAGTTATTTCTCACGGTTCTGGAGGCTGGGAGGTCCAAGAACAAGGCAATTGTGTTTCTTGGTGAGGACCAGCGTCCTGGTTCAGAAAGGACAGTGTTTTCAGCAGCGTCCACCCTGGGTCCTTCTGTAGGCAGGAGTGTCAGGAGGCCTGGGAGCTCTCTGGGGTCCCTTGTGTAAGGGCACTAATCCCATTCCTGAGGGACCCACCCTCATGACCTGATCCCTTCCCAGAGGCCTCACTTCCAAATACATTTGACGTTAGGATTTTACACGTGAATTCAGGGAGGACACAAACATTCAGTCCATAGCAGTCTGCCACCTGTCATGTGTACCTGTCTTCATCCTTACGCCCCGCTCATGAACCTGTGATCCCTCTGACAGGCTGCCAAAGCCTGAGCTGTTGGCTCCCTGCCCCCTATAGGCATAGGGTGGAAATAGGGGAAAGGAAAGAAATGAGAAATGAAAGGGTGTCAGCTGGAAACCACGGCGAGACTTTCAGCCGAGAAGGGACATGATCCTGGTTTGGGTCCGGACACATTACTCTGGTGGCCAGCGTGGAGGTGGATGTGAGGGATCGCTCTCACCAGGAGAGAGCGGGCTTGCTGACTCACTGGCTGGTAATGGGGTAGGAAGAACCAAATCAAACCATTGCCTGGTTTCTGGGTTAAGCAACAGGATGATTAGTTTGGGTGCTCAGTTGAGGAAATCCATGAAGAAAGGGTCGTTTGGGGACGGGATGATGAGTGGTTTTGTGTGTTGAAATGTCCACGGGGCATCCAGAAAGGGGTGTTTAGTGAAGAGCTGGCTATCCAGCTTAGAGAAGGTCGTCTGGGCAGAATATGGAGAATTCAGTGACATCACTCTATGGGTGGTGGTTGAAACCCTGAGGGGGGTTCCCAGGAGACTGTGTCCAATAAGAAAGCAGTGGCCAAGGATCAGGACCAGGCAGAACAACAACAAACAAGAATATAGTGCTGGAGGAACCAAAAAAAATCAAAGAATTTCCAAAAGGAGGGACCTTTCCAGACAGATGCCCAGGGGGAGGTCAAGTGGAATAAGAAGATGGATGCATCAAATCTGGTGACCAGGAAGTCATTGGTTACCTTGGTGGGAACCGTTTCACTGAAAAGGTGGAGGGGAAGAGACCAGGGGGCAGAGGCCCGAGATGCAAGTGAGATACCCAAGTGTGGAGGTAGCGAGTGTAGACTGCTCATTCCAGCAGTGGAGAAGGACAGGCCAGAAGGATGAGCTGTTCTGTCATGATCGGCTGCTTTTTAAAAGGTTGGAGAAACCGGAGTGTATAATGTGGAGACGCAGTCCATGAAGAGGTTGAAGACAGAGGCCAGGGGGCGGGGGGTAACTGATAGGGGGATTTTTTGAGAATGTAGAGATGTCTCCCAGCTAGCCGTTGGTTTCAGGGTTTCGTCTGAGCCTGGTCTGACAGCTCAGCACACGTCACGTACCTGCCTCCCATGTCCTAACCAAGTCCGCCTTAAGAACAGAGGC
>NC_043708.1:136846381-136847452 GCF_006229205.1 Suricata suricatta
CATTCCAGCAGTGGAGAAGGACAGGCCAGAAGGATGAGCTGTTCTGTCATGATCGGCTGCTTTTTAAAAGGTTGGAGAAACCGGAGTGTATAATGTGGAGACGCAGTCCATGAAGAGGTTGAAGACAGAGGCCATGGGGCGGGGGGTAACTGATAGGGGGATTTTTTGAGAATGTAGAGATGTCTCCCAGCTAGCCGTTGGTTTCAGGGTTTCGTCTGAGCCTGGTCTGACCGCTCAGCACACGTCACGTGCCTGCCTCCCATGTCCTAACCAAGTCCGCCTTAAGAACAGAGGCACAGGGGGTCCCCTGTGATCCCTGACTGGTCCTCAGGAACCTCCTAACATGCCTGGCTGAGAGCCCACCGTCCCCACGGCCAGGCTGAATGCAGACCACCTTGTCAACTCAAGTTTGCTGGTGTTGGAGCCTGCTCTCTGGCTCTCGCTGCAGACAGGGCTTCCAGACTGGTTCCTCCGCTTTTATGCAAAAGGCTGGTCCTGTGGATCACAGAACAATGTGCTATTCAAATATTTAACAGATCATAAGTAACCCTTTAGAGATACCACGAAGACCATTAAGAGTCTGATGTGTTTTATTTTAGTTTGGCCCCAAGAGTTGGTCTCTTCGCGATGTCAAAATAGAACACATTAATTTTACTTCTGAAACTTGGAAAGAACTCTGTTCACAAATAGTAATAATAACTTCCTTTGATCACTTTTGATTTTGTTACCCTAAAATCCCTACGGGTTCCTACTTCGCCCTGACCTCGGCACTTGGGTCTTTTTGCCACTCCTCTTCTCTCTCACATACATCCACCACGCCTTTTGTGGACCCTGTCCGGTTTTCTTTTCTTTAATTTTTTTAAAAAAGTTTATTTATTTATTTTGAGGAAGAGAGAGAGAGAGAACAAGCATGGGAGGGGCAGAGACAAGGAGAGACAGAATCCCAAGCAGGCTTCACACCATCAGCGTAGAGCCCGATGTGGGGGTGGAACTCACAAGCTGTAAGAGCATGATCTGAGCCGAGATAAGAGTCAGAGGCTTAACCGACTGCACCCCCTGGTGCCCCCCACC
>NC_043708.1:136847552-136899237 GCF_006229205.1 Suricata suricatta
TTTATTTATTTTGAGGAAGAGAGAGAGAGAGAACAAGCATGGGAGGGGCAGAGACAAGGAGAGACAGAATCCCAAGCAGGCTTCACACCATCAGCGTAGAGCCCGATGTGGGGGTGGAACTCACAAGCTGTAAGAGCATGATCTGAGCCGAGATAAGAGTCAGAGGCTTAACCGACTGCACCCCCTGGTGCCCCCCACCGCCTTGTCCAGTTTTCACCTTCTTTCATATCTTGACTCAGGTTCTTAACAAAACTCTAGTAGTTTCTTCAAATCGCCCCCCCCCCAGATTCACCCACTCTGTGATGCTTTGATTTCCTAAAATCGATCCCTCCTCCCCAAATTATGTATGAGATAATACATATAAAGCATCTAGAACAATCAATGCCTGGCAAATAGTAAGTACTCCTTAAACGTTGGTGGATAGTGTTACCTTTTTTTTCTTTTTTTGTAACGTAGTGCAGTGGAAAGACTTGTGGAAAAGGAGTTGGGAAAATTTGGTATTCTCTCTCTCTCTCTCTCTCTCTCTCTCTCTCTCACACACACACACACACACACACACACACACACACACACGTTTGTCCCAGGGAGCTCCCTGGAGTTTGCATCAGAGTTCTACTCCTTTTGCCACTAGAGGCATCTTTCAAATGTCCTGTGACCTGGTCCCAGAGGAACTGGTCTCACCATTCCTTGAAAGAGAAAGGGTGTAAGATATTGACACCTTGAGAGTCCGGGAAAGGACGGTAATACTACTTGTGGGGAGAGAGAGAACGCCCTCCTCGGTGTGAGGGTCAGGCAATTCTAGGTTGGCAGAATGAACCATAAAGTCAACACGGGCCGTGATAGGACAGGGTAGGGGTCAAAGGTTGGGGGCAGTCAGCATCGCTGGGTATAACAGCAGCAAATGTACTCAGATCACCAAAGAGGGGAGAAGAGAGCACCCCGATAACGATCCCAGAAGCATGTTAATGGTCTCTGAAGATACGACTTGAGCCACCTGGCATCTTATCTCCAGAAGGAAAGGAAGGTTGTTTCAGGTCCTGGGAATTCTCCTCCCCGATACTCAGAGTCCAAAGGCTGTTTCCACTGAGATTGCTCTCAGGTTCACCCCTTCACTGTCCTGTCCTGGGCTGAGAGCAAACTGGAGAATGTTAATGAATTAATCACTAGGTTTTTGTAGGGGAGGGGATTCAGGATGTAGAAGACCTTAAGGGCTTTGGCCTTTAATTTGCAGAACTGGCTACCATTTTGGCTAGTGGATTTCCAATATTGGCATAGATGCTGCTGAAGAGGACATTGGATCAACAATTTGCATTCATTTCCTTATTGATTGAAAATAAATTTGTTGGGTCGTGCTATGCACTCATCACTGTCCTGGGTCTAGGAGCCATGGAGGACAGAGAGGATGGTGGAGGAGTCAAAACCATGCGGGATGCAGTGGTGTTGTAGGGGCCTGGGGAGTGTACGACAGGCGTCTGAGTTCAAGCATCTGACGGGCTGATTTGTGGACCAGAGGATGTGGGAGAGAAGATACCTTGCTGGTTCTAGGCCGAGGCATCAAGAGGCATAGCTCCTTCCATTTTCGCCCTCTTAGAGTTCTGACCTACCACGCAAACAATTACAGATCCCTGGCTGGTATGGAAGGGGAGGGGCACATGGACAGAGACAGGCCCTAGAGAATGAAAAAGTGTAGAGAGAGAGACATCCAGCCAGTCCTCACCTCTTCCGGTCCCCCTCACTGATGTGCCAGACATGTGCGTGAAGTCATTTTGGATCCCCCACCCGATTAAGCTAGCCTAGCCCACGTCACGTGGTCCAGAGACATCTTGCCTCATTTGCAGAATCATGTGCAAATAAATGGTGCAGTTGTTTTGAGCCACAAAACTTTGGGGTAGGTTGTTATGCAGCAACAGATAGCTAAAGTAGAGAGTAGTAGTAGATTAGATACAGCTAAAGAGAGCTAGTGATCTGGAAGATAGATCAAAAGGAAAAATATTCAGACTGAAGCCCAGGAAATAAAAGGAAACAAAACAGAAAATACCACAGTACAGCCACACCAGCATTCTATGGTTCGTATTTGTAAGGTGTTTTCTATCTGTGTGATATAATCAGAAAGCCTGATATGGAGAACCAGAGGATAAGGTAATAAAGAGAAAGGGGTAGAAGCAATATTTGAAGCCACAATGGCCAAGTTTCCTAAAACTGATGAAAGCTCTTAAGCCAGGGGTTAAAAAGTATTTTGAGTGCCAATCCTGAAAAATAAAAGAAAACCACACCCAAGACCCTTATAGTAAAATTGCTAAAACCCATAGACAAAGAGAAGACAAACAGAAAACACATTCTCTTCAAAGGTACAGCAAAAAGACTGGTAACTGATTTACCAACAGAAAGAAAAGAACCACAACCTGAAATTCCAAACCAAGCTAGTGGCCTTACAAATAAAAGAGAAAGACAATTGTTAGGCAAGTATAAACCTAGAGAACTCAGCAACTGTAGCTCTCACTAAATGAAAGACCAAAGGGAGTTGGTCATGTAAAGAGAAAATCATCCCAGATGGAGGCAGGGAGAGGCAGAAAGAAATGAAGAACAATGGGAAATACGCATATTTAAGTCTAAATAAACATTGACTCTATAAAATTAAGAAATGATGAATTGCTTTGGTTCTATTTATGTAGAAAAAGAATCCACAAAATGTGAGATTGAGGTAAATGGAATAGAAAGGTCTGCAGTCCTCAGAAGTATTAATGTAACACTACAGAAATCGGCACAAGCATGAACATTACATTTTCATAGGTCAGAGATACGTGCTGTCACCTCTAAACAACTAAGAAAAATAACAAAAGGATGCTCAACTAATAGGAGGAATAACAAAATAATAAAGAACCCAAGAAAGTAAGAAAGGGGAGAGAAAAGAACATGGAAATAACATAACATGGATATACAAAAAACATAGAACATGGATTAAATATCAAATCAATAATCACATAGCATATTTATTTGTTTATCTTTAAATGTTTTATTTATTTTTGAGAAACAGAGCACAAGCAGAGAAGGGGCAGAGAGAGAGGGAGACACAGGCTCCCCACTAACCGCAGAGGGCTCATTGCAGGGCTCGAACTCATGAACCACAAGACGATTACCTGAGCCAAAGTAGGATGCTCAATCGACTGAGCCACCCAGGCACCCACTACAGCACATTTAAACCCAAACATATCTGTGGTCACATTAAAGGTAAAAGTGATAAATATCTCCAATTACAATGAAAAGATTGTTTGCGTTAAAAAAAGTCAATCTAATCCTGCTTGTAAGAGTCACATCTTCTTTTCAAATAAAGTTATTTTATTATTTTGAGAGAGTTAGTGAGTGAGCACAAGGTGGGTAGGGATAGGAAAAGAGGGAGAGAGAGAATCCCAAGTAGGCCCTGAGCTGTGAGCACAGAGCTGGACACAGGGATCGAACCCACTGACCGTGAGATCATGACTTGAGCCAGGATCAAGAGTTGGGTGCTTAACCGACTGAGCCATGCAGGCACCTTAAGATATACATCTTAACTAGGGATATTGAAAGGTTGGAAGTAAAAGATTTTGTATTGCAAATACCAATAGAAAATGTCTTTAGTAATAATCAGGCAAAATCGACTTGAAGGCATGAAACATTGCTTTAGATCAGTGGCTCTCGACTCGGAGCGACTTTGCCCCCCAGTGGACATTTGGCAATGTCTAGAGATATTTTTGATTGTCATGGCTTGGGGTGGAGATGCTACTGGTGTCTAGTGGATGGAGAGCAAGGATGCTGCTGCACCTGCTACACAGGACAGCAGCCCATCCCCCTGACAAAGAGCTGCTTTGTCCCAAATGTCAATAGTGCCACAACTGAAAAATGCTGCCGTAAAGAGACATTACGTTAAAATAAGAAGGTCAGGGTGCCTGGGTGGCTCGTTGGTTAAGCATCCAACTCTTAATCTCAGTTCAGGTCTTGATCTCAGGGTCGTGAGTTCAAATCCTATGTTGGGCTCTGTGCTGGGTGTAAATCCTACTTTAAAAAAAACAAAATTAAAAAATCAATTCACCAGAGAGAAATAAGATGCTTAATTTGTAACACTAATAATACAAAAAATATATAAAGCAAAAAGCTGACAATTAGAAGAATAGACAAATCACAATTATGGTGGGAGATTTCAACACAGTTTTCTTGGGAGATGACAGAACAAGTAGACAAAAATATCATTAAGAAGATAGATGGTCTGAATGATGGAAGTAACAAACAGAATCTTGTAACACAGCACCAGATACGTAGAGAATCACAGCATGTTAAATGCACGTGGAACATTTGCCAAAGTCAACCATAGTTGCTCACAGAGTTAGCCCCAGTAGCTTTCACAGGACTAAAATTAGGCATGGTTTATTCTCTGACCATAGTAGAATTAAGTGAGAAATCAACATCAAAGAGGAAACTAGGAAATTCCCCAAATATTTAGCAATGAGAATATTTTTGTTGTCTAATTTTAAATAACCTATGAGTCAAGGAAGAACTCACAATGGAAATAAAAATGTATTTTGAATTGAATAATACCAGAAACACAATGTATCTAAGCTTGGAGAGGAAGCTAAAGCTTTTTAGAAAGTCTTAAATACATATACTAAGAGAAAGGGATAAAAAGCAAAGGTTTGTGCATCTATATCAAGAACTGAGAAAAATAACAGAAAGGTACCCTCCCCCGCAAAAAGAGCAGGAAGGGAATAACAAAGAGCAGAAATTAATAAGCGATAAAATTACATCATAGAGGGATCAACAGAGCCAAAGGCTGGTTTTCTCAAAAGACTAATAAAATGATTAAGCCTCTGTCAAGACTGATCAAAAGAAATAAGGAAAGCACAAAAAACAAATACGAAGAATGAAAAAGGGGTATCATTTCAAATTCTACAGATATCAAAATAATAAGAAGTACACGGTGGATAATTTTATGCCAATACATCTGAAAATTTAGATGAAACTGACAATGTCCGAGGAAAATGTATCTTACCTAAATTGACACAAGAAGAAAGAGAAATGTGAATAGTCCCAGATCTACTACAGAAAAAAATTCCATCTGTAAGTAAAATCTTCCCCCAAAGAAAATTACAAGCCGAGATGTCTTCACTGGAATATCATACCAAACATTTTAGGAAGAAATAGTGCCAATCTCACACAAACTCAGAGAACAGAAAAAGAGAGGACTCCCCAACTTGTCTTAGGAGGCCAACACAATCTTTTTAAAAAATATTTTATTTTGAAGTAAAATCTATATCCAGTGTGGAGCTCAAACTTACAACCTTGAGATCAAGAGTCACATGCTGCACTGACTGAGCCAGCAAGGCGGCCCCTGACACAATCCTAACACCAAACCTGACAAGTACAATACCAAAGAGGAAAAGAAGTCTCTCTTACAACATAGATGAAAGAAATCTCAACCAACATACAGCAAATCAAATCCTGTTATATACACAAAGAATAATGAATTGTGGCAAATTTGAATCTAGTCTAGAATACAGATTGTTTAACATCTGAGAATCAATGTCATTCACAACATTAATAGATTCAAGGAGAAAAATCACATGATCCTTTAAAGAAATTAAAAAAAATATTTTTATAATAGTTTATTGTCAAATTAGTTTCCATATAACACCCAGTGCTTCTCCCCACAAGTGCCCCCCTCCATGACCATCACCCCCTTTTCTCCCTCCCCCTTCAGCCCTTGCGTCGTTTTCAGTATTCAATAGTCTCTCATGGTTTGTGTCCCTCTCTCTCCCAAACTCTCTTTTCCCCTTCCCCTCCCCATGGCCCTCTGTTAGGTCTCTCCTGTTAGACTTAGGAATGCAAACATATGGTATCTGTCCTTCTCCACCTGACTTATTTCACTTAGTATAACACCCTCAAGGTCCATCCACATTGCTACAAATGGCCAGATTTCATTCTTTCTCATTGCCATGTAGTACTCCATTGTGTATATAAACCACATCTTCTTGATCCACTCATCAGGTGATGGGCATTTAGGCTTTTTCCATGTTTTGGCTATTGTTGACAATGCTGCTATGAACATTGGGGTACATGTGCTCCTGTGCATCAGCACTTTAAAGAAAAATTTTAAATGTTTATTTATTTTTGAGAGAGACAGGCTTTGAGTGGGGGAGGGGCAGAGACAGAGGGAGACAGAATTGGAAGCAGCTCCAGGCGCTGAGCTGTCAGCACAGAGCCCAACACGGGGCTCGAGCTCATGGACTGCGAGGTCACGACCTGAGCCGAAGTCGGACTCTCAACTGACTGAGACACCTAGGTGCCCTGCACAATCCTTTAGAGAGATGCAGAAAAACTGATAAAATTCAGCATTTTTAAATTTTAATAGCAAACTAGAAAGAGATACAAATCTTCTTAATGGAATAAAGGGTATCTACCAAAAACTTACAACAAACTTCCTACTTAATAGTGAAATACTGAAAAATTTCCCTAGGATTGTGAATAAGGCAAGGATATTTGTTATTATTTTTTTCCAAGATTCTCATCCTGTGGAATAAGGTAAGAAACAAATGCAAAAAATAAAACACTCATTTGCAAACGATATAACTATGTATGTAGAAAGTCTAAATGAATCTTATCAATATACTATTAGACTAAGTGAATTCAGCAGTGTCACTGCACAAAATGCCAATATAGAAAAAAATCAATGTATTTCTGTATACCAGCAATAAACAATTAGAAAATTAAGTTTTAGGGGCTCCTGGGTGGCTCAGTCGGTTGAGTGTCTGACTCTTGATTTCAGCTCAGGTCATGATCTCAGGGTTGTGGGATCAAGCCCCTTGTCGGGCTCCGGGCTGAGTGTGGAGCCTGCTGGAGACTCTATCCCTCTCTACCCGTCTCCCCTGCTTGTGCATGCTCTCTCTTTCAAAAAAAAGTAAAATAAGAAATAGAAAATGAAATTTTAGAAATGATACCATTTGCAATAGCATGAAGAAAACAACTATGTAGGAATGAATCTGATGAAAGACCCAGAAAAGTATAAAATATTTAAAGACATTAAAGAAGACTAAATAAACGGAGAGAGATACTATTTTCTTAAATCGGAAGACTCAATGTGATAAGTGGTTGATCCTCCCCAAACTGATCTCTGGGTCTCAAGCAAACCAAGTGAAAATCCCAACAACTTCTTTTGTATGTGTGTGGAAAATGACGAGCTGGTTTTAAAGCTTATATGAAATGCAAAGAGGCAAAAAAAGGCCAACACAACACTAAAAAAGAACACAGTTGGAGGACTGACTTTACCAGATATCAATATTTATCAAGGGAAAGTGTTTAAGACAGTAAAGTTAAAGCACCAAGATAGAAAAACAATGAGACAAAATCACAAGAGAAACCAACCCACCTATATGTGGATATTTGACTTATGAAAAAGACACACGTTGGGGAAAGTTCTGCCTTTTACAGAAATATTGCTGAGTCGATAAAACATATTGACTTTTATCTTAAAATATATGCAACAATCAGTTCCAGGTATATTGTGGTTTTAAATGTGAAAAGCAGAAGAATGAAATAATGAATGTGAGGAAGGCAAAACTTTTTTTAACAATTTTTTAAATGTTTTTATTTATTTTTGAGAGAGAGAGAGAGACAGCATGAGTAGGGGAGGGTCAGAGAGAGAAGGAGTCACAGGATCTGAAGACAGGCTCCAGGCTCTGAGCTAGCGGTCAGCACAGAGCCTGATGCGGGGCTCAAACCCACAAACCATGAGATCATGACCTGAGCTGAAGTCGGACGCTTAACCGACTGAGCCACCCAGCCGCCCCAAGGCAAAACTTTTTAAAATAGGATATCCCCTTCCAAATCCCTGAATAAACATAAAGGAAAAAATTGATTAGCTGAAGTACACTAAAATTAGAAATTGAGACTACATTAAGCCTGTAAAAAGACAAACTATAGAGTGTGAGAAATATTTACAAGATGTGTAATCATCACGTGGCTTATATCTAGAATATAAAAAGATCTATAAATCAATAAGAAAAAGCAACAATCCAAAAGAAAGACAGTTAAAAAACTTGAACAGGCACTTTACAAACGGTTTCAGACATATGGCAAGTAAACTGATGAAAAGCTTCTCAAATCCTTATTTGTCAGGGAAATGCAAATTACAGTAACAATGAAATAGCACATCTCTGCCACAAGGCTAAAAATAAAAGTACTAACAATACCAAGTGTTGCCAAGGACGTGGAGTAACTGAAGCGTCCAAACACTGCGAGCAGAAGTACTAATTGGCACAACCCATTTGTAAAACAATTTATCTTACTAAACTCGAAGATATGATCCACTCAAGTTTAAGAGAAAAAAAAAGATTCCCTTTTTGGATATATAAATATGAATATATGTGCAACAAAATTCATGTACGAGACTTAGAAGCATTCTTCATAATTGTCAAAACCTAAAAACAATCCAGTTGTCCATCAGCACTAGAATGGATAAACCGTAGACTGGTCATCTAATGGAGTACTTTGTAGGAATGAAGAAAATACTATCACATGTAGTAACGTGGATTAATCTTACAACATAGAACAAAAGAAGCCAGGCACATGGAAGAATCAATACTGTGTGATTTCACTGACAAAAATTTCTAAATGTATCCTTGTTATCAGAATTCAGGACAGCAATTCCTTTTAGGAAGGAAGCTGCCGATAATTGCTGGAAAGGGGCACAGGCAATACTTGGGGGCTGGTTATGTTCTTTTCTCCATCTGGGGGGAGGGTTTGCACAATTCTGTTCACCTTATGACAGTCACACTGGACGCACATTTCTCCCCACATCTTTATAACTTCCATACTTGAATAAAGTTAATTGCAAAGTAAAAATGAATTTTGGGTCTTTGGACCATGGCTAAAAATTCTGAAATCAACCCCACTGAAGAGCTTTTATATCCAATATTGCTTTCTTTGAACAAATTCCTAAAAGATGAAGGGGATTTCTAGCTTTCAAAGAGACGTCAAGAACTGGAGGTAAGTCTTAGAAAGTATATAGATTTTCAAATCGTTAAGGGCCACTTACCAATAAAGTTTGAACTTCTCAAGGGGAGAAATGATTTCGTTCACTTCTGGGTGCCCAAGACCTAGCATAGGAGCTGACTCAGCTCCACAGCAGGTGTGGTTGACAGGTTTCACTTACTGTGTCAACTCTAAACAGTGTCAACTCTAATGGCTTCCTAGAACACCGTGTAGGAGAAAGCATTCTGAAACTGCACCCCGGATCAAGATTCTGTGATCAGTTAGCAATGTCTGCCATGGGTACCAAAACCAAAATGGTGATATATGGAACTCACACAATTCCCCTGGGGCCCACAGGTATCTTGGCTGATGAGGCAGAACACTGAATTCAGAGCATCACTTGCCCAGGAACTCACCATAGGACCAAAAGGCTCTGAGGCTGATGATGGTCCTTAGGAAAGAAAAGCCAAGGAATCAATCGGGAAAACTAATGACCGTGGAGGAAGCAATGTTTGATGAAGAGAAAAATACTAGTAAATAAAGTTGGCAGTAGGAGAGAGTGACATGGAAAGGATTCAGAAACAGTACTCAGCACCTCTGATGTCTACACATCAACTCGTCCCCAGTGAATGTTCTGCAGAAAACATTCCTAAGCAGGTTTTTCCTAGCATTGTGAGACCCCAGGCAAGAATACAAATTGAGGTCATATATCAAATGAAAATATTTAAAGCTTATAAATCGTGCTAACATACTATTAGATGAAATGCATTCTGCTCATGTACTCTGGCAAATGTGCCTTGGAAATGATAACGTTTCAAAACATTTTGAAAAATGTGTAAGTCTATATAGTCTTCATGTGATTTAAAGATGACAAAAAACAAAGATGATGTATGTAATTATTACTGATATATCATTGTAGTTCTTGGGTACTTTTGAAGCTATTTCAATTGGGGGAAAGGCAGGTCTACTGGGTCAGCAACAACTGTAATTGGCAATAACATTACAGAATTTTTATCCAAATATTTTAATTTCAGAGGGCCTGGTGGCTCAGTCAATTAAGCATCTGAATCTTGATTTCAGCTCAGGTCATGATCTCATGATTCATGAGCACAAGCTCTGTGTTAGGCTCTGTGCCGACAGTGTGGAGCCTGTTTGGGATTCTCTGTCCCCCTCTCTCTCTGCCCCTCCTCTGCTTTCAAAATAAATAATCATTTTAAAATATTTTAATTTTCTCACATATTAATATTTATATCATGATGTTTATTATCTCCTAAAGGAACATCTGGATACACATGGTATTTAAGTTCTTTCAAAATATATTTCAATGTTGAGATATTCCAGAGAAAACAAAAAGTAACAGTATCTGGCTTGATAGTTTCAAATTTCTCTTTAATTGACATACTTTCATTGGAAAGTGGCCTCCATAGAAATTAGTATGGGGATCATTTTGTAAGTAAAAATTTTCCTTCAGAATCATGCACACTCTTGTTTCCATGTTCTGATACCCTAATATTTCCTTGGACTTGTACTCATTGTTTTATATTTCATATGCAATTTTTTTGATGCTCGAAAACATTTTCTCTAAAATTAAAAGAATCTAGGGGTGCGTAGGTGGCTGAGTCAGTTAAGCCTCCAACTTCAGCTCAGGTCAGATCTCACGTTCGTGGGTTCGAGCCCCGCATCAGGCTCTGTGCTGACAGCTAGCTCAGAGCCTGGAGCCTGCTTTGGATTCTGTGTCTCCTTCTCTCTCTGCTCCTCCCCCTCTCATGCTCTCTCTCTGTATCAAAAATAAAAACATTTAAAAAATTTTTTAAAAATAAATAAAATTAAAAGAATCTAATTCTTTTAAAAAGTAAAATAGTTTTTTTTCTGATTAAACTTTTGCTAACAATTTTAGTGGCTAGCAGCAGTTAATGCCAAATAACAGTAGATAGCTCAAACTCAAAATTATTTTTAATTTCCAATGAATACCATCACTCATTTTTTCATTTGAGAATTTTCAGTTATTTCACTGAAATCTTCATGGGCATTTCATATCTCATCTATATTAAATCTAATTATCTTACTTTCAGTAATTATCAAACTTTCAGTTTGATTACTAATTAGTGTCCCTGAATTACCTTAAAGTCAAATTTGGTGTATTTTCATCAAATTGTCTTACCTTTGGGCAGACCTAGACGACTTGTAAGGAAAGAAAAAAAAATAACTACCCCTCTACCTTCTTAAATTCTGTTCTGGGGCTTCATAATTAAGCCAATAAAGACAGATTAACAGGAGAAAAGGCATACATGTTTTACTTGATGTTAATATTTACATTTTTATATGTATGGAGGCCTTCATAGAAAACAAATTAGGACCCTAAAGCAGTGGTTGGACCGGGACTTACATACCCTTTTAACAAAGGGGGATGAGTGTGGAGAAGAGACAAGATACAGGAGAGGGGTTTCCGGGTTCCCAGGGGTGGTCACTGTGGGAAGGTAAGTCTACGGGGGAGACGAATGGAAGATAATGATTATGTTAGCAAGATGTGCTCCTGCAGAGGCACTTTGGTGCTGGCTTTCCATCTGCAGGGATAAGAATCGTTCTCCTGTTACGGGGAGTGGAGGAGGGACTGTCTTCCCAAAGGGGAATCTACGTCTTGTTTTTAGGAAGATGAGGAGCGTTTTTCGTTTTGTTTGTTCCTTGGTTTTATTTATTTATTATTATTATTATTATTATTATTATTATTACTATTTGTATTTTCAGCCTTATTGGCTTCAGCTTGGAACAATCCTCACGTCAGGAGGCACATTTTGAGATGGTACAATCTGATGTCCTCCAATGTCACGGATCACCTGTGAACTGCTGCAGACAACGTCTCTGTCAGAACGGACGAGGCTGCCTCTGAGGTCACATTCAAATCATACTCCACCTACGGCACAAAGGACACTTCTGGATCTGAGGCCAAACATCTGGCTTACACGCTCTTTTCTTTATTAATTGGTAGCACCGTTGACAATTTTTTCCCAGCTGTACTGAGACACAATTGACGTAGAATGTTGTGAAAGGTGCCTAACAGGACGGCTCGGATGATCACCGTGACAAGACAGTGAACACACCCGCCCGCTCCGGAGTTCACGTCTTCTTGTGTGTGGCAGGAACTTGTAAGATTTGCTCTCAGCCGCTTTCATGCGTGTAATTCAGTGCTGTTAGCTATGGTCGCCATGTGGTACATCAGATTCCCCAGAGCTGATCCGTCTTGTACCTAAAAGGTTGTCCCCTTTGGGGGCGTCTGGGTGACTTTGTTAAGCGTCTGACTTCAGCTCAGGTCATGAGGAAGTCATGGTTTGTGAGTTCAAGCCCCATGTCAGGCTCTGTGCTGACATCTTAGCGCCTGGACTCTGCTTTACACTCTGTGTCTCCCTCTCTCTCTCTCTCTCAAAAATAAATACACACTAAAAAAATTTTTTTTAAACAGGGCTGTACGTTTTGATCACCATCACCCATGCCCCACCCGCACCCAGCCCTGGGTAACTGCAAATCTACTTTCTGTTTCTTTGAAATCAGCTTTTTTTTTTTTAGATTCCACGTATGAGTGAGACCATGTTACAGTGTTTGCTTTTCTCTGCCTGACTTATTTCACTTAACAGAATGCCTTAAAGTCTTATCCATGTGGCTGCAAAGGGCAGAACTTTCCTCCTTCTGGTGGCTGAACTGCGTTCAATCTTATCTATACCATACCCCTCCCTACATTTTTTTATCCATCCATCTGCTGATGGGCACGTAGGTAATTTCCGTATCTCGGCTACTGTGAATAATGCTGCAGTGGACGTGGGAGAGTGATTTTATTTCCTTCAGATAAATACCCAGAAGTGGCATTACTAGATCATATGGTAATTCTATTTTTAATTTGTTTAAATTTATTTGTTATTTTTGAGAGAGAGAGAGAGAGAGAGAGAGCGAGCGAGCATGCATATGAGTAGGGGAGGGGCCGAGAGACAGAAGGAGAGAGAGAAAATCCCAAGCAGGTGCAGAGCCCAACTCGGGGCTCTAACCCATGAGCCATAAGATCATGACCTGAGCCAAAATCAAGAGCTGGATGCCTAACCAACTCCGTCATCCAGGCACCCCTTTTTAAAAAATTTTTTGAGGAACCTCCATACTGTTTTCCTCAGTGGCTGCACTGATTTACACTCCCCCACAGTGCATGAGGGCCCCCTTTCTCCACATCCTCACCAACACTTGTGGTGTCTTGTCTTTTTGATGTGAGCCATTATGACAGGTGAGGTAAAAGGCCATTGTGGTTTTGATCTGCATTTCCCTCCTGATGAGTCATGTTGAGCACTTTTTCACCTACCTGTTGGCCATCCGTGTACGTACATATTTTGGAAAGTAGTCCTCACACTTTTTGATATGACTATATTATTTGTATAAAACCAAGATGTTTTAATTTGAGCTTTTAAATTAATTAATTTAATTAATTAGTCTATAAGTAAGCTTCATGCCAAATGCAGAGCCCCAATGCAGGGCTTGAACTCACGACCCTGAGATCAAGATATGAGCTGAGACTAAGAGTTGGACTGAGCCACCCGGGCACCCCGCTAAATTTGAACTTTAATTAAACTCTATCTTTTCATCAAATAAAACTATCTGCCATTCAAACATAACATGTCTATTTTGTGCCAAGATAAAGAACTGGTATTACATAGTGCAAATGTAGGTATATGCACATTTAAGATTAGTTTTGATTGTTTGCAAAGTGTTCTTCCGCAGCCCTGGGCCACCGTTGCTAATGCGCCCTAGACAATGGATGGGATACAAAGAAAGGAAAAACAGGAAACTTAGTCCTACCTGGAAAAGATGTTTCGTAACACGGAAATGCATTGTACTCAAGCTATCAGAGAGGGACTTGACAAGCTTTGCTTTCCTCTCTTCTGAGCCCTTCTCCCACTCAGACTCCCAGCCAGTGGGTCCGGCCACCCGAAAGCAAAGCCACCCACAGACCTCTGTGTTTTGACTTAGTTACCTTTGATTTTGAGGTTGCAGGGAAATTGATGGACAGAAACTTTGCTCTGAGTCCTGAACGCTATTTGTGACAGGCAGGGGCTGGAGCAAAGGTCCCTGTTGCTTGGATCTGTGACCGGTGCAGTAATAAGTGTAGGGCGAAAAGAATTTCATGGTCCTATGAGTCTGGCCAATGCTAAGTTCATTCATAGTTAAGCCATCTTGACTGCGGGGATTCTTAGAGCTTCTAATCATGTTCGAGGATCTAACACAAGAGCCGTAACTCCAACAGAACTGGGAGTCTTCACAGTGGGACAAACTAGGTAGCTCATCAAACAGACTCACCCTCGAGGTCCTTTATTCTTGGAAGAACTCATAAGACAGGGGCTCCAGGGAGCAGAATTTGGGAAACGTCAGCACCCAGGAGTCCTCTCCACGGGGGATGGGCAGGAGCCGGAAGCCACCCTGAGGTGCAGCGTTTGTGACGAAGGTCTCTCCTCCACTTACATCCCCAAAGCCAAGTCAGGGGGACCCCAAGAGAATCAGTCCCAGAGTTCGGAGAAGTCTGTAAGAAAGGGAGACTGAGGCTTCCATCCCTGATTGTGTGTTTGTCTACTCGCTCCGCTTGCTGAGCTTTCCCTGTGCGGCCAGAGCAAGGGAAAAGAGGTCGGAGAAGTGGGTATGAAACGGTCAGACAGAGAAGGTGGGCCAGGACCACCCCCCCTGCTTTCCAGCAGCCAAAACAAATGAAGAGAGATCCCATGTAACCCCAAGGGTCCACAGGCTGCCACAGGGAGCAGAAGACATGGGGAGCTTGAGTCCTGCGGGGACCACTTGCAAGAGGAAGGAAGCGGTTCAGGCATCTAAGGAATGCAGCAGGGTCCCACCAGCTGGAGGTACTGGTGAAGATGCAGCCGGGTGAGTCTGCTACCCGCACCAGCGCGAGCCCCTCCCCATGGTCCATATCAAGCCACCCGACAATGAACCAAGGAGGTTTGCAACATGGAAGACCCCAGGTTTTTATTCTTCCTCCTCCCTGGAGAGAGAAAGGCACCGGGAAGAGGTAGGCATGGGAGCTGACCTGTTCTTCTGTCTCTGTTTTACAACATGACTCTAGTCAGGGAGGAGACGGACGGGGAGCTGTGAGTCACACCTGCAATTGACACATTAGCGTCAACTAAGCTGAATCTTAAAA
This sequence comes from Suricata suricatta, assembly GCF_006229205.1. Classification (NCBI taxonomy): domain Eukaryota; kingdom Metazoa; phylum Chordata; class Mammalia; order Carnivora; family Herpestidae; genus Suricata; species Suricata suricatta. The sequence goes on from NC_043708.1 coordinate 136,862,728, forward strand.
AAAACCCCAAAAAGGTGAGTATCAGTTTCAGAAGAGAAGAGAGCCCTCCACCTGTAGGAAAGAGGTTTCTCCAGAGAAGAGGGAATAAAACTATTTTGTAGTGGTGGTTAAAAGCAAAGATTTTGGGAGTCGGACTACCTGTACTAAAATGCTGGTTCCTCCTTTCGTTAGCTGAGTGACCTTTGACATGTTACTTAATTTCTCTGGGACTCAGTTACCTCCTCTGTAAAACGGGCTTGATGAGAGCATCTGTGAGGACACAGGTCTGAACCAAACTGACTCCATGACAGGCTTCACGTTTCCCCTCTGACCTTGGAGGCCTAAATGTCGGCTTCCCCAGAATCATTAGACAATAAAAGGGCACTGAGTGCTCAACCAGGGACCACCCTAGCAACACCCAATCAGAAGCGGCCAGCTAAAATGCTTAACCTTCCTAAGGGCAGGCCTAGAGATAGAAGCTATAGATAATCACTTACTGCTTAAGGCTAGTTACACCCTACGTGAGGGTCCTGGGTCCTGGGCCCACTCTGCAATTGGTTAACACCCTAAATGTTGTGATTGGGTCCTGCCAAAAGTAACGAACACTCTGGACAATGTGTGTGGTTAAAGTTACTGCCAATGATGTTATGTGACAATGATTGGATCACTGTACCTGTGTCTCAATGTCCTGTAACTCCCCCTTCCCAAGCCCATGAAGGCCCTGCTCAGCCCTTGTTCGGGGCTCTCAGCACGGACCCACTGCGCTGGTGAAGTCTGTGAGCCCAAGTTTAGGCCCAGTGAGCCGAAGCCCGTAATAAAGCCCTTTGCTTTTGCATGCGTGACTCGGTCTCCCTGGCGGTCTCTGGTTTTTGGGGACGATATTGAAATCTGGGCATAACATGTCTAGTTCATAAAGTGATTTTGGGCATTAAAGAGTTGTACGTGCATACAAATGAGTAAGGTACAGAATACCTTTTGTTTAAAAAAAGAAAAGCTAGATTACTTAACAAATTGGTTATGCTCAGATGGCTACAGGGCTAGGCAGGAAATGTCAACGAGGTGTAAGAGAGAACAGTGGTGGCTGTGGCAAACTTGGGGGGCACTCATAGAGGGAGGCAGCCAGGCTTGGTAGCAGCTGATCATTGCCACATGGGAATAAGGTCCAAGTATTTCTATGGCCTCTAATGTTATTTTTTTATGTTTTTTTATATTTATTTTTGATACAGAGAGAGACAGAGCATGAGAGGGGGAGGGTCAGAGAGAGAAGGAGACACAGAACTGGAAGCAGGCTCCAGGCTCTGAGCTAGCTGTCAGCACAGAGCCCGACATGGGGCTCGAACCCACGGACGTGAGATCTGACCTGAGCTGAAGTCGGAGGTTCAACCCACTGAGCCACCCAGGCACCCCTCTAATGTTCTTTTTTAAACTTTTAAAACCTTTATTTATTTCTAGGGGGGTGGCACGCAGAGAGGGAGACAAAACCTGAAGCAGGCTCCAGGGTCTGAGCTAGCTGTCAGCACAGAGCCTGACGTGGGGTTCATACCCACAAACCATGAGATCGTGACCTGAGCCGAAGTAGGATGCTCAACCGACTAAGCCCCCCAGGTGCCCCTATATTCAGTTTCTTGAGGAGCCTCCATGCTGTTTTCCAGAGTGGTGGCACCAGGTTGCACTCCCACCAGCAGTGCCAAACGGTTCCCCTTTCTCCGCATCCTCGCCAACACCTGTTGTTTCCTGAGTTAATTGTAGCCATTCTGACAGGTGTGAGGTGCTATGTCATTGTGGTTTTGCTTTGTGTTTCCCTGATGTAGTGATGTTGAGCATCTTTTCATGTATCTGTTGGCCATCTGGATGGAAGATGTTACGTGTCTAATGTGACTTGATGTGGGGCTCTGGGGTGGCTCAGTTGGTTAAACATCAACTCTCGGTTTTGGCTCCGGTCATGACATCATGGTTTGTGAGATGGAGCCCCTCGCCAGGCTCTGCCCTGACAACTTGGGACCTGCATGGGACTCTCTCTCTCTCTCTCAAAATAAATAGATAAACTTTTAAAAAGACACCTGAGTCGCCTTCTTAGCGCAGTGGGCAGCGCGTCAGTCTCATAAAAAAGACACCTGATGTGCTGTGATATCAAAGCAATAAATTGGACCTTATTTAAAAGTAATCTTATTGAAAGAGTATTGATTAATGGATTCCTGGCAATCTGGGGACAGGCTCTGGTGATATGTACCTGGTTTCTATTTTTGGCTTTGTTCTGATCAGCAATTAGACGTGACTTTAACATGTGAATTAATGATCTGATGACCTTTTTTTTTTTAATGTAATGGGATGACATCATTAACATCTTGGAATAGTTTTAAAAATAGATTTTAAAGTTTAGTTAACCACGTAGAGTAGTATCTTTGTGTTATTTATAACATGTGGAGAAATACATAAAAGTACCCCCCCCCCCCCCGGCCCCATCCACTAGTCCTTATTCAGTCACACTCTCTGGCTCACTACTAACATCTAGTTACAAAAGTCATGAATAGCATCCTACCAACCATGATGGTCTGCAAGCTGCCGGTTTCATCTAGCAGTCAACCGTAGATATCTTTTCTTGTCTGGAGATAGAGACGTATCCTTACACGGTTTCCAAATTTTCAGTAATAACACTGTTGTGAATATCATTGTGCATCTCTGTAATTACGGGAGTCTCTGTAATTATGGACGTGCTTTCGAACAAAATTCCTAAAAATAAATGAACTGGGCTGCAGGTAGAGCTGACCCTTGAACAGCGCAGGGGTTAAGGATGCCAGTCCTCACACAGTCGAAAATCCAGGTGTCACATTTGACTTTCCCAAGACTTAACCACCAATAGTCTACTAGGTAAGGTCTGGAACCTTACCAATAACATAAAACAGTTGATGAACACATATTTTGCATGTTACATGTATCCTATCCTGTGTTTTTACAATAAAGTAAGCTACAGAAAAAAATATTAAGAAAATCAAAAGGAAGAGAAAACACATTTACAATACTGTATGTATCGAAAAAACTCTGTGTATCAAGTGAGCCCGCACAGCCCAAACCCGCATTGTTCAAGGTTCAGCTATACATGCATTTGAATTTTTCATCAACATTACCTCCAAATGTTCACCAGTGGAGTGAAGCAACACACCTCCCAATGGCAGCACACCTGTTTCCTAACACACTCATCCACACCCATCTTTAAATCTTTGCCAGCCTTGGAGGTGGTGAACCCATCGGCGTGCATGGTAGGCAGCCTCTGGGAGCCTCCAATCATCCCAGCCTCCTGGTGTGCACACCTGTGCGTGTCCTCGCACACCGAGTTTCCTCTGGGTGCCCGAGGCTGGCTTCACAATTTGCAAGGCTCAGTAAAAAATAAAAATGCTTTTTCAAAAAGCAGGAAACAGGGCCGCTAAAGGGACTAAAGGTACTCCAAAAAAAGGTTTTCTCTTTCTTCTGCAACTCTCAAGTTCTCAAGGTGCTTTTTTATTTGCTAAATTAACGTCATCTTAAGTAAAGAAAGATCAAAATGTTCAGATGTTAGTAAATGTTACCACTCATCTTTGTATGTGCGATGCCAGTTTTAAAGGAAATATCAGAGCATTTAATTCACATGTGGAATTGCCCAAATCACACGCTTCACACCGCACAGCCGGCGGATTCCTGCACATGTGTTTCTTACCGGAACAGTGGAGGTGACCTACAAAATTAACGACTCTTTTCATTTCACCTGTCAATAGATGCACATTCTACCTGCACTCTGGAAGCTTGTGGTTTCCTAAACATATTGACCTTGTCCTTGCCCTTTTTTTTTCTTTAGGGTTTATTTACTTACTTTTGAGAGAGAGAGTGAGCTCGCGCACAGACGCACACACACAAGCTGGGGAGGGGCAGAGAGAGGAAGAGAGAGAATCCAAAGCAGGCTCCACATTGTGCAGAAAGAGCCTGATGCAGGGCTGGGACCCACAAACCACAAGATCAAGAGTCTGATGCGTAACTGACTGAGCCACCCAGGCGCCCCCACCTCATCTTTGCTTTGAGTCTCACTGAATTCCCACCCCAATTCCGTGCACTGCTAACACTGTACGCAAGGGGGGGGCAGGGTAGAGGCGCATCCCCACACGGCATGTGTGTCCTCTGCTCCCGTGTCGTCTCCGTTGTTCCCACGGACCGCACCTAACAGAAGTCCGGAGATAACGTTACTAAGAATATCGATATGCCGGGGCGCCTGGGGGCTCAGTCAGTTAAGCGTCCAACTTGGGCTCAGGTCAGGATCTCACTGTCCATGGGTTCGAGCCCCGTGTCGGGCTCTGTGCTGACAGCTCGGAGCCTGGAGCTGCTTCGGATTCTGTGCCTCCCTCTCTCTCTGCCCCTTCCCTGCATGTGCTCTTTCTCTACATCTCTCAAAAATAGGTAACCATTAAGAAGAATATCAATATGGCGATAGCAGAGCTTCAGCCCCAGCGCAGGGCTCTCCTGAACGCGGATCCTGTGCGGCTCTGCACGCCAGGAAGCGGCCCCAGGGACCCGCTAGACGTGACATGCCTGACGGCCAAGGCTGGGTCGTTCGTGTCCCTGCAGCCTCTGCTTTGCTCCCTTGGATCGCTTGCCAGGGAAGTCGGTCACCACATTGTGGGAACACTCACACAGCGCCTCGGAAGTGCCCGCTCAGGGACAATCTTGCCGGTCACATGTATAAGCCACCTGGCAGACGGCTGGTCTGCTCCATTCATGCCTCCTGACGACCACAGCCCAGGGAGCATCTAGATGGCATCCGCAGGAAGAACCCCACACAGACTCTCCCAGCCCAGGCACTGCGAGTCCCACCCACAAAAACACCAAATATATATCTATAGTTGCATTCAGTCACCAAAGATTGGGTGATTTGTCACAAAGCTATAAGTAACTAAAACAATGCTTTTTAGTGTTTTTTTTTTTTTTAATGTTTATTTATTTTTGAGAGACAGAGACTGAGAGCCGGTGGGGGAGGGTTAGAGAGAGAGGGAGACACAGAATCCGAAGCAGGCTCCAGGCTCTGAGCTGTCAGCACAGAGCCCGACGTGGGGCTCGAACCCACGAACTGTGTGATCATGACCTGAGTCGAAGTGGGATGCTTAACACATGCCCCTAAAACAATGCTTTCATTCACATCTGCTTTATTTCAATAGGGTTTTTTGCATGTTGGGTGGCTATTTATCTTCTTTCTTCTTTGACTTGATTTATTTTTCTCAGGTTACCTTCATCTTACTAATATAAAAAGTTACAGCAAGGAAATCAGCCCTTTGCTGCTCATGGGTACCGCACCGCGGTTTTCATAGTTTATAATTTATTTTTTTTTACCATGTTTTCCATCACAGAAGTTAAAAATTTTTATTGTGCTTTAACTGACCAATGTTTCCCTCTATGCCTTTTAGATTTTGTTTTAAACTTATTAGAGTTTTTTTTTCCTTCTACAGTTATAAAATGTTTATTAGTTTTAGTACTTTGATGATTTTATTTACATTAAAATTTTCGATTATTAAACACATTTTTTGGGTGGGAGACTGCATATGTGTGTGGGGGGGACAAGGACAGAGAAAGGAGAAATGCAGTCTCTCCACATAATTAGCTCATTATACAATTTCAGCGATTAACGGAGCCTCTCCCCCACGGATCTGAGACGCCATCACACCCCAGACACCTCTTGTAGGTTTATTTCTGTGTTCTCAGTTCTCTTCCACTGTTTGGTCTATTCCTGTGCCAAAGTTACTCTTCTATTTCTGGATAGCCTGGATATTTATTTCCATGCGTTTCATTATTCTAGAATGATTTTGGAATCATTTTTCAACTTCAAATAATTAAGTAAGTGAATCAATATCCCTTGATAATTTTCCTGCACCAGATTTATGAAATCGAGTCTTCCCAGGAGATTAAAGTCTGCCTTTCCATTGATTCACATCTATTTTTATGTTTTTTGATAGACTTTTAAGACCTTCTGCATTCAGGTCCTACATATTTCTTATTAAGTTTAGTCCCAGGATTTTTAAAAAAGTTTATTTATTTTGAGAGAGAGAGGGACAGCACAAGTGGGGGAGGGGCAGAGAGCGAGGGAAGAGAGAATCCCAAGTAGGCTCCATGCTGCCAGCACAGAGCCCCATGTGGGGCTCAAACCCAAGAAGCCATGAGATCATGACCTGAGCTGAAACCAAGAGTTGGACGCTTAACCGACCGAGCCACCCAGGTGCCCCACAACTTGGTAGGTTTTGACAAATGGGTGTAATCACAAAAGCATCAATGCAGTTGAGATAATGAATGTATCTCATATCTCAGGATATGAGATAATGAACGTATGTAACTCTCAAAAGTTTGCCCTCGCCCCTTTGTAATCATCATTCCCCAAGTAACCACGGTTTCCAGTGTTTGGCCATTTCATATAAAGCTTCTATGAACGCTGGGTACAAATCTTTGCATAGACATGTGCTTTCTTTCTTTTTTCTTTGATAAATATTTAGGGGTGAGATGTTTGGGCCATATGCCAAATGTATGTTTAACTTATGAAGAAACCACCAAGCTATACTGCCAAGTGGCTCTACTGCTTGACATTGCCACCAGCAATGTGGGACAGTTTTTCGAATCTTTTTTAAAATTAATTTCTAGGTTTATTGCATTATTAAAACAGAACAGGGTCCGATTTTATTCTACTTTTTTGAATTTATGTAGGTTTTCTTTATGACAGTACAAAAGATGGATTTTTCTAAATGTTCTGTTGGTACTTGAAAGAAAGTGTTCACTGGGTTCAGGATATGGAATGCAACCTTATTGATTATATAATTGAGAATTTTATAGCTCTGCCTATTTTTTGTGCCTATTGTATCATTTGCTCAGAGGAATGAATTACAGTCTTTTACTGCCATTATGCTTTTGCCAATTTCTTATTATTTTTTGCAGTTTTGTATTATGGAGTTTATTTATGGCAAAAAGATTCCTAACTGCTATAACATTTTGACATTCTACGGTCTCTGTTTTATAAACTACCTTTGCACTTAATCTAACCTTACCTGATTTTAAATCATTACCCTGATATTATTTTGATTAAATCTTTAAAGCTTTTGATTGGAGAAATTTTCAAACATGTGCAGAAGCATGCAAAAATGGTATAACGGACCCACATTGGAACTATTACCCAATTCCAACAATTATCGACTGATGGCCAATCTTGTGTAAAGTCTGAAAACTTCCCAGTGCCTGGTTTATTTTGAGGGAAGCTGATCTTCGATATTATATAACTTTATCTGTAAATTTCTCAATGTGTATTTCCAAAAGGACTCTTTAAAAATAACCATAATAGGGGTGCCTGGGTGGCTCAGTTGGTTAAATGTCTGACTTCGGCTCAGGTCATGATCTTGTGGTTTGTGAGTTCAAGTCTCGTGTCGGGCTCTGTGCTGACAACTAGCTCAGAGCCTGGAGCCTGCTTCAGACTCTGTCTCCCTCTCTCTCTGCCCCTCCCCTGCTCATGCTCTTTCTCTGTCTGTCAAAAATAAATATATGTTAAAAAAAAACCATAATAGGATTCTCCTTCTTTTAAAAATTGACAGTAATTCTCTAATAGCACCATGAAATAATACCATAGCATTCAAACTCACCTAATGGCTTCTTAATTTTTTACGGTCTATCCAAATCGCGAGTCAGGTAAAGCCCCTATATTGCGATTGTGTGTTTTAAGCTACAGGTTTTCTTATTCTCACTTTCTTTTCCTCATGATATATTGTCAGAGAAACCAGATTTTTTTCCTCTGTAGCATTTCCCGGACGCCTGATTGTGAAGAGTTCTCCCTCACGCTACTGACTGTGTTCTTCAATCCCTTGTATTTCCTGCAAACTGGTATATAGACCTGGACGCTTCATGCTGGGAGCCGCGCCGGCCTTGCTGGAAGACACGGTCACAGTAAGGAAACGGCAGACGTAGCACGGCTCCTGACACAGGTGATGGAAGCTGGCATCTCCTTCTGTTAACTTGTTGCTCCTGTAAAATTAAGCCTGTTGCTATTGACTAGGCCTCACAATGTTCCAAATCAGACCGATACTCCCCGGATACCTCATGGGAGGAAGCATATTCCCACCTCTATGAAGAGGAAGTTAAACAAAGCCCTGCAGATGTTTGTCGAAAGGCTCCTCTGTTGAGCTTCTCAAACTTAAGACATGGAAATAAAGGGGGTTAAAGAACACAAAGATAATGTGTACCCTGGCCCGTGACAGAAAGCCTAACTTAGGAAACAGAAACCAACAAGAGCCAGGCACAAGTTACTGCGCATACGTATGCTAATTTGGTGCCCACTGTGAGGACGGGTAAGAGTAGTTACAACTTAGACTCCTATGCAAAGGCTGGCTGGTCTAGGGCGCCTATGGCGCTTACACCTTCAACATCAAAGAACAAGGTTGACAAAAGCTTTACTTACTAACTATGGCGAATACATTCCTCCTCCTGTGAGCCAAATGGAATGCCTCCTAGCCCTGTCTATGACTGAATCTTAGCATCATTGTTATAAAATGTGTTTGCTGTCTGCTTCTCACTGAAAACATCCTGCTCTCTTCTTAGCTGTAAGATTCACTACCGGTTCAAACAAATGTGTATTTCTCTGCTTTTCACTGAGAATATCCTGTATCCTATGATGTGTACGTTACCTCACTGTAATTAGAATAGTTCTGAAGAAACGCCTCTGGAAAACCTGCTTCTGCGCCCTTTTCACAGCATCTTTATCGCTGAGAATGGTTTGTAAAAGTTCCACCTTTTGATGTCCTAAGTCTATAAATAAAGGCCCAAGACCTGGCGAGACAGGAGATACAGGAGATAGGAGATAGGATAAGACGAGGTCAGGCTGGACCGATTAAGAAATTGCGTGAGTGTCTCTTCATTGTTCTCCGCCGCTCCCCCTTCAGGGAGCCCTGGACCCGCCGGAGCAGCTTGACCAGATTCAGGGTCAACACTTTGGCAAGAACACTTCGCGGGTGGTGTTGTGTACTTCCATCACTCAGCACCCGGTGTCTACTTTCTCATTTTGCTGATATCTCCTTTCCAAAAGATCTGCTAATGCATCGTGGGTAACAAAATGGTGGAAAGTCACATCCTATAATTTCTTCTTCATTTGTTAACTGGATTATTTCTCTAAGAAGAGACCTTCTAATCAACTATTTGGTTACTCTGGGGTACAGTTCACATGGGAAACAGTTCTGTTTACTTAAATTTTTAAAATCGGGGCACCTGGGTGACTCAGTTGGTTAAGCGTCCGACTTTGGCTCAGGTCATGATCTCACAGTCCGTGGGTTTGAGCCCTGTGTGAGGCTCTGTGCTGACAGCTCGGAGCCTGGAACCTGCTTCGGATTCTGTGTCTCCCTCCCTCTCTGCCCCTCCCCTGCTCGTTATCTGTCTCTGTCTCTCAAAATAAAATAATAAAGATTAAAAAAAAAAACAAAACAACAAGTTGATTTTTCAACATTCACCAAAGGTAATCATGAATTTCTCCCCTTATTTTTTTTATTTTGTGGTTTACTATGAACTCATAGATTTAAAAATATTTGGTGTGCTGCAATTCATTGGAAATTGTAATTTTTATTGATGTTCAAATTGTCTCATCTCTGGACTGTGGGTGCCCTTCACGTTACATTAGGAGTCCTTTTGACATGACAATTATAGAAGTCTTTGGTATGTCCCTTGCTTTCTGATATGACAAGATAACCCAGATTTAATTTTTGGCTCCATATATGGAGTCTGTCACTTCTCCAAGAAGTTCTGACTCTCTTCAGTGGGTAAAGATATTTATAGATCATAACTTGAGTGCTAAGCACTGTATTCTTTATGTTTTCATTTTCTTGCTATGCCTATGTCCATACTTTGCCTTTCAACCTTTCAGCGATGGTTTATTTTAGATACATGAGTGAGGTTTCGTTCATTAATATATTCTGAGATAACAAAGTAACCAGGCTATCTCCATGGTTATTTAATGTGTATTTGAAATGGGTGCATTTAGCAACAGCAAGACTCCTACATTGGCACCCTGATCTATTATTGTGTGACGAGTTCTATGATAGGAAGAGCCAGGAACCTTCCTCCCCTACGAGGACGTAAACCAAAAGCATATATGGAGGAATTTTTGAGGTCAGAGCCACCTCAGAGACTTAAAAGCTACAGGGATGTTAGTCCTACTGCATGTCTATTTCCCTTGCCGACTGGGCTGGACAGAGGTGGTTGGATCTTGGAGGGGAACACTTGATTATCATATACTTAATCAGGTGGAAACACCAACTGAAATAGCTCACTGAGCGGCACAATGGCTGCAAATGTAATGTGTTCCCCGGGGGGCAAATCAACTCCCTCCTCATATTTACACACAACTGTTGATACTGCAAATGCTTTTCCTTCTCGATCAGTTTGCAAGAACTCCTGAAGCAGTTTGCCGTCACTTAGCAGGGATAATGGCACACTTGTCCCAGAGCTGTGCCAGTCCCTTTGCTCTCTACCATAGTCTAATCACTAGGGATCTTGGTTGTCAAGACAACCTATAGAAAATCCTATAGAAAATCAAAATAACCTACTACCTGAATGGTACAATGATGACTGGATCATAAACGGAAGTAACAATATCTTAGGTGTCTTATTAAGGTACATGTGTGTCAGAAGGTGGGGAGTAAGAACCATGAGATTTCAAGGGTGGGCATAAGAATGGTTTATGGAAGTTCATGGGTCTGAAGCATGTTGGAATATTCCTTCTAAAGAGATTGACACGTTACTCTGTCTTACGCTGCCCACCATTATAAAAGACACAAAGTGCTTGATTTGCCTCTTGGAGGTCACATTTGCCACATTTGAGTGTGCTCCAGTCTTTCATAGAGTCCCCTGTCACTAAGGGGCCTCTGACAGGTAAAGCCTCCCCAGCTGGCCTAAACTGCAGCGTGAGCTGCTTTGACATTGCACCTTGTGACCCTGGTGTACTTGAAAGGTCTGTGGCACAAAGAGAAGGAAGTCTTTAGAAAGCCCTAAAGGAGAAACTGGGATTTAGAAGCAAAGTCATGCTTCCACTCTCCAGTTTGAGGACCAGCTCAGTCTGGGTCCTGGTAGAGCTGGAATGTTTAACCACAGGACAATGAGTGACCATGTAATCTGCGTTCCTCACTCATGACCTGGGTGTGGTTTGGCTCACTGAGCCATAAAGCTGATCATGCAGAGAAGCAATTTGTAATTCAATAGAAACCGTGTAGTAGAGATCAAGGTTAATTCAATAGAAACCATGTAGTAGAGATCAAGGTTAAGCAAATCCTGAAGGTACAAATAAACTACATGAGGAGATGTCTCAGACTTGTATGATGTCCGCTCTAGCTTCACTGCTTTCTCTCCCACTATGAATACCTATTGTTTAGGGTGATTTCCTTATTACCATTTGGCCGAGGAAGAAAAACTCAGATCTGATAGATTCTTCACAAGATACTGGCACCAACAGGAAGCTGACTGCAGTAGTACTGCAACCTCAATTAAAAGTACTCTTAAGAGTATTGAAGAAAAATTCTCCCACCTCGCCGAACTCCAAGTGGTCCCTTCTGCTGGCAACTCAGTCAGGTGAGATGCCTAATGCCGAGAATCTATGTTGATCCATGGGCTGGGGCTAATGAGTTGGCCAGTTGGTCAGGAACTTGGAAGGAACAAGATGGGAAAATGAGAGAAAAGGAGAGCTAAGGAAAAGATATGGAGATGAACCTTTATTTATTTATTTATAATTTACCTCCAAGTTAGTCAGCATATAGTGCAATAATGATTTCAGGAGTAGAATCCAGTGATTCATTGGCACAAAAACAGACACGCAGATCAATGGAATGTAATAGAGAAGCCAGAAATAGACCCACAAACATATGGCCAACTAGTCTTGACAAAGCAGGAAAGACTATCCAGTCTCTTCAGCAAATGGTGCTGGGAAAACTGGACAGCGACGTGCAGAAAAATGAACCTGGACCACTCTCTTACACCATACACAAAAATACACTCAAAATGGATGAAAGACCTACATGTAAGACAGGAAGCCATCAAAATCCTCAAGAAAAAAGCAGGCGAAAACCTCTTTGACCCTGGCGGCAGCAACTTTTTACTCAACACGTCTCCAGAGGCAAGGAAAACAAAAGCAAAAATGAACTATTGGGACCTCATCAAGATAAAAAGTTTCTGCACAGCAAAGGAAACAATCAGCAAAACTAAAAGGCAACCAATGGAATGGGAGAAGATATTTGCAAATGACATATCAGATAAAGGGTTAGGATCCAAAATCTATGAAGAACTTATCAAACTCAAAACCCAAAAAACAAATAATCTAGTGAAGAAATGGGCAAAAGACATGAACGGACATTTCTCCAAAGAAGACATCCAGATGGCCATCTGACACATGAAAAAATGCTCAACATCAGGGAACTGCACATCAAAACCACAATGAGACACCACCCCACACCTGTCAGAATGGCTAACAAGTCAGGCAACAACAGATGTTGGTGAGGATGCGGAGAAAGAGGATCTCTATGCACTGCTGGTGGGAATGCACACTGGTGCAGCCACTCTGGGAAACAGGATGGACGGTCCTCAAAAAATGAAAAATAAAACTGCCCTACGACCCAGCAATTGCACTACTAGGTATTGATCCAAGGGATACAGGGGTGCTGTTTCGAAGGGGCACATGCACCCCAATGTTTACAGCAGCGCTATCGACAGTAGCCAAAGTATAGAAAGAGCCCAAATGTCCATTGATGGATGAACGGATAAAGAAGAAGCGGTACATATACACAATAGAGTATTACTCAGCAATAAAAAAGAATAAAATCTTGCCACCTGCAACTATGTGGATGGAACTAGAGGGTATTATGCTCAGCAAAATTAGTCAGTCTGAGAGTGACAAATATCATGACCTTACTCATGAGGAGTTTAAGATATAAAACTGATGAGGGTTGCTGGAGGGGTTGTGGGAGGGGGGATGGGCTAAATGGGCGAGGGGCATTAAGGAATCTACTTCTGAAATCATTGTTGCCCCATATGCTAACTAACTTGGATGTAAATTAAAAAAAAAACAAAGAACCCAGGAATTCATCCCCTTCATATAACACCAGTGCGCATCCCAACAAGTGTCCTCCTTGACGCGTCTTGCCCATTCAGCCCATCCCCTCACCCATGACCTTTCCAGAAGCTCTGTTTGTTTTCTATATTTAAGAGTCTCTTATATTTTGTCCCCTCCCTGCTTTCATATTCTTTTTGCTTCCCTTATGTTCATCTGTTGTGTACCTTGAATTCCACATGAGTGAAGTCATAGGATATGACTAATATTAAACAAACTTCCCTTAGTTTAATACACTCTAGTTCCCTCCGCATTGTTGCAAATGGCGAGATTTCATTCTTTTTGATCACCACGAAATTCTCCAGTGTATATGTGTATGCACCACATCTTCTTTATCCATTCGTCTGTCGATGGACACTTGGGCTCTTTCTGTACTTTATCTACTGTCGACAGCGCTGCTCTAAACACTGGGGTGCGTGTGCCCCTTCGAAACAGCACGCCTGTATCTTTTGGATACATGCCTCGTAGTGCGGTTGCTGGGCGGTAAGATCGGAGACGAGCCTTCCTGAAGGGCACAGAGTAAGGCTGTCTGGGTCTCGGGCGGCTGCTCCCCGAAGGGCAGACAAGAGGACATGCCCTGGGGAGGCTGGCCAGCCTCCTTCCCCGGCTGCCTCAGTGCCTGCTCGATGGGACATGGTCAAAGCGGCCGTGATGGCAGGGCTGGGCTCCAAGATGTAGACTTTTCCTAACTCAATGTCTCACTTGCCGACAGCATAGGTCAGGGATGACACTGGAACGTGGGGTGAGTACTGATTTGTTCTCGTGAGAATAACCACTTATTATAGAGATTTACCTTCTCTGTCTGCAGTGCCTCTGATAACACCCCCCTTCCTGGGAGTTGCTGGGTGCAATGCGTTACTCACCATAACAGTACTTCATACATCACTCTGACCAAACAATTCATTCCACAGCAAATGAGAGTCACAATGGGCTCATGATCCTATAATCACTGTCTTACCATGCGCCCCACACACTCAGGAACCGCTGGCCCGAGGGAGCAGTGGAACAACCCGCTGAAGACAGAAGTTGGGAGACAATACTCTGAAAGGTTGGGGTACATCCTATAGGATTTTTTTCCCCCTCTTTGGATCAGCGATCAATACGTGTGCTTCTCTGTCCATACCCAGGACACTCAGGTCTGGGACTCAAAGGGAAGAAGTGGGAGCACTTCCTAATAATCTGCCCACAGAGTTTTTGCTTCCTGTCTCCGACAGGTTTCTGCTAGTGTAGACGTCTTAATTTCCGAGGGGGGAATGTTTTCACCAGGGAGCATAATGGATTTACATCCTGGATTTATAACTTGGGACTTCCATTGGCCATTTTGAACTCTGAGTGCCGCTCAATCAACGGGCAGAGAAGGAAGTTTATTACCGCGGCGGGAGAGGCATCAGTTTCGCGGGGAACCGAGTTGCTAGGACACAATGGAACTCAGGCTTCGCAGACGCACCTCTTCCAGGTCCAAGAGAAAGAAAGAAAATAGAAACTAAATGAAGACCAATGGGGATTAGACCTTTCGGGCATGAAGGCTTGAGTGATCCCCAAAGAATCTGGATGTGCTGGGATATTGACTGAGGGAAAAGGGGACTGAAATGCCTGGTGAGACGGGCATATGCAGCCACTTACAGCGGCCACGTGAGCACTGGCTGCAGCCACGCAGCCCAGCCGCTACACCTGCACTTCCTCGCTTGATATTTGCATAGACATCTGTATACATATTATTTTTTCCTTCCCATTTCCCTTGTTATTTATTTGTTAATTTTTTTTAATGTTTATTTTTGAGAGACAGAGAGAGACAGAGCAGGAGCGGGGCAGAGTCCGAGAGGAGGAGACACAGAATCCGAAGCAGGCTCCAGGCTCCGAGCTGTTAGCACAGAGCCCGATGCAGGGCTTGAACCCACGAACCGTGAGATCATGACCTAAGCCGAAGTCAGGCGCTTAACACGACTGAGCCCCCCAGGCGCCCCTTCCCTTGTTATTTTATGGAAGGCTCACTGTTAAGTCTTCAGGTTTCAAATGGTTCACATGGAAATCAGCTTCGCCTGGAGATGTACATAAGGATGGTTAGGATTTTGTGTCTTAATTTTTTGGGAAAAGGCTGGGACTTTGATGTACAAGCAGCGGCCACGTCCTGGTCGGGGAGGCAGGGGCTGTCCTGCTGGCCTTGCACACCCGTCTGCTGGCCTCGCTCTTCTGTTCCGACCCAGGAGCTGGCCTGTGCGCCGGCACTGTCCTTCATCTTTAGAGCCGAGAAGCTTCTTCAGGACAGGCTGCGTTTCGATATTACTATATCGTATTTCCCCCAGCAACGTGGTTGTTTTCACTGGCCTGAATTTGAAGATGATCGTCCTTTCCTCATTTCAGGGGTGTTTTCATCTGCTCAAATTTTGGGCATTTTTTTTTGCATCCCATTTGTTTATGCTTTTTTAAATTAAAACTTTTTATGTTAACTTATTTTTGAGGGAGAGGGAGAGAGACAGAGTGTGAGAGGGGGAGGGGCAGACAGAGAGGGAGACGCAGAATCTGAGACAGGCTCCAGGCTCTGAGCTGTCAGCACAGAGTCTGACACGGGGCTCGAACTCACAAACTGTGAGATCATGACCTGAGCTGAAGTCGGATGCTCACCCGACTGAGCCCCCCAGGCGCCCCAAGGGTACGACTTTCTTGAGGATACAGGTCTTCTCTCTGCGGCCCCGCACACATGGCGGGTAGGTCACGAGCCATTAACATCTGTTCAGAATGACACTATATATTTTTCTTTTTCTTTCTTTTTTTTTTTTTTAATTTTTAATGTTTTATTTATTTCTGAGAAAGACAGAGAGACAGCGTGAGCAGGGGACGGTTAGAGAGAGAGGGAGACACAGAATCCGAAGACAAGCTCCAGGCTCTGAGCTAGCTGTCAGCATAGAGCCCGATGCGGGGCTTGAACCCATGAACTGTAAAATCATGACCTGACCCAAAGCCAGACGCCCAAGCAACTGAGACACCCGGGCGCCCCTATATATATTTTTCTTAACACTGTATTTAGACAGTGCTGTGAAAGTACAAGATCTCTATAGAAGATTTCAGGGCTGCATGGCAGTTCTGAGTAAAGCCGACCCACTCCTATCTAAATCCTGACAGAAATAAACAAGGGGAAAAAAACACTGCAAATTGTCTTATCCCTTTCTGTGGAAGGGAACGGTCACATGACAGAAAATTAATTTCTGGAAGTCACGGTGAGCTGGAACATGATCAAGAGTACCAGGAATTAATTTGTAATTCCCTTTCCAAGTGAGCCGCCTGAGCTGGGCATTCTTCAATCTAAGACTATTTCCTAGGTGGGTGGTTCGTTTCTCTCCTCTCTCTTTCCTTCTTGCTTTCTGGTAGAAGGCAACATTCAGTGCGGGCTAAAAGACACATAGGTACTGAGTTGAGGGTTCCCTTCTTGCCTATAGAGGTCTGTGACATTTAAGGGCCTTGGCTCCCGGTGCAGAGTTTCTACTAGATACAGAGAAGACAGAGACATTGCCCACAGTCCTGCCCCCTCCCTGCTCCCTTTGAGGGACTTGATCGTAGAAGCGTAGCAAGTTCTTGACCTTAAGTTGTGCAGGGAGAATGCCATCAGCGCCTGAGGCCTGCACGCAGTGATCCAAGAAGCTGGGAGCAAATGCAGGCGTGGACGGAGCGCTCGGCACCCAGGTCTGAACGCACGTGGGCACTCAAGCAAGCAACGTGCTGTGACTTGAAAGGAGGCTAGCAGAGTGCTCCTGAGCCAGAAAAACACGTGTGCGCAGGAGACATTGTGTTTTGGGCTCTCACACGTGCAAGAGAACTGCCGAGTACTCCTGGAGGCTGGTGGCCGCCTAGGTTTGCGTGTCTCCACCTTCCTCCGAAACACTGTCCAGAACCACAGGAACAAGAAGGACAAATAAAACCACCATTAACCTATGCCTTCAGCGAACTAGAGGACAAAGAATGCTACACCTTCACATCCATTTAACATACTAATCGTAGCTCTAAGACTAAAAGGGGGGAGGGGTGGAAGAAAAATATACAAAGGGGACAGTAAACTAAGTTTCTGGATTGTCGTAGAAGCGATAGGGAGAAGTCAGTGAATACCTTCCACAGGAGTAAAAAATACAGAGCAAAGATTATAGTAAAGGATTTAACTATAAAGGTGACAACTAAATAAATATTCTATGTCTTGGCAAACCTTCCTAAATATCAAAACAAAATTTAAAAATTAGAACAAAGAGGGGCGCCTGGGTGGCTCAGGTGGTTGTGTCCGACGTCAGCCTAGGTCATGATCTCGCGGTTCCTGAGTTTGAGCCCTGCGTTGGGCTTTGTGCTGACAGCTTAAAGCCTGGAGCCTGCTTCGGATTCTGTGTGTGTGTCTCTCTCTGTCCCTCCCCCTCTCATGCTCTCTCTGTCTCAAAAATAAATAAAACATTAAAAAAAAACAAAATAAAAATTAGAACAAAGAAGACATCAAATACAGAAACACAATAAATACATATGTAGTAATTATAAAGTCATTAGAATTGAGGCCAAACATATGAACTATAATAATAACCGTTAGTGGACTTAACTCACCTAATAAAAAGGTTTTCAAGTTGGCTCTTAAAGCCTTTATATATATATATATATATATATATAGGACACATCTAAAAGAAAGCTTTTCAGAAAAGCTTTGAAAAAAAGGCAAAAAGGCAAAATAAATCTGGTAAATGGAAACAAGAAGAAAGCTGGAATTGTGATCTTGGTATCAAAGTCGTATTCAAGTCACAAAGCACCAAGCACACTAATAAAGATGTTAAAACCATACTTTACAGTTAAGATATAATAATGAGTAGCTTTGCACCAAAGCACACAGGAACCATCCACAGATGAGAAGTGAGGGACGCAAGGAGATACAGATAGAGATACACTAATAGGCGATTGTAACCGACCACTGGAAGTTCAAGACGGGTCAAATGGTGAAATAAAGAGTAAGAGTAAGGACTTAAACAATATAGCCAATAAGGTCGGTTTCATGCACGTATGAAAGATTTACATCCTGATGACGAGAGATACATCTTCTCAAGCACACATGAGTCATTAGCAAGAACACACGCAAGGTATGGTCATACATAAGGCCACAAAGAAAATATTATTAAACTCCATAAAGTAGAAAATTATTAAAGGTACTCTCTGATAATGGAATTAAACTAAAAACTAATTAAAAAATTTAAAAGACATTTCCACTTAGAAATTTAAAAATATTCTATTAGGCTTAATTTTTCCAATGTCTTTGGAGTATCCACAAAAACTTATTGTATATTAGGCTACGTTGAAAAACCCCAATTAACTTTCCAAAGCTGAAAGTGCACAGGTCACACAATCTTGTCACGTTGTAATAAAGTCAGAGAGTAAGAGTCCAAGATTAAACAACAAAACAAATCTTGGAAAACTTAGAAATAAAAACAAAACACTTTTTATTAAATCTTGGCTCAAAGAGGAAATAAAAGTTAAAATCAAAGTACACAGAAAATAATAATAAAAATAATAACATTACATTTCAAAACCTCCTTAATACAAGGCAGATTCTTGGTGTGAGAATAAAGAATTGAGCATTCAGTTCATAAAAACAGAAAACAAGCCCAAGAGAGGCAGGAACAAGAAATTAATAAGAATAAAGTAGGGTAGGGGCGCCTGGGGGGCTCAGTCCGTTGAGCATACAACTCCAGCTCAGGTCACGACCTCACTGTTCGTGGGTTCAAACCCCGCATTTGGCTCTGTGCTGACAGCTCAGAGCCTGGAGCCTGCTTCAGATTCTTTGTCTCCCTCTCTCTGACCCTTCCCTGCTCATGCTCTGTCTCTCTCTCTCTCTCTCAAAAATAAATAAAAAACATTAAAAAATTTAAAAAAAATTAAAAAAAAGAAAGGACATAATAAAGATCAGAACAGAAAAAATGATGTTGAGACTAAAAGAATAGAAAAAGAATTGATGATATCTTAGCTGATTCTTTGAAAAATTAAACAAAATTGATAAGCCCTTAGCCAGACTCATCAAAAAAAAGAGAAAGGACCCAAATAAGTAAAATCAGAGAGAAGTAACAACTGATACCACTGAAATACAAAGGATTTTCAGACTACTATGAAAAATTATATGCCATCAAACTGGACAACCTACAAGAAATGGATCAATTCCCAGAATCGTATAATCTCCCACACCAACCAGGAAGAAATAGAAAAGCTGAAAAGACCAATTTACAAGTAACAGAATTGAATTGGCAAAAACAAACAAACAAACAAAAACCCTCCCAAAAAATTAAAGTTCAGGACCAGATGGATTAATACGTGTTCTATACCAGACACTTTAAGAAGAGTTAATACCTGTTCTCTTTGAACTATTCCAAGAGATAAAAGATGAAAGAAAGCTTCCAAGTACATTCTATAATGCCAGCAATACCCTGATATCAAAACCAGACAAAGAAGCCACACACACACACACACACACACACACACACACACACACAAGAAGGAAAGAAAAGAAAAGGAGAAGAAAACTATAGGCCAATATTCCAAATAACATAGATGCAAAATCCTCAACAAAACATTAGCGAAACACATATAGCACACATAAAAAAAATCATCATTTACCATGACCAGGTGGAATTTAATTCCTGGGATAAAAGGAATGATTTAATATTCATATACCACATCAGCAAAATGAAAAATATCATATGATCACCTCAATAGATGCAGAAAAAGCATGTGGCAAGATACAACATCTGTTCATGATCAAAACTCTCAGCAAAATGAGGCTCGAGGAAAAATAACACAGTCAAGACCATCTCTGAAAAACTCACAACTAACTCTGTCCTCAATGGTGAGAACCCGAGAGCTTTCCCTCTAAGTCAGGAACAAAACAAGGATGTCCATTCTCACCCCTTTTATTCAATATCGGACCAGAAGTCCTCGCCACTGCAATCAGACAAGTAAAAGAAATAAGAGGCATCCGTGTGGGTAAAGAAGAAGTTAAAATGTTGCTATTTGTAGATGACAATGAGAATATACAGAAAAAATCTTAAAGATTCCACCAAAAAACTTCTGTAAGTAATAAATGAATTCAGTAAAGTGGCAGGATACAAAGTAATACCCTAAAAATTGGTAGTATTTCTATACAGGAATGATGAAGTTGCAGAAAGAGAAATTAAAAAAAAAAAACCCCAGCATTATTTACAACTGCACCAAAAATAATAAAATACTTAGGAATCAACTTAACTAAAATGTATTCTGAAAACTATAACACACTGATGAAGGAAATTGGAGAAAACATAAACAAATGGCAAGTTATACCATGCTTATGGATAAGAATTCGTACTGTCAAGATGTCGATAGTGCCCAAAGCAATCTACAGATCCCTAGCAAAACACCAAACAGCATTTTCCACAAAAGTAGAACAAATAATACTCAAATTTGTGTGGAACCACAGAAGACCCCAAAGAGCCAAAGCAATCATGAGAAAGAAGAGCAAAGCCGGGGGCCTCATAATTCTAGATTTCGAAGTGCACTACAGAGCTGTAGTAATCACAACGGTCCAGTGCTGGCACAAAACAGACACACAGCTCAGACACACAGGATAGAGACCCCAGAAATAGACCCACACATATGTGGCCAGTTAATCTATGACGAAGGAGGCAAGAATATACATTGGGAAAAAGACTTTTCAACAGTGTTGGGAAAACTGGACAGCTACGTGCAAAAGAAGGAAACTGGGCTACCTTTTAACACCGTACACAAAAATAAACTCAAAATAAATGAAAGATCTAAATGTGAGATCTGAAACCATAAAAATCCTAGAAGAAAACAGAGGCAGTAATTCCTCTGACCTCATCATAGTGTCATTTTCCTAGACATATCTCCTAAGGTAAGGGAAAAAAAACAGAAAAAATAAACTATTGGGAATACATCAAAGTGAAAAAATCTGCACAACAAAGGAAACAATCAACAAAAGATAACCTACTAAATGGGAGGAGCTACTTGCAAATGACATATCTGATAACAGGTTAATATCCAGAATATATAAGGAATGTATAAAATACAATCTCAAAACCAAAAAAATCTAATTAAAAATGGACAGAGGACCTGAACAGACATTTTTCCAAAGAAGACACCCAGATGGCCAACAGACACATGAAAAATGCTCACCATCACGTATCATCAGGGAAATGCAAATCAAAACCACACCTCACACCAGTCAGAATGGCTAAAATAAAAAACCCAAAAAACAACAAGCTTTGGCAAGGATGTGGAGGAAGAGAAACCCCCGTGCCCTGTCGGATGAAGATTAGGATCATGGCGGAAACCAGGATAGGAGGAATTCCAAAAAATAAAAATAGAACTAGCATGTGAGCCAATAATTCCACTCTTGGGTGTGGACCCAGGGAAAATGGAAACACTAATTCAAAAAGACACATGCACCCCTGTGTTAAATGCAGCGTTATTTACACTAGTGAAGAAATGGAAGCAATCTAAGTGCCCATAAATAGACGGAGAGATAAGGAAAACATGACCTATATCTACATAGACGTAGACCCGGTGGAACACGGCAGAGCCGTGAAGAAGACCTCTTGCCGTCTGAGTCAACCTGGATGGACCTAGAGGGTATTATGCTAAGTGAAGCAAGTCTGGGAAAGACACATACGATTCTACACCATGCATAAGTGGAATCTAAAACAAAAACAAACAGGGGCACCTGGATGGCTCAGGCAGCAGAGCGTGGGACTCCTGATCTCAGGGTTGTGAGTTCGAGCCCCATATTAGGGATAGATTTTACTTAAAAAAATTTTTTAAATGAATGAACAAAAAACAGAATCAGACGTAAAAATACAGAGAACAAACTGATGGGTGCCAGGGGAGAGGGAGACAAGGCTCCCAGCTGTGGGAGGAAGAAGTCCCGGGAATAGGAAGGGAGCCTAAGGAGCACAGTGATGCTGTGATAAGGATGGAATGGGACAGACGGAGCACACAGGTGGTGAGCACAGCGTAATGTGTGAGGCTGTCATATCACGTCCTGCCCCCGACACAAATACAACGTTGTGTGCCCACCATACTCAAAAAAAACGAAATCCAAAATCAGAGACTTACTATTAAAATGTAATTGAATCGCTATTGAAGTTACTATAAAATTACCATTAGCATCAGGTTACTTCCCCCCACCTCCTCCTCCTCCTCCCTCCCTCAAAGCTCACCGCAGAGAATATAATTCAGGCTCTGCAACAGGCATGAAGAGAGCGCAGGGCAAAGCAGTGGATTCCATTTTCTAGAAGGTTGGCTGGGCGGGGTCTGGCTTTGGGTGTGCTGTGGGAGAGTTTCAGGGCATCCAGACCCGGAGCCCGGGGTCCCAGCTGGTGCACAGTTTTCAGAGGCAGCAGAAGGGTCTTTGCTGGGGGAGTCCTGCTGTGGGGACAGGCAAGCATGGCTTCTGTCCGGGTAGCTTTGAAATCTGAGGGACTCACCTAAAGGTTCTGTGAGCTGCTTAAGGTCCTTTGAGAAGTTCCTTTTCTGGTAAAAATTGCTACAGTGAGTTCTATACTTAGTGGCCAAGAATCCTCATCGATAGGAAGAAAGTCAGAGCCCTGAAAGTCCACTCATTGCTTGGGGCAGTCTTCCCCCCAATTTTCGATGGCAATCTATTATCAGAATAAACTAGATGAGTCTGAAAATACATTACCCTCTAGCTTATATATGGATAATGATATGTCCATGAATCCTATAAATGATAAAACAGATGAAAGTGTGTTTTAATCTGATGAGATAGAAATGGACTCAATACTTAATAAATAAAACAAAAAGGAGTTGGTTTTAATAGTACATCTTTACTCATATAAAACCCACTCTACAAATACTTTTCTTGATAAAACCTGGCTCTTTTTTGGACTGACTTTTGGTAGATTTGAGGAGCTTGCTGTCGTTCCTACTTTGTAATGAAAAGTTCATTTCTAGCAGGAAAATGTCTGTCTTATGGTCTTGCTTGTGCTGGCTTTTGTATGGTCTTCAGTCCATAGTTTTTTTTTAGGGGGGGTGGTGTTTTTTGTTTTGCTTTGTTTTGGCAGAGATTTCTGAGAGAGACAGCATGAGCAGGGGAGGGTCAGAGAGAGAGGAAGATACAGAATCGGAAGCAGACTCCAGGCTCTGGGCTGTCAGCACAGAGCCTGACGCGGGGCTTGAACCCACGAACCGTGAGATCAGGACCTGAGCCGCAGTCGGACGCTTAACCGACTGCGCCCCCCAGGTACCCCTGGGTAGGCTTCTAAACTACGCACTCCAACTCCTAATCCTCCAAGTCAGGCACAGATACCGCACTATTTTGTAATCTGCTCCGAGGAATGAGGTCGGGAGCCACGGCCCAGGGAAGAGTGACTCAGCCTCTGAGCTGCCCACCTGCTTGGAAAGTGGAATGGGCAGGGGGGGGACTCATTCCCAAGACCCAGGAAGTACGGGGGGAGCCACCGATATTTGGCTAATGCAACAGTCCCAAACTCCTGGGTCACCCCCCACTGTAGAGGCAAGGGGAACTTAGATATTTGCTCTCTCTGCTCCCCCGCTGCACGTGTGGCCCCGTGACACGATTCTAGTCAAGACTAGACAAGGAGATTTCTGCTAGGGCCTTCTTCGAGGGCTTTTCTTGATAATACAGAAAAACACATAAGTGGTGCCACTCCTCTACTCTTTTTTTCCTATGTTCAGTTCAGGTGTGATGCCTGGAACCACAGCAGCCTCATTGTTCCCCGAGAACACGGAGGGAGAAGTCAAGCAACTTGCACAGACAATGGCCCTGACCAGGCTGGTCCCCTGAACAAACACCAGCAGTTACTTCTGCCTCGATTTCTTGTTACTTAGAATACATTCTGTTTGACACTTTAAAAAATTCCCTGTTTTAGGCTCTAAAGGATTCCTAAGTGCTACAGGACACCCCCATTCTACAGTAAAAGTACAGACATGTCCTCCGCCACCCAGCGTGCCCACCTACTCTGCACGAAGCCGGCCCCATTCACAGAGGAGAACTCATCGCAAGCAAAGCCATCCAGGTTTTGTTCAAGGGACGGCAAAAGCGAAGGTGGAAAGAATGAGGGCAGTAGGAAAGCATGGATCTCAAGAATGAGTCCTCTGAAACATGGAGCTCTCAGGGATAAATAAATGTCAGTGGCAAAAGGAACAGGTAGCCAAGGGAAAACTTACTTAGACAAAAATACAAAGCAGTAAACCCTCTCCCCCACTTTAACCAGAGGAAGGAGACAGATGAAAGACTGTTGGCAGCGTAGCATTAGACGTGATCTCTCCTCCATCTTTGTCTTTTTTGGGTTCCCACCCCCTGCCCCCAGCCCCCCCCTTGAGTGTGAATCACTTCCACATTCAGACAAGAACCCCCGTATTTGCGAAGAGTTAACCCTACTATACACTCAGGTCTCTACTCTGGGGGCCTGGGTGTCAGGTCCGAAGCTCAGAGCCAGGCCGTCCTGACTCTGCACGTACCCATTTCTGACCCAAGCATCGTGCGGGGCGGCACCTTTGGTCCCCGCCCCGTCCCCCCGACGCTGACCTCAGGCCAGCCCAGCAGCAGCCCCAGGAGCCCTCGCCGGAGAAGCTCCCAGGGGCCCAGCTGGGTCTGAGCTGCAGGGGACGCAGAACCGAGTCGGGGCACCCAGTGGCCGGCGTGCCCCTGACCACCGGGCCGTGGCGGGCTGCGGACCTAGAGACTCAAGCTGGGCCTGTTGACCCAGGTCAGGAAGAGGGAGCTCAGAGGGGAGGAGGGACAGGAAAGACTGGATCTGGAAGCAGGGACAACAGGTGGCCGAGATCTCTCACCTGTGTCCTTCCTTCCCAGGCCGGAGGCTCTGTGGGTGGCGGAAAAACACCTGGCCGGCCGCTGTCCCGCTCTGGGGCCTCAGGCCCCAACGGCTTTGGGCATGTCTTTCCCTGTAAAACGGAGCTGCTCCTGCAGCCCTCATGGGGATGTTGTGAAAATGAACCGTGTTACCTGCTCTTGTAAGTTTTATGGTGCTTTGCAAAAACACAAGGGGTTATTAATTATTAATCAATATAGTTTATTAACAGTAATGAATCTGTGGTAGCTTAGTTTACCTCTGAGCTTGTTTTGTTTTGCCTGAAAGCCTGTTGGGTATTTAAGCCTGAGGTTTGGGTCTTTCCGGACTCAGACAACTGGATTTCTCCCAGCAGCTACGATGGATTCAGTTAAAGAATTTCAACAGGTATGGTGATAACTTTTAGTTATTTGTTTGGGTGCCTGGGTGGCTCGGTCGGTTAAGCATCCAACTTTGGCCAGGACATGATCTCACAGTTTGTGAGTTTGAGCCCCACGTTGGGCTCTGCGCTGACAGCTCAGAGCCTGAAGCCTGCTTTGGACTCTGTGTCTCCCTCTCTCTCTGCCCCTCCCCTGCTCATGCTTGGTCTCTCTCAAAAAGAAATAAAACATTAAAGAAAAGTAAAAAAAAAAAAATAAATAAAAAAGTTATTTGTTTATAAACGCAACAGACTTAGGTCTATTTTACCAGAGAAGGAAGAAAATAGTTAATGTGTAAAATGGATGATTAAGCAATAGCTTTAGGAACACATGACTTTGAAATACAGAGACAGATATCCTGGGTCGTTGGAAGGATTATTATTGCTCAAATGTCCATATCACCCAAAATGATCTAGAGAGTCAATGCAGTCCCCATCAAAATTCCAATGGTGTTTTTCACAGAAATAGAAAAACAATCCTAAAATTTGCAAAAGACCCCAAATAGCTAAAATAGTCTTATGAAGAAAAAAAGCAAGTGCACCACATTTCTTGACTTGAAACTACATTACAAAGCTATAGTAATAAAAACCATATGGAACTCGCATAAAAACAGACATGCAGACCAAAAGAATAGAAGACCCCAGAAATAACCTGCACATATACGTTAACTAATTTTTGACAAAGGTGCAAAGGGTATATATTGGGGAAAAGATGGTTTTTTCAATAAACAGTATTGAGAAAACTAGATAGCCACACGCCAAAGAATGAAATTAGATTCTTATACAACACACAATTCAAAATGGATTAAATACTTAAATGAGAGGTATGAAACCATAGACAACCTAGAACAAAGTATAGGATACAACGTCCTTGACATTGGGTTTTGGCAATGATTTTTTGGAATTGATACCCCAAGCACAGGAAGCAAAAGCAAAAGTAATCAAGTGCGATTCAGCACAGCAAAGGAAGTCAACAAAATTGAAAGGTCACGAATGGAATGGGAGAAAATAGTTGCCAACCATCTGTCTGTTAAGGGGTTAACATCCAAAAAATAGAAGGCACTCCCAATTCAATGGCAACATGCAAGCAAATGAACAACTTGGTCATTTTATACTATATTTTATATATATATATAGGTTTCATGCCCAGTGTGGAGCCCGATGTGGGGCTTGAACTCACGAACCTGAGATCAAGAGTCAGACACTCACCAGCTGAGCCACCCAGAGCCCACCAAAACAAAAATATTTAAAAAAAAGAGAGAAAGGTATAAATACCTTTATACCATTTAAACCAACTTCACAGGTCTGGTATCAGTATCAACCATTTCCTCAGGCTTTTAATTAATCAATTAATTGACTGAGCTTGATTTGTGCTCCATCTATATGCTCTACCTCATCAGAAGGATTTTTAAAAATGTAATTGATTCTCAAATTGGCTCACATACAACACCCAGGGCTCATCCCAACAAGTGCCTCCTCCATGCCCATCCCCCACTCTCCCCCCGCGGGGGGGCCCCCTCATTTGCTCTCTGTATTTAAGAGTCTCTTGTGGTTTGTCAGGCTTACATTGTCAACTGAAACTTTGGATAATTAATGTGCAATGAGTTGAGCCAAGCGGCCAAGTCCCCAGACCTTACGGACCCGTTCCAGGGAGCCTGCTCTTCCGACCCAAAGCCGTGTCCTCCAGGAGGAGGAGGAGGAGATCCGGAATCTGACAAGGCACCAGGCTTGTTGCTACAAAACTGGTTCAGAGGGGCCGTTACCACACACACTGAGCGCTTACCTCGGGCTGGTGCTTTCCAGGGTGGAGAAAGAGGTGGCCCTAAGCCCTCAGCATTTTCTTTATTTGGCTTGAAAAACGGGGCTGGTGCCGTGCAGGACACAGTGAGACCCTTGGGACACATCTCCTCACCGATGCCCGTGGCAGGAGTCAGAGGAAGCACTCGGAGGACTTGGGAGATCACTTACTGCCATGATTTTCAAACAGAAAGTCTCTCCCTCTCTTTGAGCAGAACACGAAACGAAACACTAAGCCCTAATCTATAAAAGTAGAATGGGCTCGGGTGACAGGATTTGCCCCCTGGGCTGCCCCTCACGTCCCCTTTGGGCTGTGAGGCTTCTCTGAGGTCCTCGGGGTTCAGGAACCCGGGGGCCCCACACATGCGCCTCCTAGCACATCCGTCCTCCATGCGTGGGCTGGCTGGGGAGTCACAGGGACCCTGTTCCGGGAGGGCTAAGTTGGGGAGTGTTGCCGGGAGAGGTCAATGTGAACCCGACCCTAGCCAGTGTCCTAGGCTCAGGCGCTCAACTCCAGGATGCGGGCTGGGGAACATTCAGGAAACACATCCTCAGTTCAGCCAGCCGTGGAGCTGGAGGACAAGGTCGGTCACCAGGGGAATTTCCAAGCTCACTTGCTGGCCAGGCAGGACTCAACCGCAATCGCAATAACCAGAAAGTTCCAGCAGAGGGCACCATTCCCCAACAATACGAACCGTGAACCAACCTCCAGCAAGGCTGGAGAACCCAGGAGCTTTGAAAAACCGGTCTCCCGCCGCCCAGTATTCCCAGCCCTCTGCCAAGAATATGAAGAAAATATAACAACTCAGAGCTTACCAATCACACAGATTCCTGGGGTGTAGCTTTAAAACCATTGCTCCTTATGTCTTTTGCTTGTATTCTGGCCACTTTTAATGGTTATTGAAAAATCTGGTTTTTAGGAATACCCAAAGATATCTGGCAAAGAAGGGGCCTAGGGGTGGGGAGGGGAGGGCGCCAGGGGCTGGGCTCCCTGCTCGGGACTTCATACCTGGTGTCGAGAGATCCAGATGCTTCTCTTGTAGGCAGGGAGCCGGGGTCGGGGTGTCACTTCCCCAGGTGAGGAACTCCTGGTTCGGGGGTGTTGCCCCACGGGGTCTCAGGCCCCAGGGCCCCCAGGATCTGGGAGGAGAGGCTGAGCCCACGCTCGAGCCCAAGTCTGCTCTCCCCTTGAGTGGGGTTGAGTGGCAGGGCCGCTCCCCTCTAGTATGTTCTAGACCAGTGGTTCTCAACTGAGGGCTGTCTGGCCACCCACCACAC
This sequence comes from Suricata suricatta, assembly GCF_006229205.1. Lineage (NCBI taxonomy): Eukaryota > Metazoa > Chordata > Mammalia > Carnivora > Herpestidae > Suricata > Suricata suricatta. The sequence continues at coordinate 136,891,175 of NC_043708.1, forward strand.
CAGGGGGTATCTGGCCGTGTATGGAGACGTAATTAGCCGCCGCAATTTGGGGCGTGCCAGGTGGGTGAGGTCAGAGAAGCCGCTAGCCACCTCCCATCAGAGGGCGGCTTCCCACCCGGGAAAGAATTACGTGGCTTGAACAGGACGAGTGCCAAGTCTGAGAACCCCCCGTCGGGATGCTAGATCTGGTTCTCAGACCGGGTGCATCGGCCTCCCCTGGGGACGTGTGACTCGTGGCCGCATCAGAGCGGCTCCGTCGGAGGCTCCGGGAACAGCCTGCGCTTCCAGGAGCCTTTCAGACCGGCTGATGCGCGCTCGCGTCCAGGAGCGCTTGCCCCGGCCGCAGGTGACGGTGCCGGAGACGGACAGTCCGATGCGGGGCGGCCTCCCATCTGCGCTTACAATCCGCGGCAGCTGGTAGAGGGCAGGGTCTGGCTCAGCCGTGGTCAGAATTTCTTACGAGCCGCAGCTGGTGCGTCGGCCGGTGCTGGTGGGGCCGCATTTGGGGAAGAATCTAAGATACTGGTCCCCAAACTTGCCAGACCACGAGAGACCCGGAGGGTCTGTGACACTCAGATTCCCAGGCTCTCCTCCACCCATCTGGGACTCTGTATTTTATTTATTTTTTAATGTTTGTTTACTTATCTTTGAGAGAGAAAGAGCAAGCAGAAAAACGGCAGAGGGAGGGAGGGAAAGAGAGAAAGAGAGAGAGAGAGACAATCCCACGGGGGCGCCACACTGTCAGCGAGGAACCTGATGCGGGGCTTGAACTCATGAACTGCAAGATCACAGCCTGAGCCGAAATCAAGAGGCTGGACACTTAATCGACTGAGCCATCCAGGCACCCCTGGGAAACTTTGTTTTATTTTATTTACTTTTTATAGTTTATGTCAAGTTGGTTTCTATGTAACACCCAGTGCTCATCCCCACAAGTGCCCCCTCCATGCCCACCCTCTCCTACTTCCCTCCGTCCTCGGTTTGTTCTCAGTATTTGAGAGTCTCTCATGGTTTGCCTCCCTCTCCCGCACTGTTTTCCCCCTCCCCCTCTCCCATGGTCCTCTGTTAAGTTTCTCCTGTTCCACATATGAGTGAACACATATGGTATCTGTCCTTCTCTGCCTGACTTATTTCACTTAGCATGACACCCTCGAGGTCCATCCACTTTCTTACAAACGGCCAGATTTTATTCTTTCTCATTGCCACGTAATACTCCATTGTATACATATACCACATCTTCTTGATCCACTCATCAGGTGATGGACATTTAGGCTCTTTCCATGGTTTGGCTATTGTTGAAAGTGCTGCTGTGAACATTGGGGTACATGGGCCCCTGTGCATCAGCACTTCTGTATGGGAAACTGTATTTAAGAGTGCGCCAGAACATTCTCATAATCAAGCAGGTCTGGAAACACTGAGCTGGGAGGACCAGTTCAGGAGCGACTGAGGTCACTGTGAGTCCCTGGGGTCTGTCGCAGAAATCCCTGCCCTAGGCTGGGAGCAACCCCTGGGGAGCCTCGAAACTCCCCGCGCACAGGCCACTGCGCACCCTGAGGATGTGGGACCGGCTGAGGGAAGGTCTAGGACCCGGTGCTTTAAAAAGATGCTCAGATGAGTCCAATGTGCAACTGTGCTTACGATTCCCTGCCCGTAGGGGGCGCCTGGGGCTCAGTCGGTTAAGTGTCTGACTTCAGCTCAGGTCATGATCTCACAGTTCGTGAGTTCAAGCCTCATGTCAGGTTCTGTGCTGACAGCTCAAGGCCTGGAACCTGCTTCAGATTCTGCTCCTCCCCTGTTCATGCTCTGTATTTCAAAAATAAATTAACATTAAAAAAAAGGGTGCCTTTGTGGCTCAGTTGAGCATCTGACTCTTGACTTCGGCTCAGGTCATGATCCCAGGGTTGTGAGCTTAAGCCGCACTTTGAGCTCTGTGATGAGCATGAAGCCTGTTTGGGATTTTCTCTCCCTCTCCCCTCCCCCCATTAAAAAAAAAAAGAATCTGTGACCTTAAGAAAATAGTCTGGCATCAAACACACTTACCGTATGACCCAATAGTTCTACTCTTAGACAGATACCCACGTGACTAAGAAAACATACGTCCAAACAGAAACTTGTATGCCAGTGCCCATCGCTGTATCAGTCGTGATAGCCACAAAGGGGAAACAACCCAAATGTGCATCAGGGGACGGGTGGGAAGACAAAGTATAATGGATTAATCCTGAGCCATAAAAAGAGTGATGTCGGTTACAAGGGGGATGGAACTTGAGAACGTCAGGCAAAGTGAAAGAAGCCAGACACAGAGGACCACATAGTGTGTGATTCCACTGTAGGACATGTCCGCGCAAATCTGGGGAAGCAGAAGGTACATTAGTTAGCAGACTACTGCGGAGTGGCTGTTCCTGGGTCCAGGCGTTTATTTTGGGGTGACTGGAGTGTTCTGAACTGGACAGAGGCGTGCAGCCTAGTGATGGGAGTAAATGCCTCTGAATTTTACACTTTATCATCTCGTTTTATTCTTAATTTTTAATATTTATTATTAAATTTTTTAACATTTATTTATTTTTGAGAGACAGAGTGTGAGCAGGGGAGGGACACAGAGAGAGGGAGACACAGAATCTGAAGCAGGCTCCAGGCTCTGAGCTGTCAGCACAAGCCCGACGCGGGGCTCAAACCCACGAACCGTGAGATCATGACTTGAGCTGTACTTGGCCGCTTAACTGACTGAGTCACTCAGGTGCCCCAATATTTATTTTTATTTTTGAGAGAGAGAGAGAGAGAGAGAGAGAGAGAGAGAGCACTAGCAGGGGAGGGGCACAGAGAGAGGGAGACAGATAACCTGAAGCAGGCTCTGTGGGATTAGCACCAAGCCCCATGTGGGGCTCGAATTTATGAACCATGAGATCATGACGTGACCCGATGCTGGAGACTCAATGAGCCACCCAGACACCCCTGAATTGTACACTTTCAATAAACTTTCTGCTGTGTGAACTTTATCCCGATAAAAAAAGGAAAGAAAGAAAAAGAATCAGAGATTTATCAACTTTCCTAATCGTGGGCGATTTTGAGAAATCAGACAAAATCTGGGTAGGAGTCAATTAGCCACTTAGAAAAAGTGGCTAGACCCAAAGGCTGCACATGTGGCCCCTCCGTGGTCTTTGACCCTCTGCGAGGTTAGGGAGTAGATCTTGACTGGAGGAGCTGGTCAGGTCCCCGTGATTAGAATGAAACAGCCAGTTCTCATCCACTCGTCCAAGTTGTGTTGATTTGAAAGTACGCTCTCAGAATCTGCGAGGCTCCCGTGTGCTTTTCCTCCGTCCAAAGGCTGATGGAGAGAGTGATTGCGGAGGTCAGTTGTCTTACAAGCGGGGGCAGGCAGGAGGGAAGATTCAGGCTATTTAATTTGAATATAAACAGAAAGATGACCCCATGAGCTGGCGGTTTAGGGATGTGCTGGCAACTGACAGCTGAGTTACATTTATGGAGCCGCACGCCTGGAAGGGAGACCCAGAGTCCCACCCTGAGGAGGGGAGGTCATGGGGAGGTCACAGCCCTGCGCCCTCAGGCCTGGCCGGGATGGGCCTAGCCAGAGAAGTTGGAGATAGAGACCTCTCTTCTGGAAATTTTTGATTTAATATCTGTCCTCCTCATTCTGAATTCCGCAAGAATGAGCGCTGTGCCTACCGCACGTGCCACAGCACGCTTGGCAGTGCCCGGTGCACAGCAGGCGGGCTCCATTCATCTCCGACGGACGTCTGGAGGCCCCGGGTGAGGGCTGGGGGCGGGGCAAGGCCAATCTGTGAGCAGACCCTGACAACATAGGGGTTCCCAGAAGGTCTGGCTTCACTCTGCACTGAGAGGGAAGGAGGGGGAGGTCACGGGGCGCTTCCTGGAACAGAGGGCGCCTGAGCTGAGTCTCAGAGGACTGAGGGTTAAGGTCAGAGGTGGGCAGGGGGGTTCCTGGAGAGAAAGTGACATATGCAGGGGTTTGGGGACTGACACGCTAGGGCCTGTGGGGCCATCGCAGGGGTGGGCCTGGCTGCGGCTGGCCTGGGGGGGGACCCCAGGCTCACGAGGGCAGCAGGAAGCACCTGGAGGAGGAGGGACAGTCTGCTCTGTGCTGTTGGAGAGCCCCCTGGGCCACTGTGGGGGGTGGGCTGGAGAAAGCAGCAGCCACAGGGGGCCAGGACAAGGAGCAAGTAGAGAGCTGCCCTGCTGAACGGACACTGACCAAGCAGCATGAGAAAGGGGAGGGTCGGAGGGCACTTTCTGGTGAGCAGATTGGGTGGAATTTAGTGACTGATGGCTGCTGCTGGGCGTGAGAAGAAGGAAAAGCTGGGGTAGTGACGATGATGACAATGATGACGACATTGAAAATGACAATGACGATGACGATGATAATGATGACAATGACGAAGATGAGGATGACAATGATGACAACGATGATGATAACAATGATGATGACATTGAAAATGACGATGATGACAACGATGATGACAACGATGATGATGATGGTGATGACAATGATGACAATGAAGATGATGATGACAACAATGATGATAAGGATGACGATGACAATGATGATGACAATGATGATGACAATGATGATGACGATGACAATGATGATGATATGACCGATGATGATGATGATGACATTGAAAAAGGCAACGATGGTGAAGACGATGACAATGATGACGATGACGGTGATGATGACAACAACGATGTCACCGTTGACCATGATGACGACAGGGTGCTTCCAGCCGGCGCTTGCTGAGTGCTCACGTGGCAGTTCTCAGAGGCACCAGGCCCTTTGTGCCTCACCAGGATCCACCATAGTGGAGATTATTTCTATCCTCGTCATAGGAATGAGAAAACGGAGACCCAGAGAAGCCGTTAGGTGGCCCCATGCCCCGGCTGGCATGTGGAACAGCCAAGGACAGTCAGATGTGAAGAGCCACGCTCTTGACCACACCTGGTATTGCCCCTGGGCTGGGGGTGCGGGTTGGCCACCACCCCCTCACCCCAAGGAAATGCAAGGAGGAAAATGGTTGACTGGTGGTGTGTAGGGGGGATGACAAAGTGGGGTGAGCACCAGCTGAGCTGGACGGGGCTGCTGTGGGTTATTCCGTGACATCCACCGAGCATCTGCTAGTCAAGAGGGCAACTCTGGAGGTGTAGACTCGGCAGGCGTCAGCCGACAGGTGGTAGTTGGTAGGCATAGGGATGAGCTGAGTGCCAGGACAGGGAAGGCCAGGGAGGGACACCACAGAGCCAAACATGGCCTTTGGATAGGGCCATCTGGGGGGTCACTGGAAGCCTGGTGAGGGTGGGGTCTTTGGTCGGGAAAGAAAGAAACGCAGGGATCAGGGAGAAGCAAAATCTATTGGGAGGAGCTTGGCTGTACAATGAGAAGGGGAGGAGCCACCGGAAGGGCCGGGGCTCCAGAGAGCCAGGTTTTCTTTCTTTCAATTGTTGAGATGGGAGAGATTTTTAAAAATCTTTATTTTTGAGAGAATGTAAGCAGGGGAGGGGCAGAGACAGGGACTGGAGATCTGAAGCTGTCCACACAGAGCCTGAGGTGGGGCTCGAACTCACAAACCGTGAGATCATGACCTGAGCCAAAGTTGGACGCTCCACCTCCTGAGTCATCCAGGCGCCCCATGATGGGAGAGATCTGCCCGAGCCCTAGGCTCCTGAGACGGGGCCCCAGCCCTGGGCAGCCGGAGGGCTGAGTGGGGGCGTCAGCCTTCGAAACGAACAGGAACGCTACTTTTGAGTCCAGAGGAAAATGCAGGCTTGAATCCACCCAGAACAGGACCCAGGGGCTTTAGAAACACAGAACTTGGCCAAGCGCTCTGGATACCGTGCTCTGAACCCTCGCCTGCATTTGCACAGAGGCCACACCTCCCAGGGGCTGCTCACAGCCACACGGAGGGTAGCGGGGACACGACACCCAGGGAACCCTCCTCTGATGACTGACCTGGGCCCCAGAGCCCCCAGGGGCCCTCCCGAACCTCCCCCAGGCTCTGGCAGTCTTGGATCCTTTCACTCGACCTTCCCTCCTCTCTCCTCCACTTGGGGGCCACACCGGCCTGGTGTCTGCCCACTTCCTTCCCGCTTCCTCCCCAAGGGTATGGTCTCTCCTCATCAAACGCCTGCACATTGTGTCCCACCGGCGTCTGCTTTGGGCGCCCGTGGGGACAGTCAGAAAGGCTGAGCTCCGGCAACTCGGTGCTTCACCAAGACCACGTGGGGCTGAGTGTGGCAGCAGAGTGCAGCCAGATGGGACCACCTGGGGACACGGGTGAAGGCAGACAAGCCTGGGGGGGGGGGCGGTGCGCCATGGGGGCGGAGCCCTAGGGGATCCCACCCCGTTCTCTGTGGCCACCGTGAGTCGTGCGCTGGCATCCTGCAGAGTGGGGGTTCAGAAGGGCGACCACGAGTGAGGGGAGGCAAAGCCCACAGAGGCCGTGGTGAAGGGTGAGCGGGAAGGATGGAGAAGTCGCAGGCGTGGGGGGATGTTTCAGGGCCCTGTTGACCTTGAGAGAGGCTCTGGACGCACACTAGCTGCTAAGGTGGGTTCTGAGCTGGGGGCACGAGCTGGTGGCTGCTTCCTCTCCGTCCACCGCGAGGCAGGGCCGCGGAGCCCTCCCCCAACGGGGCGGGGGGGAGGGGGGAGGGGAGCATGCTGTTACCCACGGGCAGGCCAGATGAAAGAGGGGAGGAGATTAAAAGATTAATTATAAAAACCTGACTTAAAAAAATCCCCTGCATGTTTAAGAAGAAGGAATCAGAAATTCATTCTACTTTGAGCACGGCTGTAAGACTTGTTTGACAGTGCAGGGTTTTTAAGCAACCACTGTATTTATTTAAAAAAATGGTTAATGTTTTATTTATTTGAGAGAGAGAGAGAGAGAGAGAGAGAGAGAGAGAGAATATGAGTGGGGGAGGGGCAGAGAGAGAGAGAGGGAGACACAGAATGGGAAGCAGGCTCCAGGCTCCGAGCCATCAGCACAGGGCCTGACGCAGGGCTCGAACCCACACACTGTGAGATCGTGACCTGAGCCGAAGTGGGATGCTCAACCGACTGAGCCCCCCAGGTGCCCCAGGTATCAATGTATTATTAAAGAAAATACAAAAATGGGGAGTCTGACTTCAGCTCAGGTCATGATTTTGTGGTTTGTGAGTTTGAGCCTGCATCATGCTCTCTGCTGTCAGCACAGAGCCTGCTTTGGATCCTCTCTCCTTCTCTCTCTGTCCCTCCCCTGCTCATGCTCTCTCTCGCTCTCACAAATAAACACTAAAAAAATAATAAATTGATACGCAGCCTCTCATCCCCGTGAAGTAACCACGGCACTTTCTCTGGAACTCATTAATACCTGCGTCCCCTGTTTGGATGTGGCTGCAGTTACTGATGACGGTACCTGTCCGTCCGCCTGTGCTGGGTTATCAGCTCTGTAAAATTCATAGTGTGTGTGTGTGTGTGTGTGTGTGTGCGCGCACGTGCCTGCCACTGACCACAGCCCGTGTACGACACAGCGTCCACATGACAAAACCAGTCTTACAAATGTTTGCCTTTTTAAACAAAAACATGTGGCATAGATTTTTATTAAATCATAGAAAACTCATTTGTATACAAATTGGTTCCACTTTGGGGAAACTGGAATCATAAACAGCTGGGTAACAAAACAGTGGAAAGATACATTTCACTTTACGCAGAGACCAAGTGTTGTCACGTTTGTATTTTTAAAATGTTGAAACAATCCGTAACAGGTTGTTGGCTTTTTTCCACCCTTGTGCGGGAGGAAGAATCTCTCTCTCATAACCCCCGGTTCTCTTTGAGGATGTTTCTCATTACTTAAATCAACGGGGAGTTTAAAAGATGGTTCACCTGAAATCTTAATATAAAGTCAATTTCTTTCCCTGCCACGGGCTTGCTGATTCCTGCAAATGTCAAATTTCAAGAGGGGTCTCTTTTCATAGGAACTGATGAAGCTTCCTTTCTACACCAGCACGCGTCCAAGGGTGTGGGATACATTTCAGAATAAGTTAAACATGAAGATGTACAG
>NC_043708.1:136899337-136911905 GCF_006229205.1 Suricata suricatta
ATGAGACCCCTGAAGGGGGGATAAAAGCCATTCTCCCCTCCAGATGGAGGCAGGGTCTCAAAAAGTCACCCCCCCCCCCCCCCCCCCCGGAACCGGAGTCTGGACGGCAGACTCATTGAAGCAGGAACTGAAAGATGCGATCTTTGGGGACTGGTCCTGACCGGTGGGGACAGTCTGCTTCCCCGGGACCCTCAACTGACCCTTGACACCCGTGCAGAGCCCAACCTCAAGCTACCCCAAGGTCCTGGGCCCCTATTGTCGCTCTGGGGACCCGGAGCTCTCCCACGGAATGTGTAAACAGATGTGGGGAAAGCTGTGTTTCTGCAAGTTTTGGTCCGGGAACAGCCTCTTGGGCTCCGAGAAATAACAGGACCTTAACGTCTGCCCCAAGGCTGACGTCCTCCAAGGCTGGTCTTTTTGCTCATCCTGCCGCAGAAGACTAGAAAGTCAACTCAAGGACGTCTCCGCTGGGCTTGCCCCAAGCGGTGTTAAAACTAGAGACGCTTCTTTGGACTACCGTATTCCTGAATTCTGACCCACATGCTCAGCCCTGCACACCTGCTCTGCCACCCTGTCACTGCAGATGGCTTGGGGAGGGGGCCAGGCTCTTGTGCAGGTTGGGGTTCTGGCTGTGTCTGTTCCGGCTGCGGACAGAGGAGAACATGGTGTTGCAGCCCGGAACTTTGCACTTGTGCAGCTGGCGGAGGTGCACAGTTTTGTAATGGGCCCTGAAGGTCCCTTTGTTACTGTATGTCTTTTGGCAGAGGTGACACGTGATGGGCAGCCCGGAAGGCAGGCTGGCGAGGCCCTGGTCGGCCTTCTCCATCAGGACGCAGAGGGGGTATTCCTCCTCGCTGTCCTCCATGAGCACGGTGCCCTCCTCGCTTGCCCCGTCTGAGTCCCAGGAGGAATGGCTGCTGCTCTCAGACTTGACGCTCGAGGTAGTGCTCAAATCCAAGATGGTGCCTTCGCTCGGTGGGCCTGAGTTGTAGCTCTCCAGACCGGCGCTGTGGACTTGGGTTATGGGGTAGACCAGACGGCCCATCCGACTCGTTCCCTTGAAGATGACAGATGTCTGGGAGGCTTGCGGGGTGAAAGCCACATCCTGATAGGGTTCCTTGGCCACATCTTTCAGAAGGTAGGCTGCATGGAAATGGTCTTCAGGGCTCGCCAACGCTTCCGGGCTCAACACTTTTTGGTGGAGATTTAGGTTTGAACTGTGTCTACAAGAGTGAAAATACGGTTAGCAATGGGTTGGGCTGTTGTGAAAAACAGTCAACATTCCAAGTGGAGACACGAGGAGGATAGCACAAAACACTCATGGCGCAGAAGTGACAAGAAGGGGGGAGGGGTGAAATGCGCTGGCCCAGTGCCGTCCACCAGCCATCAGAAGCTAGCACAGAGCAGGAAAGCCCACAGCCTGGAGTCTTGGAATACGTAGACCTTCTTAACTTCCACTCTGTGATGGACACGTACCTTCCGGAACCTCATCTACAGAGAATGGCTGGACTACTTCAATTAGGCCAATTTACCTGGGACCCTGCGACCAGGGGAATCCCAGAGAAAACTGGTTCCAATAAGGAATTAAGCAGAGGACTTTACTAAAAATATTTTTTTTAATGTTTATTTAATTTTGAGACGGAGACAGAGCACAAGTTGGGGAGGGGCAGAGAGAGAGAGAGGGAGACACAGAATCTGAAGCAGGCTCCAGGCTCTGAGCTAGCTGTCAGCACAGAACCTGACATGGGGCTCGAACCCACAAACCATGAGGTCATGACCTGAGCCTAAGTCAGAGGCCATCCAGGCGCCTGATGTGGAGGACTTTATTTCAAAGAAACCAAGAAATGTCTTCCAGAGCTGTACTGTCCTGTATGATAGCTTGCTCATTTGTGACCACGGAGGTCCCGAAATGTGGCTGTGACACACGCAGAAATGACAAGATGTCAGATGGGCAGAATGAAATGAAGGACATTGTGAAAACTCGCCTCTCCTGTGTCTTTCGTGCTTTCTCAACGTGCCTACTAGAAACTTAAGTTTCCGTGTGGCTTGCGTTGGGGCCTCTGGCATTGACAGATCTGTCAGCACAGAAGTTCCACAGGTGAGCAGACCTCACTGGCAGGAAATTGTGTGCAAGAGAGACAGGGCAGGAGGGAGGGAGGACGCTAAGTTCAGTTCATGTTTGCAACGTGGCACTGTAAGCCAGACAGGTGTTTTGCAAATGCAGCATGAATATCCCACCAACCCGCTAGCCAGTGATTAGTCCTCAAGGGTGGATAATGAGCATCCATTATGACACATGCTAACTCGAACAATATCATTTAGACAAAACTTGTCAATCCGTGTCGGCCTGGCCCAGAGCGCCCCTGCTAACCCGCAAAAGCAGCCTTGACCGCAGGGGCAGTCTTCCAGGTGACAGGACCGTGGTTCCCAGAAGGCAAAAGAGCCTCCCTTACCAGGACAGGTGAGAATGCGTGACAGGGCCACACTGGGAAAAACCTCACCAAAATAACGACGAGTTGAATTTTCTTTCCAAAACCTCCAAAGACGTGGCGGTGGTGGTGGTGGTGGTGGGGACATGGATGGAAACTTAATCGTATTTCAAAAAACGTATAAAATTTGCTGTGTGACTCCCTCCCTCTATCCCTCACACTTTCTTTTTCCGGACGTCCTCAGAACGGCAGCCTCAGATTGCCCGCCCTGTACGCAAGCCTTACCAACTGCAGGGCTGCCCTGTGATTATGTCAGTGTTCTGGGCCGAAGGGGCAGGGATGTGTCTGCAGAAAACCAGACACTAGATTGACACGTAGGTCCCGGGACAGAAAAGCGGTTAAAAACAAGTCAGACAGACACGCTCCTGGGCACCTTGCACGGGAAGGTCTCGGCCGTAACGAGCCGTCAGCCCGAGCGCGCCCACGGACACCGAGAGTGGAAGCATGGGATCCTTCAACCTTCTCCCAAAGCCTCCGAGGGCTGGGAGCACTTCCTGTGTGCTCGGACCAGTCACTACCACAGTGCAAAGCCCTCTGGACCATGTGCCAGCTTCCTGCTGCCAGGATTGCGGACGCGGTGCCTGCTGGCTGTGTGTGTGCACACGTGTGTGTGTGCAAGTGCGTGTGTGTGTGTGTGTGTGTGTGTGTGTGTGCGCATGTTCCCTGACGCTTCCTTCCCTATCCCCCCTTCCCACCCCTCCCCGGTTTCTGTCTCCTTAGACTAGTGGTTCTCAAAGTGTGGTCTGGGCACCCCTAGTGGTACCCTGAAGCCAAAACTCATTTCATTAGGAAACTAAGACATGATCTGTCATGACAGGATTTGTCTTTTTCACCGTCGCTCCTTCACAAGCAGACCGTGGTTTCCCAGAGGCTACGTGACATGTGGTCTTGGAACAGGGTGATGTAAGAGGCCAGCTGTTTTCTGCTAAGCCAGACGTTACAGAGATGTGCAAAAACGTGAAAACAAAGTCACTCTTCTCACTGCGTTTTTGTTCTAGAAAATGGACTTAGTTTTCATTAAATGCTATGCATATGTTAACATATAATAGGTTTATTAAACATATAATAGGTTTATTACTTTAAGGGATGAAATACTTATTTTTTTTTAGTTTTAATTTCTAACGCAGTGAACGTTGATACTTCTACACCCAACTAGACAACTGCTCTTGAGGGCCCCCAGGTTTTAAGAATTTGGGAAGGGGTTCTGAGACCAAACTAAGAGCTGCTGTTCCCGTCATGCGCCCTCTTCCAGGAAGCCTTCCCTAGCTTCTCACAGAATCTAGTTCAGTGGCCCCACTATGTGCCCACAGCAGCCTGTATCTCTCACATGAGAGCAGTCCCTGCAGTGAGCAGAAATTGCCTATTTACTGGCGTGTCTTTCCCACGAGCCTTCGTGAGCAGTGACTGGGTCCACAGCACCTCACGGAAGGTTCTTGAACAAAATTTTTTTGGTGACAGAAGCATCCAGGGTGATGTTCCAGCCCTTTCCTGAGGGACCCTAGTGACTGAACTCGTAGTGGCTCCGAGAAGGGAAGAAAGTGATCCTGACCACAGAGTTCCCATCTCTGATCCCCGGAAGGCCCCAGGCCTGCCCACATGGTCCTTCTAAAATGGTGCCACTTCGGGGGAGCTCCCAGGGGGCTCAGTTGGTGAAGCATCCGACTCTTGATTTCAGTTCAGGTCATGTTCTCACAGTTTATGAGATCGAGCTTTGCGTCAGACTCTGTGCTGACAGCGTGGCCCAAATGCGACTCTCTCTCTCCCTCCTTCTCTGTCTGACCCTCCCTCCTCCTGCCTGCTCTCGCTGTCTCAAAATAAATAAATCACATAAAAAAAAGGCGCCATCTTAATCAGATTCTAGGAAAATGCCTTCCTGGTTCTAGACCACTAGAATTAGTAGTTTAAATGTAGAATTCAAGTTGCTTCCCTGGAGGGGGGGGCACTGTAGGCCAGGACACGATCATAAATATCAAGGACAATCTGCCTGGCAGGACTATCTTTTCTTCAACAGAACAGCCTTTTCATGCCCAAAGCCTCCTCCTGGAGGTTCAACATGCCAGCGACCGAAACGGGAATTTTACCTCCTACCGCTCATGCTCTATCCCCCTCGCTCAAGGCGAGCATGTTCTCATGAGCCCGATCCGGGACCATGTGGGCATCCTTGGACCTTCCCCCCTTCAGGAAATCAGGGGTCACGCTTCACACGAAAGTAGCGGCGATGCGGAACTGCTTTAAGTCAGGCTTCTCTGAGCAGACCTAACACGGTAACATCCTGCGAACCCTTTAGCATTTATCAGAGAGTTAGTCTTTTCCTTAAAGCCTCCTGGGGTCACCTCCTGGTGACGCACCAGCTTCCCGTCACAGGCTGGGGAGGAAAGTGGCGGGGGGGTGGTTACGGGACTCAAGTTCATGAAGAAAAACACACGCCAGGCGGGAATGTCAGGGCTGCGTCCCGGAGGGATGAGATAGATCCGCTCCGTACCTGGCGCCTTGCAGACAGGCTGACGCTGTGTGCGGCTCAGAACACCCAGCACCCAGAGACTCTCCCTTTTCAACCAGCATCACAGACCCCGAAGTAACCTGCTAAGCGCCTTTGTTCTTTGATATCTGAATAATTTAAAAATCTTCGAGGAGCCTGGGGGGCTCCGTTGGTGAAGCGTCTGACTCTTGATTTCGGCTCAGGTCATGATCTCACGGTTCATGACTTCGACTGAGCCCCATGTCACTTGAGGGGGGGTTCTCTCTCTTCCTCTCTCTCTGCCCCTTGCCTGCTTGTGTGTGCACTCTTTCTCTCTCAAAATAAACAAACTTAAAAAATAATTTAAAAACCTTCAACCATGCAGTTATTCCTTTTTATGAACATAGCTGGTTAAATAGACATAGAAGAAAATATTTCGTCCAATGGGCTTCACATGATAAAATGAAAACCAGACAAGTTTGGGAAGTTACATTGAGGGTTGTAAGTCCCCTCCCCCCGCACCCTGCCTCACGTGAGACCAACTCTCGATTCTTTGCCCCGAACTATTTGGGCCAGATGTGTTTCTGAATTCACACCGCTCAGACTTTAGAAGGGCAGAGTGACTGCATTTGCTGTAATATTTTGTTCATGTCCCCGTAATAAATCCATTAGTATTTCAGTATGGAACACAGAATTAAAAAATCCACACCTAGGGAAATTTAAAAAAAAGATTACTAACAGCCTCACGTTATTTCAGATCAGGTTTTGCAGCCAAGTGTGGTTAGATTTGGAACTGAAAATTCAGGAATGTGGATCAAAAGAACAGGGTTTCTCAAACTGTGGTCCCTGCAACAGCAAGAGGGGTAATCCCCTGGGAACTCAGAAACGCAAACTCTCGGCCCTCCCCCACCCCCTTCCACCTGCTGAAGCAGAAATTCAATGGGCAGGATGCAGAAGGATGTGTCTTAACAACCCTCCAGGTGATTCAGATGCACTGGAAAGCTTAAGAATGAGTGCCTTACAGGCACCCCAATGTTCATAGCAGCACTGTCAACAATAGCCAAATCATGGAAAGAGCCTAAATGTCCATCACCGGATGAGTGGATCTAGAAGATGTGGTTTATCTATACAATGGAGTATTACGTGGCAATGAGAAAGAACGAAATCTGGCCATTTGTAGGAAAGTGGATGGACCTCGAGGGTGTCACGCTAAGTGAAATAAGTCAGGCAGAGAAGGACAGATACCATATGTTGTCACTCATAAGTGGAACAGGAGTAACTTAACAGAGGCCCATGGGGGAGGGGAAGGGGGAAAATAGTGGGGGAGAAGGAGGGAGGCAAACCATAGGAGACTCTGAAACACTGAGAACAAACTGAGGGCTGATGGGGGTGGGGGAGAGGGGAAGGGGGTGATGGGCATTGAGAGGGCACGTTGGGATGAGCACTGGGGGTTGTGGGGAGACCAACCTGACAATAGGTATAAAGGAAAGAAAAAGCAGACCCAGTGCCTTGGGAGACAGGCTCACAGCGGGCGTCTTACCGGTCTCGGCTCCGGCGGGAGGGGAAGGTGGCCCGGCAGCCCTCCACGGTGCACGCATGGCTCTCTCTGGCGTGCATGTTCTTGTGGTGCATTTTCACACCGCAAGCGTTCTTAAAGGTCTTCTTGCAGATGTCGCACTCGAAGCGGTGTTCTTCCTTCTGCCTGCCTGATGCCTGCTGGCCCGCAACGTCCAGTTCTTTAGAATCTTCGAAACACGGGAAAGCCACGCCCCTGCTGGCCAGGGCGCCGAAGAGCCCGCCGGCCAGCAGGCGCTGCTGCAGCCGGACGCAGTCGGGCAGGGGCGCGCAGGGCTCCGCCCCAGGCGTCGGACGAAGGTCACGGCCACCGGAGTCCGGCTCCCGCAGCACCATGGTCGGCGCCCGCTTCTCCTCGGGCTCGGCGCCCCTCTCTGAGCGCCGCGGGGCCTGCTCGGGGCTCCTGCCCGTGGCTCCGCTGGCCTCGGTCCCCGAGTCTCGACGGCAGCCCCTCTCTCCTCCGGGGAGAGGCCCCCCCAGGCCTCCTGACCGAGTGTCCTGGTCTCCGGGGGCTCCGTCTGACTGCGGGCTGCAGGCCTCCGGCTCATCTCCGCTGGCCGCCCGCAGGGGCCTGTCCTCGTCTGAGCTGGGCACCTGCCTCCTTTCCTCCGCGAGCCCCACGGCCTCCTTCTCGATCTTGATGGGCATGCTGGACTTGCGGGATTTCTTCTTGGGGAGGGCGTCCGGCAGCCCCTCGCTCAGAACCAGCTGCTCCGGGATGGAGGAAGACAGGAGGGGCAGGGACGGCAGCACCCCGGGCGTGTTGGCCAGCTCCGCCGGCGTGGCCGGGCTGCGGTAGAAAGGGAGGACCGGCTGGACTGTCTTTAGGTTGGGGAAAAGCACCCCGTTCTGCCCAATGCTCGGGAAGGCCGGCTGGCCCCCGGGGGCCTCCCCGGCGCTGGCGAAGCCGGGCAGGGGCCTGCAGTCGGCGGGGGTGGCCAGGAAGCCGGGGCGTTGGTAACCGTCGGGGGCGGCCAGGCTCAGGCTGTTGCGCAGATCTTTGTCCCTGTTGTTTCTATTCATGGGCATGTGCAGCCGGGGGTTGGGGTTGGCGCTGTGGCGGTTGCGGCTCCGGAGGGAGCTGAAGACCATGTTACAGCCCTCGATGGTGCACTTGTGCTTGATCTTCAGGTGGACGGCGTTGTAGTGGATCTTGAGCGTGCCCTTGTCGTAGAAGGTCTTCTCGCACGCCGTGCAGAACACGCGGCCCTTCTTCGTGCCCAGGCTGTTCCTCTCGGACTTCACCTTGGCCTCGGGGGACAGCTGGGTCCTTTCCAGCTTCGTGAGGACGCTGTACGCGCTGGAGTCACTCAGGTGGGCGTGGTCCTCCTTTCTCGCCGTAGTTTCCGGACAGTTCAGATACGCCTCTTTCTCCCCCGGAAATGGCGTGGAGCCGGAAGTCACGAAGCCAGGGCCGGGGAAGGGCCCGTGGATGTCCCGTGTGGGGTCCTGACTTGGGTCCTGCCCCTGCTCCAGCACGTACTGCTCGGGCAGAGACCCGATCAGCGTGGGCGGCACGGGGTTGAAGAACTGGAAAGGCAGCATGAAGGTCATGTTGTTGATGAGGTTCTCGAAGGGGTGCAGGCTGCCGGGGTTCCCCTTGTCCACAGCGGCGGGGAGGCTGGCGCCCCTGTGCCCGCAGCTCTCGATGAAGGCCCTGATGTCCACGTTCGCCGCCGCCGGCGGGACAACGACGGGCGGCTCGTCTTTCTCTTGGATTGCCATGAGCTCCACGATGGACTTGGTTTCCCCGAAGCGAAGGAACTGCTGCAAGGTGGCCACCTCCTCCTCGCTGCTCATGATACTCCAGTGGTCCAGCACCTTCCCCGACGCGTCCTGAACCGGAATTAAAAAGTGCAATTAATTTTACCGCCCCCGCCTTCTCTAGAAGGAGCCGCGCGGTCAGGGCCCCCCATGAGCGCCGCAGGGAGCCCCGGTACACACTGGATGACAAAAGGCCCTCCGGACGGGTGTGGGGCCCGTGGAGTCCGGCCCCCACTCACGCTGCTCTCCTAGGCCAGAAACTCTGGGCGAATAAGCCGCGCAAATCATAAGCAGCAGTCC
Organism: Suricata suricatta; assembly: GCF_006229205.1. Classification (NCBI taxonomy): domain Eukaryota; kingdom Metazoa; phylum Chordata; class Mammalia; order Carnivora; family Herpestidae; genus Suricata; species Suricata suricatta. Next base: position 136,907,924 of record NC_043708.1, read on the forward strand.
AGAAGAGAGACGGAAAGTTAGATGACTCGAGCCTGAGGGAAATCAGGTGATTATTTTCCATCTTATCTCAAACCAGTTGGCTGTCTTGCATTAGGCATAATAATTTCCCCCCATGAAAATTAAAATATGTATCATTTGAACAACGGTAACTTCTCTGAAAAGTATAGCCAGAGCCATCAGGCCTAACACGGCTCCCGTATTTATTCTGCTTCGAGTTTAATAATCTTCCCAAGCAACTCACATCAGAAAGCAAATGAACCTATATTGATCTACTGGCCGTGTTTGCAAAGCAGAGCTTTAATTACACTGGAGTGTTGGAGATCTTTCCAACTCTAGCAAGGCCTAACTTTTCCCAAAACTATAATAAATATTTTATCACAGAACATGTATTTGATGGCCTACTGAGATTTTTCACAATGCATGGAAGAGTTTTGAAGATGATGAGGGATGTAACATCATAAATTTTTGATGCACTAGAGGTTCAAGGTAATTGATTCCATATTTTTAATCCTAACACTAGAAAGCAAGATTATTAAGATCATTAAATATTGATCTATGTCATAATGTAAGATCATAATGCTACTCTACATAAAAGGTTGCTTTGAGCCTGCTGGGGGTCCTGCACCGAGGTGAGCAAACGTGTCTCCCGAGGAATATTGGGGGCAGCAGGGTTCAAAAGAAATGGGTTCAAATCCTAGGTCGGCCACATACAACCTGAGTGACCTTGGCCACAATTTAGGGCACTTGGAGCGTCTGGCTTTTTAAGTGGAAAATGGGGATAATTTACCTGCCGTGTGAGGTTTCACTGGAAGAAGGTTCAGGATGATAAATGGTGTTAAGTGTTTGTTTTAATGACATGGCCTGCCTGGAGGAGACCGACGTGCTTGTTAGTCTTGGAAGTATCTTCATCTATTCATCCCCCAAGAAGTATATTCAATATTCATTGAAATTTTGACATTTTGTTTAAAAAAATTTTTTTAGGGGCACCTGGGTGGCTCAGTCAGTTGAGCATCTGGCTTCTGCTCAGGTCATGATCTCACAGTTCGTGAGTTCGAGCCCCACATCAGGCTCCGTGCTGTCAGTTAGCTCAGAGCCTGGAGCTGCTTCAGATTCTGTGTCTCCCTCTCTTTCTGACCCTCCCCTGTTCATGTATGCTCGCTCACGCACTCGCTCTCTTTCTTTCTCACAAAAAGAAATAAAAACATAAAAAAAATTTTAATGTTTATTTACTTTTGAGAGACAGAGAGAAGCAGAGCATGAGTAGAGGAGGGGCAGAGAGAGAGGGAGATACAGAATCCGAAGCAGGCTCCAGGCTCCGAGCTGTCAGCACAGAGCCCGAGGCACAGCTCAACCTTACGAACTATGGGATCATGACCTGAGCCGAAGTCAGACGCCTAACCAGCTGAGCCACCCAGGTGCCCCTGAAGTTTTGACATTTTCTAGTGCAGTGGCAAAGAAAGAAAAGGGCTGCAGCTGGTTCATATGTCAGAGAAATGCTTTAATTTGCAACAGGAAAGATGTCCTTGGCTTGTGGAGATGAAACGTTAGGCCTACCTCCATGACCTGGTCAAGAAGGAGGTAAGCCTATTCTGCAAAATAACCAGAAGGGGGAAGGGGTGGAGGGCTCGGCGGAGAGACGAGAACACTGGGGAACCAGAGGGAGTCGAGGAGCGAGAGAAGGAGCAGGCGCTGGAACATGGACACGTCACGGGATGCTGGAGCCCAGAAGGAGGGCCCGAGGTGGGGCAGCACGGGACCCTCGCTGTCTGCCACGTGGTTCGGGAACAAGGGCTACTTTTCTCACCCCTATGCCCTGAAGAAAATCGGGCACAGGTAGCACCTTGTGTCAGTAGGTGGCCTACAGACAGTAACATGGGGCAAACACTTTATTGTGGGAGGGCTGACTTAGCAAAATCCATGTCGGAGAATACGTAATTGCCCCCACATTGGGAAGTTTCACAGATATCTGGGGGGAAAGCACTGCAGAACACGAGGTGGGGGCTTGAGCCATTAGAAAAAATATTAAAAAAAAATTTTTAAGTTTATTGATTTATTTTGAGACAGAGATAGTGTGAGCAGGGGAGGGGGCAGAGACAGAGGGAAAGAAAAGAGAATCCCAAGCAGGCCCCGCACTGTCAGCGCAGAGCCCAACACAGGGCTCGAACTCATGAAACCGTGGGAGATCATGACCTGAGCTGAAACCAAGAGTCAGATGTGTAACCAATGGAGCCACCCAGGCGCCCCAGAAAAGATATTCAAGGGAATGATGCTGCCAATGGCTGGAGCACCAGAGGCAAGTGGCTTCTACGTCACTGGGACATGGATTTGGGAAGATGTTGTGGGGGTCGGGGGCCACGCTCACCATACCTGTAGCACGTAGCCCCGGATGTAATCCTGAAGGGTCCAGTCCAAGGCGTGGAGGATCTGGACGACCTCATCTTGCTTCAACACACTGAAGAGCCGGTCCAGTAGGATTTTCAGGCGGACAGGGATGGCCTGGGTCCCATAGAGCATGAGGCTGCTGATATCAAACACCACATTGGACTGGACAATCTCCACCTGGCTTGTGGGGTACACAGGGGGGATCCTCAGCTTGCTCAGAGCTGAAAAATCAAACCCAAGAAAAATTCCGTCTGTAAAGATCCTACTTCTAAGAGGAACACTGAGCAGGTGGTGGGCTAGTGGGAGCTCTGAGTTCATGTGTTCTGAGAGAAAAGACCAGTAAGATGCAAATGATTAACAATCTTATTTTAAAAAGTTAATTTATTTTGAGAGAGAAAGAGTGTGTGAGTAGGGGGGACAGAGAGAGGGAGAGAGAGGATCCCAAGCAAGCTCTGAGCTGTTAGCATGGAGCCTGATGTGGGGCTCAAACTCACAAACTGTGAGATCATGGCCTGAGCCGAAATTAAGAGTTGGATGCCTAACCAACTGAGCCACATGGGCGCCCCTTGATTAACAATCTTAATAGTTATCAGGCTCTGAATTATTCATGGGAATTTCGAAAATAAGATGAACTGGCTTCTTCTTTGGTCCCTGTGGCATCTCCAAGGAGTAAGATACGGCCCCATGCAGGGCAGGGGCAAGGAAAAGGGGTAAAGACATATGTATGTAGCAGGTGCATAATCAAAATATGGAAAAATTGGGAAGAACAGGATCCGCTGATGAGGAACCCAGGGCTGGGGATCTGACAGATCTGGGTTGGTGCCCTCATCTGTCACTTCCAGTCATCAGGCTCTGCCGATTTAAGCCACCAGAATCTGTGCCGTCCAATATGACAGTCATCAGCTACACACAGCTGCTTAAACTTATTGCATGTTTAATTTTATTGAATTCTTTGTATGTTATTAAACTATTTTGGTCTTTAAATTCGATCAAATTGGAAATCCCGTTTTTCAGCCACACCAGTCACATTTCAACACTCAGCAACTGCCAGAGCTGGTGTGGGATTCCCGGGTCGGGCAGACCGGAATACAGGATGCCGAGTTAAATCCGAACACAAGCCTCACGTAAACCGTGAGTGGGCTAGGTTCGCACTGAAAATATTCACCAGGACGTGTTCAGGCTGAACAAGTTGTTTCTCTGAAATTCTAATTTCCCCGAGCAACCTGGGTTTCAGCCGGCCATCCTGGAGGCCGCCGCACGGGACGGCGCAGGACACTGCCGTCACTGCAGAGTGACCGCCCACGCCCGTCACACGGAGCTGTGACGGTTCAGAGATGGCAGGTACAGAGAGACGGGGCACCCAGGGCTCCCGTCCGGGGGCGGACTTAACGTTGTCCCGGGACAGACGGCAGGAGGAGGAGGCATAGTTACCGTGGGCCACCCATCCGTGTCTGCACTGCTCGCACTGGCGGTGGTTGATCTTCCCCGGCTTGAAACTCTGGCAGCTACAGTTGAGAGTGCAGCCGATCGCCTGCGGAGCGAACACAGGCGGCGGGCGCGTGAGTGCGCGCGGGGCTTCGCCACCCAGACGCGGCCCTAC
>NC_043708.1:136912005-136914228 GCF_006229205.1 Suricata suricatta
TTTTTTTTCCCCCAAGGGGGACATCGCCCAGAGCGCTTCATAGAGACTGAGGCGGGGAAAGGGTGAGGTCTAAACAGCTAGAGGCAAGGATTGTCTTTTCTACGTGCGCACGTGCACTTAAAGGTCATGCGGCTGCTTGCGTCCCACGTCTAATTAGCACGTGAAATCTCCACTCCCTGGAGTGACTCTTAGTAGTATAATGGGGGGCAAGGTCGGTGAAAGGTCAGCCTTGGCACCTAGCTTAGCAGCGTGGTGGGTTCTGTTCTGCCACGGGCTTCCATTCTAGGTGACCATCCTCTCCTGAGATCTGTTGTTCCTCGGGGCGGTTCAGCTCTTCCTTGTGCAGCCTGAGCAGCAGAAGGCTGGATTCTGTGTCAGGGCTGAGGGGACCCGAGTCCAGCTCCTGCCGTGCCCCGTCAGGGCCCCTGAGAAGGCCGCAGCCGGTTCGGTCCTCCTTTTCCGGTGCCAGCCTGCTGCCATCCCGCCCAGTCACCCACTTCCCGTGGACTGCACCGTCACAGCTGGGGGACCACAGCTCTGCCTCTGGTCTCACAGCTTTCAGCATCTCTGCATCTCAGGATCCGAGGAAGAGGCTGCTGGTGTATATGCCTCTTTCAAGTGGAAACAAAACCGTTGGCCGTATGTCCTGGGGAGGCTGCTGGGAACTCTGTGAGCAAGGTGTGCAGCCAACGTTTCCAAGAGGCTTTATGGCCCCACGTTTCAGAAAGTTAGCCTTAGTTCCGGTCCTATCCGTGTCTGTCCATGACTCTTAAATATGGCATCCAGTCAAAGCCTTGGTAAAATAACCAGCATTTCCGATGGTGTCCTGCTCCCGAGGTGATGGGGAAAAAATGAGCTCAAACCAATCTCCAAAACGGCAGCCCGGTGTTAGGGCCCGACCGAGTGGGATTCTCCTCTCGGGAGCTCGCTGGGGCTGGGCCTCCAAAATGTTAGACCTTTTTTTTCCCAATGGGAGTCACCGAGAGTAGAATCCACAAACACAAACGGAGTTGGTTAATGGGTTTATTTTAGTTCAGCCGAACGGAACGGCCCCTCCCGAGTAGCTGAAGTCCTCGGAAGAGAGCCTGTTTAACTTTTTAAGAAGCCGTCAAATGGTTTTTCAAAGTGGCCGCTCGACTCTTCCTCCCCACCAGCGACGCGGGCGGGTTCCTGTGTCTCCGCGTCCTGCCCAGCGTGTTCTTGTCTGCCCTTTTTGGAGGAGCCGTCCCAACCGCGGGTGACGGTCTCTTACTGTGGTTTTCACTTTATTTCCTTGGTGGCTGATGGCATCAGCATCTCGTTGCCCATTGGCAGATGGTAGATCCTCCCTACGGACTCATCTCTTCCATCCTTTGCTGATTTTTCAATTGGGTTGTGTGCCTTTTAGTACTGAATTGTAAGAGTTCTTTATATATTCTTGGTACGTGTCCCTTAACAGGTTATGATTTGCAACTATTTCTTCCTGCCCTCGGGTTATCTTTCACGTTCCTCATGGTGTCCTCTGAAGCACAGATATTTCAAATTTTGACCAGAGTTGCTTTTTCAAGGTGAGGAAGATGTTCTAAAATCACATAGTAGCGATGTTTGCGCAGCTCTGGGAATACAGTGGAACCACTGCGTCGGATACGGTATAAGGGCAAATTCTATGGTCAGTAAATTCTATCTTAAGAAAAATACTGCTGGGAAAAACAGTCTACTGCACGTCTGCTGCACACCTACGGGAACGGCCGGAGTCCGGAACACGGACAACGCCAAACGCTCACGCGCAGAGACCGCCGCTCGCTGCTGGTGGGGGAGCAGCACGCCGAGGCCGCTCTGGAAGGCCGTCTGGTGGTCTCTGACCAAACACACGCTCCCGTGCGACCCGGCACTCGAGTTCCCGGGAGCTGAGAACTGTGTCCCCACGGAAGCCTGCACATCAATATTTACTACAGCAGCAGCTTTAGTCACACCCGCCAAACTTGTCACCGCGGCGTCCTTCGGGTGGATGGAGGCACGAACTGGGGTCCATCTGAACAACGGAATATCACTCAGGGCTTAAAAGACGAGCTATGTGAAGCCACGAAGAGACACAGAGGAACCTTAAATACATACCGCTAAGTGAGAGAGGCAGCCTGAGAAGGCCCCACACTATACGACTCCAACCCCATGAACCTTCTGGAAAAGGGAGAACCTCAGTGCCTGCGCGGAGTTAGGTGAGGGCAGGGGGCTGTGAAGAGGCAG
>NC_043708.1:136914328-136926387 GCF_006229205.1 Suricata suricatta
TATCACTCAGGGCTTAAAAGACGAGCTATGTGAAGCCACGAAGAGACACAGAGGAACCTTAAATACATACCGCTAAGTGAGAGAGGCAGCCTGAGAAGGCCCCACACTATACGACTCCAACCCCATGAACCTTCTGGAAAAGGGAGAACCTCAGTGCCTGCGCGGAGTTAGGTGAGGGCAGGGGGCTGTGAAGAGGCAGACCACGGAGGATACTTGGGCAGCGAAAACACCCCGTTAACGATGGATACGAGTCATTATACATTTGTCTACACCCAGACGTGTGGTCTACACCCAAGAGTGAGTTCTAGCATAAACTGTGGACTCTGGGTGACAGTGATGTGCCAAAGTGGGTTCATCAATTGTCACAATGTACCCTCTGGTGGGGGACATGGGGAAGGAAGGGGTGTATACGGGAAATCTCTGTATTTTCAATTTTGCTGTGTACCTGAAAGTATTCTAAAAAATAAAGACTTATTTTTTTATTAAATTTTTTAAAAATGTTTATTTATTTTTGAGAGAGAGAGAGAGGGAGAGACAGGGCATGAGCAGGGGAGGGGCAGAGAGAGAGGGAGACACAGAATCCGAAGCAGGCTCCAGGCTCCAGGCTGTCAGCACAGAGCCCGACGCGGGGCTCGAACCCACGAACCCTGAAATCATGACCTGAGCCAAAGTCGGCTGCTCAGCCGGCTGAGCCGCCCAGTTGCCCCCAAATTAAGTCTTTAAAACAAAACCAGCGAACTGACTTGACCGGTTACGACCTCCCTGAGCTGACTCTCACCTGTGACTCTCTCTGGATCACAACGGGCCTGAGCAGAGCACCTGGACCAGAGCCTCTGAGGTGAAGGAGCAGGACCGCTCAGCAGGGAGGGGCGAAGCCCGCAGCGGGGCCATTCCTGGTCCCTCCCAGAAGGCGTCAGGAAACGGAAACCGTGTTTGCTCTTTGTAAAGCCACCAACGTCCTACCAAGAACTCACCGCGATCACAGCGTCCCCTGCGGGCCTTCTCCTCGGGGCTGACCCGCCCGGGCGGTGAACACTGGCCTTGCGGGATGTGCATGTACAAAGCACGTACACACACACCAACAGAACACCGGCCCATGGTGTAAGACTTCCCTGGGGGAGGCACAATTAGGGGAAAAAACCCTAGTCTCCTCGGGTGTACAGGGAGTAATGAAACAAAGATTGAAAAATACTGCTTTACTCCAAAAATTATTTTACCTTTGGGCATAGAGACTCTATAAACAGATGCAAATGGATGGGTTAAATACACAAACACGTATATTCCTATACATGTAATTACCTAGTTATCATGACCGGAGGGATAAAAATGAGCGCCGGTGCAACATCCATTACAGGCCACCCCAGGAACGGGAAAGGCCCCCTTAGTTTTGTTTGTGGCGCCCCTAACAGGCTGTCCGGATTCTCGAACACCCTGTGCCTCCAAGCGCCAGCTGACCAAGGAACCGGCCGTCTGTGTTCTTGACGGCTACCATCATTCTCTAAACGAAGCCCCTGCCCTATTTCCACAGCCCGCCTTCCCATCGGCAGGGCTGTTTCGAAGGAAGTTTCTAAAAGCAGAAAAATTCTTATTTGGGGAACCCGTCCCTCAAGATGCCATTCACTCTTTGCCAGCAAGATGCTGGAACCAGACACAGAAAATTCCCATTCACTTATACGGAAAGTAGGACCCTGCTTCAATCAGAGAAACAAGACGTGCTGGACACACACTTCCTCTCCTTCCTGAAGATTCTGCTGAGAAGGCTCTCACTCAGGCAGAGCCCCGGGAGACCCTGGGGGGCCCCCGCCGCAGCCCCGCACGATGAAACTGCAGACGAAACGTCTCCAGGCAAGTTCACAGCCTGAGATTCGAACTCACTTTTTCTGTGACACCTGACTCAGGGTTTTTCAACTGCAGTGTTACTGACATTTTGAGTCGCATAGTTCTTTGTGGCGGTGGCCGTCCTGTGCGCTGCAGGATGACGCATCCGTCGCCAGGCTCTGCCCGCCTGATGCCACAGAAACGGGTCTCCCTCTTATGGTTGTGAAAACCCCAAATCTCCCCAGACCGCATTTCAGACCCACTGACCTGCCCTGACTATTCCCTTTGAGCAGCTTCTAGTTTAGGGACAGAATCTTAGGCAGTTTTATCTAGAAACCCAATGTATGAATGCTGTTTTATAAGAAATATTCATGTGGCTCTATAGGAGCCTATTTGAATAAGACTAAATAAAGCTCATTATACACCCATGGAGATAAATCTCAGAGAAATTATTTATGAGCTAAAAAAAAAAAAGCTAATTACAGTGCCTAAGAAAACTCCCAAATATTAAAGCCCCGGAGTTTCCCCACCCATATCAGAATTTCACGATGTGGCAAAAATTATAGCACCATTATCTACAGGCAAATTAAAGCTTCTAAAATGAAATCAAACCCGAAAATTCTAATTACAGGACGCGAAGAACTCATGTAAATCAATATGGAAAACTCTTAAAGCCTCCATCCTTTCCTTAGGAATCCGAATACTGTTTCCATTCTTCGGAAGCATAAAGCACATGTTTACAACGTTCTGAACCCATCAAGACATGGTGATTGCTTCTTACGCACTCGTTTTAATCAGACTATTTCCAAATTGTTATTAGGCACGTGGATGTGCCACGAGTCGACCTCGCAAGTTCTGGCGGGCTCCTCTGTACCTGCCACCTGTGGCACAGAAGTCACCCACCCACCCCGCGTGGAAGAGGGGGTGTTGACGGTGTTGGGGTGGAAAGCAGGCACCTGGTTTTTAGGTTCAGTTTGAGGGTCTGTCTGTCCCTCCCTTCCGTCTGCCCCTCCTCTACCTGCAATTTGGGGAGACGCTGCCCCCCCCGGGGCGTCTGGTCAGGAGAGGCCGCCCTGAACCTCCAGCAGCTGGCGGTCCCCACACAGACGCCCGCCGCTGGGCAGACGGCTTCCGACGGGGTCTGCATGACCAGCATGAGGATAACAAGTGTCCGCTTCAAAGCCGATTTCATCTCCAGTCCACACAGACGTCTCCCTCTCACTGAAGATAAGGACTTCGGGGGGGGGGTGGGGGGAGTCTCAGGGCTTGACTGGAAGGAACAAAATGACAGCAAGACTCTCGGGGGCTTCCCGATCCAGGGGGCTGACTGTGGGCGGCCCAGACACAGGATGGAGCCGCGGGCCGGCCGGCCAGCTCTGGAGGCTCAGGGCGCCTGCGCCGCCCCGTCCAGTCGCCACTAGCTCCCACGTGAGCCACTCCAACAGCCAAACGTAAACGTGGCTGTTTGTAGATTAATTACAATTAGACAGAATTAAAAGTTCAATTCCTTGGTGACACTAGCTACATTTTGTCTTCTTTATTTTTAATATTTATTTTTGAGAGTGAGACAGAGAGAGAGACAGAGTGTGAGCAGGGAAGAGGCAGACACAGAATCGGAAGCAGGCTCCAGGCTCCGAGCTGTCGGCACAGAGCCCGACGCGGGGCTCGAACCCACAAACCGTGAGATCACGACCTGAGCCGAAGCCAGAGGTTCACCCAAGGCACCCCGACAGGCACAGTTCAAGCGCTCAGCAGATGCGTGTGGTTTAGCTGCTGTCACACTGGTCAGTGGAGAGACAGAACACACCCGCCATCACGGAACGTTCTACCGGACACTTCTGAGTCCAACCCTGAGACTCAATGTCCTTCCGGCGTCATCCCTTCTGCGGGTGTGTGTGTGTGTGTGTGTGTGTGTGACTTAATAGTTGTTCGCATGTAACCCTTCCTACATCATGGTGAGGAGTGAATTATTCTCAGGAAACTTGCATTCCTGGAAGGTCAGTGACTGTCCCAAAGTCACACAACTGGTGAGCATTCCCAAGCACTTAACTGCACGAAGCCCGTGTGGGGTCTCCTTCTCTCTTCCAGCCTCCCTGGGAGGTAGGTAATGCCCTCCCCACCTTCTGGCTGAGGAATTACCAGACGTTCAGGGTGGCCTCCGATCTGGACGGTGGAGGCAGGGGGCTATCTTGAAATACGAATATTCGGGGCTGACTGCACTTACATTTACGGTTTCATTTAATCCCTAGAGCAACTCGGAGACTCAGGCATTCTCCTCCTGCAGATAAAGACATTCAAGTTTCACACTATAAAGAAACCTCATCATAAATGAATAAATGGTCACTAAACATTAATGAGCCAAGACCTGTTTGTTCTAAACGCTGGGGGTTAAGGTGCTGAACAAGACGGACATGGTCCCTGCCCTCCAGGGGCTCATAATCCAGAGGGGACAGAAAATAAACAAGCAGATGAACAGGACCATTTCATAGTAAGGTGGTGCTATGAAAAAATGAAGCAGGATGCCATGCTAGCAATATTACTGAGCGGCACGGAGGGGGAGGGGTATAGGGAAGTGCCTTTTCAACATTTTTAACATTTATTATTTTTTTAGAGAGAGAGAGAGACAGAGAGCAAGTGACTGAGAGAGCAGGGGTGAGGGGCAGAGGGAAAGAGAATCCCAGGCAGGCTCCACGCCATGAACCTGAGCTCGTGCCCTGAGCTGAAATCAAGAGTCGGACACTCAGCCGACTGAGCCACCCAGGCAACCCAGCTGGTGCCTTTTAGATAAAGTCATCATTGAAGATGTTTGAAGTGGTGACATCTGAACTGAATCCAAGGGACAGCAAGGAGCCAGTGGAGACCTGGAGAGGGAGGAAGTGGTGACATCTGAACTGAATCCAAGGGACAGCAAGGAGCCAGTGGAGACCTGGAGAGGGAGGAAGTGTTTTAGGGCCGAGGGCATGGCAAGTGCAAAGGCCCCGAGGCACAAAAAGAGGCTGAGTGCTCAGGGAACAGAAAAGGAGCCGGAACCTGTGTAGACAGCGGGAGTGAGGTTAATGGTAGGAAATGTGGGTCAGAGAGGTGGTTGAGGACACTGAGCAGAGCTCCTTGAGGGGCAGGCCGAGGAGTCTGGGTTCTGCTCTAAGCTCTTGAAGAAAGTTATGAGAGGAAGCTGACTCACCCACTGAAACCATGAGCTCTGGCCTGCGCTCCTGGCGCCTCGCCGTGAGCCTCGTTTCCCGGGAGGGGGCACAATGTACAGCTGCCCTCAGGTGCCTTAGGTCTCACTAACCGTGAAACCACACAACCTGCAGCTCCGTGCCCCGGCTGGGTGCCCGTCTCTGCCCAGCTCGCAGTTCTGTCCGCCCTGTCCATGCGGACCCGCAGCTAGGAACCGCAGAGACCTACAGTCAGGGCGCCAGATCACGGCAAGGTTCGTGGCTCCTCTGGGCTCCGGTGGTCTGACGCTCCACAGGCAGAGCCACCAAAACCCCCGATTACAGAACCCTCCATCAAAGCTGCCGCACAGCGAATCACTCCAAAAAGAGGCCCGGAGCCAGCAGAAACCCAAACCCGGCACCCGGAGGCCAGCAGGGGGCCCGACGCTCCGTGAGCCCTGCATGGGTGTCATCGAGAGGGCAGTGAACAAATCGGGGACAGTGGCACCGTGCTTCCCAATTACAGACGCCCACCCCGTAGCCTTTCACCTCATCTTCCTTGCTGAGTCTGACCTTCTGAGGGTCTCACGTCCTTTCTGAAAGAATCGTACTTTCTGAGTGTCTGCTGGGGGCCAGGTGCCTAAGTACTGGCCAGCGGCATCCAAGAGGAAGCTGGCAGGTGGAGCTTTACTGAAAACTCCTTTGTAAATGGGAGCCGACTCAGCCCAGAGACCTCTCTGCCATCCTCCTCCTTCCTTCCTGGAATAAGAATGTGATGGTTGGACTTCAGATGCCATTTTGTGACCATGAGGCAACTCTGCAGTCATGCCCTGGGGATGGCTGCACAGGCAGGATGGTGACTGTTATGTAGGAGCCTTTACTAGCAGCCAAAAGTAGTTCCTAATTTACACACGGGCTGTCGGCTGGCGATGGTGAGGCCCATATAAGAATCGTGTGAAAAATGCCTAACTAGTAGAACTCACCAAGGCCAAGTGCAGAGTCTGCAGTCCTCTCGTAAGGGTGAGATTCTAAGGCTGTGCCAGGTGCTGGGTGAGAAGAACCATAAAACCAAAGGACCAAATCTGCTACATCACAAATCGCTTTTCGAGTCCTCAAGCTTTAGAATAAAAACCACTTCACATTTATCCAGGCTGTGTTTTTAAGTGTTGATGCAGACGACCGTTCATGTTTGGGTCGCGGAAGACTCTGGGGAAGATCAAATCATGCCGGTTTGGATCTACAGCCCGGAAACATCTTCTGAGGCAGCCGACCACCCTCAGCTGGCAAGGGGACCTGGTCCCTCTTCACCTGCAGCCAATCTGTCACCCTACTCTCTCTGGCTGCAGGTACAGCCTTTGGGGTTCCGGAAACTGCATCATTCAAGGGTGGGGAGGTCTCTACATATTCTGCACGTCTTACTTCTTCCGTGAGAATTGGCTTTTTTTTTTTTTTTTTTTTTTTTTTTTTTTGGCTCCCTACCTCGTCTTCTCACATTTTTCTCTAATTTCTTTCAGGTTTTTAGTTTCCCACTGTTTTCCTCACACATATGAACGCTCAGAGGCACAGCTAGGATCTGAACACAGTATCATCACTTGCTAGATGGGCAGCAAGGACAACTGGGAGGAAGAGAGGAGAAAGGCCAGGTGGGCTTCTTGTAGGAGGCAGCTGGCGGCACCGGACGGAAGCCCACCTGGGGAGAGACCCGAGGCCAGACGTTCAGGCCGTCTTCCTGCGTGAGCGGCTAACAAGGTGACGTGATTTTACTTAACAAACTACTCTTGTTTCCGGAGGCGGTTTTTAGAGCATCTACTACGTGCCGGGAATTGTAGGGAGCCTCCTGGGGCTACGAAGCGGAGACCCCCGTGTCTGCCCTGGACGCGTGTGTGTGTTCACCGGGGAAGAGAGCATACAGCTCGACTGGTCAGGAACAGCAGAGAGTACTGGGAATGTGTCAAAAGTGCACGGGAGTCATTCAGTATATTCACATCTAGAGTGTCAAAAGATACTAAAGACAAATGAAAAAAAAATCACTGGCTGCCTTTAGGGAAAGCTAGGGAATCAGTTGATTGTTCCAAAAACTGGTGAACAAGGGAAAGATCAAGTATATATCCTTTTAAAAAATTTTTTTTAACATTTATTTTTGAGAGAGAGACAGAGTGTGAGTGGGGGAGGAGCAGAGAGAGAGGGAGACACAGAATCGGAAGCAGCTCCAGGCTCTGAGCTGTCAGCACGGGGCCTGACATGGGGCTCGAACTCATGAACTGTGAGATCATGGCCTGAGCCAAAGTCCTACACTTATCCCACTGAGCCACTCAGTATACATCCTTTTTAAAAGAGTTTTTATTTTGAGAGAGAGCACTTGTGAGCAGAGGAGGGAGGGAGGGAGAGAGAGAGAGAGAGAGAGAGAGAGAGAGAGAGAGAGGGAGGGAGGGAGGGAGAATCCCAAGCAGGCTCTGCTGTCACTGTAGAGCCCGACACAGGACTCGGCCCCACAAATCGTGAGATCATGACCTGAGCTGAAATCAAGAGTCAGACGCCACTTAGGCGCTCCGAGTATATATCTTTTTTTATACTAATTGTACTTCAGGGAAACCAGACCACTGACGATACAGACATCCCCTTTACAGAAGCATCTAGTGAATAAATAAATGAAGAATTAAAACGCCACCATTCCGTAACTCCTCACGGAACGGCTGACAACCGGGTCAGTTGTCTCTGATCGGAAAGCGGGGTTCCATTACGGGTGCGGTAAAAAAGTTCCCGTCCGGGCGCCTGGGGGGCTCAGTCGGTTGAGTGTCCAACTTTGGCTCAGGTCATGATCTCATGGTTCGTGGGACTGAGCTCCACGTCGGGCTCTGCGTTGATAGTGCGGAGCCTGCTTGGGATTCTCTCTCTCCCTCTCTCTCTGCCCCTCCCCTGCTCGCTCTCACTCTCTTTCAAAATAAATAAAAACATTAAAAAAAATAAGAACACGCCAACGGTAAAATAAGGTCTGCCAGACGACGGAGGCCGTGTGAGCACAGACTGGAATGTACTGACCTTAGAGCCTTCCGGTCACTGTTTCAGGGGCCCGAGGAGGCCTCCCCCGCGAGGCGGCAGGTGCGCCCCCTCACTGCGTGCAGGAAATGCCCGGGTCCTAGGCCCGGTCTGTAGGTGAGTGTGAACCCCAGCAGGCCGGGCCGCAGAGCGGGGGCTCCTGTCCCGGGGCCGGCCGATCGCCAGGAGTCTCTCGGTCGACCTGGTGGAGCCCCCGGGGGCCCCTGGGTGACACCCGCTCTTCCCATGAGCACCGTTGAAACGAGGGACGGAGAAAGCAGGGAGGCATGATTCGCGGTGCAAAACCACCACCCACTGCAGGCTGGAGAGAACCCGCTTTCTCAGCAGGGGGGTGAAAAGAACAGGCTCTGGGCCGGCGAAGGGTGGGCTGGAGAAGGGTCTGGCAGGGGCGGGGGCGGCGGGCCGAGCGAGAAGGCACAGATGTCGGGCCAAGTCTACCTGCGAGGCCCGCGCGCTGAGGCCCTCACACCTTCTCTGGTTGCTCCTCTTCAAAGAGGGAAAACGCTTGTTCTTTTGATCTCTATGAATCAAAGTGTAAACGCTGTGCCAAAATCATTTAACAGCTGTGCCCTTTTTTCTGAAAATTATTAGTTCTGAAAACAGAAAATATATAGAGTAGAAAGAGATGCAAATGTTACTTTATGAACCTAACCATTTATTTCTTCATTAAAAAAAAACCCCATAACAACCTAAATGGAAATATGAATGGGTGGACACTTTTTTCCCCCCTTTAGAACCTAGATTTGGGAGGGTTCCAGGGCAATCTTCAGGAACCTTTGATAAAAAACAGAGACGTTATCGGTGTAGGGAACTTCTGAAGGCAACAGAGACAGCTCTGGGGGAAAACACACAAAAACCTACACAGAAAAAGGACATTAACATTTCAGGATAATTTCAACTAAAGCAGCCAGTTATACAAACACCGCAACGTCATGCCCGCCGCCACTGCTGCAGGAAAACAGTGAAACCGAACATTTCTAAGTAAAATTTTGCAGCTACAGAAGGGCTTCACCAGAACTCGATTTTAAGAACTGAGTGTAAAAAAAAAAAAAAGAAAGAAAGAAAAAATCGCCCCTAGATTTTCAAAATGAAGTTTAGGAAAAGAGAACACCAGCAAACGTTTGCTAATGAGCCATCCTTATCAGTGCCTTAAAACCCGGCATGGAGAATCACAAGGCGCTCGAGTTCTCTGTAGAAAAATTTTATCTTCGTAATGAGTAACGCAAGGAACAGACCGAGGGCTACAGACCAGGTCAGGGCTTCTGGAAGCCGGTACGCAGATACAAAATACTTTTGATGTCTGGGTGTATGTACGGAAGGAGGCTTCAAATAAGAGTCTGTGACAGGAGACAAACTAACACAACCACAGGCAAGAAAAAGTGGCCTGAATGAAGCTTCACCTTCACGGAGACCGCGGTTCCCGCCACGCAGGCCGCCGGGACCTGGCCTTTACGAGGCTTTATTTCCCCATCTCGCTCCGCCCTCGCCTCAGCTCTGGGAGGTCATCGGCGCCCAGGCAGACTCGTCCTATGATTTGTTAGGCCGGTTTATAGTGAGGAGCTCAGGCGTGGACGGCACGGCCGTGGCCCCTGTCCCCACAACACGCCAGGTCTGAGAAGGCCCCGGAGCAGAGCGGGGGGGGGGGGGGGGCTGCTCCTTCTTTTCAGCCACTGGTTTGTAAAATTTAAAAATTAAAAATTTTTTTTTTGTTTTTGCTTTTTTTTTTTGGATAAAAATAGGCATGTGTCCATGCGGAGAAAGGGGGCCACACTGGAAACTTCCGGAATTAGGAGAAAGGGCTTCAAAAGAGGACAAGATAACAGAAAATAAAGTCTTCAGGTGGAAAAGGAAAACACACACACACACACACACTGAACTTTCCAGATGTCTCTCCTGCACAGCCCCCGTTATCCTTAACATCGCTCAGATAAGGCATCAAAAAATAAAAGAGGTAAATAAATAAATACAATAAAAAATCTGCAATAGGATATTTGGAGGAGAGTAATTAAAAATATATATATATTGCCTCCGTAAATCTTGGTCTTAGTTATCAAAAAAACAAAAAAAAAAGAAGCTGACTCAGCACTGTGATTTCACCTTACCGCGGATATTTCTAGTTCTCAGACAGGGCTGTTTCCGACGAAAGTTAGTCACTCTAAATGCCATCTGCAGAGGCGAAAATCCACCCGGGGGTAGAGCTCGTCCCTGCAAGTAATTTACCTTGGGGAAGCTTCAGGGCAACTCAAAGTCACTTCACAGCCACACACAAGGGCTAAAACACACTTCCGCCCCTCACCCCTGCATGCAGCAATTTACATTTCCCAACAAACGGAATTTTAAAATGTTTATGTTTACCCCTAGGCATTCATAAATGATAACGGTCTGCTCACAGAACAATTAGGATTTGTTCCCCAGGGAAACCTCCACAACTTTTCTCACCCAGTGGGGTGGAGGGTCCTTTCCAAGCCCAGGATTCTCAGATACAGAACACGGGCCCCCGAGGCTGGCCTAAGGGCCGCACCATACACTTGTAGACAAACAAACAAACAAACAAAAATAACGCTCTCT
The DNA here is from genome assembly GCF_006229205.1 of Suricata suricatta. NCBI lineage: Eukaryota > Metazoa > Chordata > Mammalia > Carnivora > Herpestidae > Suricata > Suricata suricatta. The sequence goes on from NC_043708.1 coordinate 136,924,930, forward strand.
GCAAACCTAATGGGTCCACAGGAATTATTTCATGCCGGTTAATATTTCTGATGTGAATTATTACCAGAGCAAACATGATCGTTCCCTGTCTGAGCACTTTATCAAGGGCCAAATAACCCCTCCCCAATTGCCACTTTCTGACCGGAGTAGGGGCATCTGGTTAAATCCTCACGAGTCTGAATGGAACAGCATTTCCGGGTACAGATGATTTTCTAAATTAAATTATGCAGATGTCTGAACAGAATTATGAGTTTCCAAAGCACGAACCGCACTTGAGCTCAGAGAAGATTTCACCACCTTTTCGCGGCGTTGAACACCCGAACACGTTCAACCCACGGTCTAGTTCAAATGGTAATACTTTCTTGGTGAAATTAACATTAGCAGACCCATCAGAGGAGAAATCAAATCACGATTCCCACGTTACTCTTTTAGGAATGCCGGAAAGGATGAAGTTATTATCAATATTTGCCATAGCAAAAGCGGTGTCTGTTCACACCCATTTAAAGCAAAAATCAAAATCCTGGCTAATTGTTAATGTTTGAAGTAACTTTTTTTTTGGTGGTTTTTTTTCCCCACGATATCTGAAAATTTTATTTTGACATATTACATTTTAAATGAGATTTTTAACAATATATGTCACCGGATTCGGGAGGGGACACTTTGAGGAGCCTGTGTCTTTATCACTGTTAAGAAGTTTTCACATATAAGCACCTATGTGCAAGCTTAGAGTCTCCGGGACCTTATGAAAGGAGCCCATGAAACGCAACAGCAAATTAAATTGAGAAGCAAAGAATGAAAAGGCACTGCCAGCCAAAAATCTTGGTCACTTTGATGAGAACATATTCAAAAACAAAAATTTGGTTGCTCGATCTGCTGTGTGGGCCCGGCGCGTGTAGGAACACACGTTTTCCCCTGCACACGCACACACTCACACTCACTGACAGGGATTCCCAGGACACCACTGGGGCCTTTTTTTTTTAGGCCCCTTAAGTGTTAACGGCAGAGGCCTGGCTGCGACCAGGCGTCTGGCCCGATTTAAATGCCCCGTCTTCCAGAGAGCCGGGGAGCACGGCCATAAGCCTGGGGGACATAACTGACCTTAGAGTGTCTGACGCTCACCCTCCCGACAGCCCCCAACAACGCACACACACAGTTTTACTCCGACAATTAAGGCTGCTAGTTGGCATTCCATTTAACTGTCAAACGGCGACCGGTGGCAGCCCCACAGCCACAAAGAGATGCCTTAAATGAGAAGAGCATGTTTCTACACCGCATTTGAGAAAGTTTGGCTCCGAGCTATGCACTGATTAACATCAGATCTCCTGCCCTCGCCTCTCCGCAACCTTGTCACATCTGGCTGACAAATCCGGAGGGGCTGGTGTAGAGCCAGGCGGCCGGCGGCGGGGCTGGGGTCTGGCGGGGGCAGGGGACCGGCGCCCCCCCCACGCGTCCCCGCCG
>NC_043708.1:136926487-136927835 GCF_006229205.1 Suricata suricatta
CCACCGACCCCGTGATCCGCAGAGCGGGCGCCCCGGGAGGTGACACGGTGGCCGCCGTGGACGATCTGGAAGACGCGATCTGAAGGAGAAGCACCCAAACGTGGACGCGGCGGTCTGCCAGCGGGCGGCAGAGGCTGCAAGTCTACCCCGATGGCGGGCGGGACGTGGCGACCACACCGAGGACGACTCCCCGACTGCACCCTCCGGCCTTGGGGCCGCTGAGCCCAAACAGGCTGACAGCCCTGCGTGCACCCAGCTGCACGTTCAAGTGCTGCGTGTGAGGTGGGGGTGCCCGGTGTGTGGTGAGGGTGTGCGGTGGGGGTCTGCAGTGGAGGTGGGAGGTGTGCAGTGGGGGTGTCTGATGGGGGTGTGTAGTGAGGGTGTGCAGTGAGGGTGTGCAGTGAGGGTGCGCAGTGACTGTGCAGCGTGGGTGTGCAGTGAGGGTGTGCAGTGTGGGTGTGCAGTGACTGTGAAGTGTGGGTGTGCAGTGAGGGTGTGCAGTGACTGTGCAGTGAGGGTGTGCAGCGTGGGTGTGCAGTGACTGTGCAGTGTGGGTGTGTAGCGACTGTGCAGTGACGGTGTGCAGTGAGCGTGTGCAGTGAGGGTGGACGGTGGGGGAGTGTGGTGTGCAAACACATGGCTGAGAGACAGAGGTTCTAGTATTAAGAACAGCTTCCCGCCTCGGTCTACGGTGAATTCCTCCAGAGGGGACAGAGGCCTGAAGAACAGAAGGTGTTACTCAAGAGAGAAAGGCCTCACAGGAGCCCCGTCACTGAGGCTCCAGGGAAGAGTCACAGGGTGGAATCCGCACGATTCAGGAGAGCCCTGAAACTACAGAGTGCGTGTACATTTGTGGGGGGCCCTCCGTCTTCCAGTGAAGGGGAGAATCCATCCAGGACTCAGGACAGTTTAAGGAGTGTATCCCTCATCTTCACTCAAAAATCAGATGCCGCTGGGGCTGTAGAAACGGTGCCGTCACTTTGGAAAGCAGTCTGGCAGTTCCTCAAAATGTGAAACTCGGGGTTCCCATACAGCCCAGCAAGCCACCCCTAGGTGTGCGCCGAGAGAAATGAAAATACAGACCCACACAGAGCCTGGCGCCCGAAGGTTCACAGCAGCAGTGCCTACAACAACCCCAACGCCCATCAACTGATGACTGGGCAGCGACGGAGCATTAGAAGGCCGTGAGAAGGCGCTGGGTGCTGACCCGTGCCACAGCGCACGCGACAACACGCAAGGGGAACAAACCAAGGACAAAAAGTCACAGGTTGTAGGATTCTATTTACGTGAAACATCCAGAAGAGGCCAGTCTCTCATCGTTACCAGGGGCTGCGAGGGTGGGCCGGGG
>NC_043708.1:136927935-136935578 GCF_006229205.1 Suricata suricatta
GCGGAGGTGTGTGCCCCGCCGGGCTTGAAGGCACTTGTCGGCCGAGACGCAGACGTGTCCGCGGCTGCCTCTCCCGGGAAGGCGCAGCGCTCTGAAGTGGCCTGGCTCCCGTCTCGGGGGACGGCTCTGCCGCCCTACCCGCCCCGGGGCGCCCTCGGGGTCCCACCGCGGCCAACAAGGGGCCGCGCCACCCCCGCCCCCGGGACGCTCGCCTCCAGGGGAGGTGTGGGTGCGCGGCCCGCAGCGGGAGGGACGGGAGGGGGGCCCGGAGGCCCCGAGAACTCAGAACCCCCCCGCCCCCGCCCTGCGTGCCGAGTTACAGCCCGGCTCCCCCACTGCCCCGCGACAAGCGACTTGGCTCTCTGAGCCTCGGTTCCTTCCACTGTAAAACGGGGTACTATGTTCACCTCTCCTTTTGGACGCTAAGGATAAAGCGAAATGAAATGTCCCGGGAAAACCAAACGGGAGCTTGGCCCCCAGGAACAGAGCGGGAGGAGCCTTTGGGAGGACAGGCTTCCCGGGCCTGGGAGCCCCAGGGCTTCACCCCAGTTGCCGACAGAGATGGCCCACAGCTGCTGAAGCAGGGCCCTGGCCAGGAAGACGCAGGACCCGCGGCGGATCAGGCCTCGGTCCTCTCTCCCTTTTCAGTTCCCTAAAAGGATTCTCTAAAGGCCGGCTTGGGGTAGGGGCACTGGGGGTAGGGGGGGGGGGGGGGGGGGGGGGGGGGGGGGGGGGGGGGGGGGGGGGGTGGTCCGACTTCCTCATCCTGCCATGCATTTTTCCTGCCTTGCTGCTGCTGCTGTCGATGCTTGGGCAGGAAAACAAAACCTGTCCTTAATCTCAGGTTGGAAGATGTGAGATGAAAGGGAAAAGTCAGGCGGACAGAGGGTGCCAGGTCCTGGCTGGGAAAGGCACAGACCCCGGACGGGAAAGAGGAAGGAGAGGGGCGAACAGGGTGGATGTGGAAGAAAGTGTGGGTACCTGGGTTCCTGGGGGTCCTGCTGCTCCTCCACAGGCTCGACCCACACACCTGGCCTTCTGGCCACCTAGGTGTACCAGTCGCAGCACCGTGCCCTTCCTAGTAGGTCTGAGGTCGCCTGCCTTCCAGGAGGGGGGAGATGGGCGCTTGCTCCGGTTCGATAACTGAAGCATGAGGCTTTGCTTTGTGAATTCCAAGCCTAAACTGCTCACCTTCCTCTCTGCTGCGGACGTGCCTCCCTCCCGGGCTGGGGTCAGCACGGAGGCCCTCCTGCTGCCTGTCCCGACACAGTGCATCCGTCAAGGTCCTCCTCAAATGTCACTGCTTCTCAGAAGCCCGTCCTGACCCGCCACCCGCTTCCCTGCACGGGCTTCTGTCCCCTTCCGACCCCCAACCTCGTGTATCTGCCTCTCTCCCTGTGCTTCTGGCCTTCTCTGGCCTGGCTGGGACACGTCCTCGACCTAACTTCTTTGGTCATCGCTCGCCTCAGTGGCTCCGGTGCTGGGAGCTGCTGTAGCCGGGGAAGCTCAGGGTTTGCAGGGGGAGGGACCCAGGTGTGGCCAGTTCCCGCTGAAAACCAGCAGCTACTATAAAAGTAGGTATGAAACCCTGTCCCCAGCCGGATGGGGCCAGGTAGGATGGCTCCATTCTGCTAACGCTGCTCTCTGCCTCTCCTTCCTGCCGCACACAAAGCTGGGTTTGAATTAATTGAAATCTCTTACCAGAGGAGTCCTTGTTTGCGGTATTACTGAACGGCCATCTCTGCTTAGTCTAAATGAACCAAAATGTCCAAGTCCCAGGCGGCGGTCCCTGGAAGTACTTGTAATCTGTCCGGTGCAAGAATTTGGGTCAGCATCTTTGTGTCGGTTGCAACTGAATTTTATTGATTTTAGTAAAATTTCCTACTGGAACAAATAGTAGGACCCACCAGTTTATTTCCGGTTAAAAACACAAGGAGGATTTGGGCAATACGTAGTTCAAAACCTCAAAACAGACTCCCTCTCCCAACGCTCCCCATCAGATGCCCACCATCAGGATCGGCGGACGGGCCTCCTGGAACATGACAAACTTGACCCGCCTACAGGGCATCAGTAGGTCTGGATGAAAATGCTAGTTAATTTTCTGCAGGTTCATTTAGAATGGTGTATCTGAGGCTACCGTGTGACTTCTAAAATCGGTCCTCACATTTGTTTCCAGCTCTGACGGGCTTCTCTGCCATTTCTTGGAAACACATAAGCAGAAGCCGGGACAGAAAAGCACCCCCCCTTCACATAACCGGCCGGGTGGAGACTGACTGTTCGGATCACGCTTCTGTCCTCTACTGCTCAGTCGTGCGACCTGGGCACGCCCTTCCTCTTCTCTAGGCCTTCGCCTCGTCGTGTGGCCAATGGGGGCACTCCCAGGCGCCCCCCCCACCTCCGCCCTGCTCTCAAAGTCCCCCCTTTTTGTTTTTGGGCTTCGACCTGGCCATCTTCCTCTGTGCTCAGTTTCTTGTCTTCGCGAACCCTAAAACCAGAGTGCCTCCCCCTACTTTACAAGACCGGGGATTAAAAAAAAGTCTTTACTAAAAAGAGGAAAAGTTGGGGCGCCGGGGTGGCTCAGTGGGTTAAGCATCTGACTCTTTTTTTTTTTTTAATGTTTTATTTATTTTTGATACAGAGAGAGACAGAGCATGAGAGGGGAGAGGCAGAGAGAGGAGACACAGACCCGGAAGCAGGCTCCAGGCTCTGAGCTAGCTGTCTGCACAGAGCCTGACGCGGGGCTCGAACCCACGGACATGAGATCTGACCTGAGCTGAAATCAGAGGCTTAACCGACTGAGCCACCCAGGCGCCCCAAGCATCTGACTCTTGATCTCGGCTCAGGCCACAATCTCACGGTTTTGTGGATTCGAGCCCCGCCTTGGACTCTGCACTGACAGAACAAAGTCTGCTTGGGATTCTCTCTCTCTGGTTCTCTCTGCCCCTTCCCCCTTTGTGCTGTCTCTCTCTCTCAAAATAAATAAATATTAAAAAATTTAGAAAAAGAGAGGAAAAGTTGAGGAGACACAAAATCAGAAAATCCCTGAGCCCTGTTCTTGCAGAGGCACGAGGAGCCTCCCTCTAACGGTGCGAGCTCCGGCCGGTCGGTCAGTCCCTGAGCATGGATGAGCCGAGACCATGCATCCTGAGAAACGCCCGCTGAGCTGGGGTGCCGGGGGGGGGGGGGGTTAAGTCCGGGGGAGGCAGGGCAGGTGGGGGGCTGTGTGCCCGTCTGAAATCATTCTGTCTACCTCCAGCCAGGAACGTGAGCTCGGTTTTGCCAGATTTCCTGAGTTCTTTCAAGAGATGCTGGGAATATTCTGATATTTAAAAGTTGGCAACAAGTTCAAATTTTTGATAGATGTGGTATGAGTCACGCAAAATATGTTTGCCGGCTGAACCTGGCCAACGTGCTGTTCATCTGCACTTACTGCTCCATGCACCGATGTCTTCTGGAGGCTGGGCTTAGCGCACAGTAGGTGTGCAACTTGTAGCGTGTGTATCACTCTCGAGGGAAAATGGCCCACAGCCTGTCTGAACTTAACATTGAATTGTCGAAAGCCGCATAGAGATCAGTAACGACCTTTTTTGTGTTGCCTAGCAGGTCCGCTAACAGGCTAATAAGCTTTTCCAACATTTACACTCCGGGAAGTGTATTTAAGAGTTGTTAATAATTCTGTTAAATGCAGGATAGCTTTCTCCTCGGGAAGCTAATTCTCACAAGAAAACTTTCCCCAGTGGCAACAAATGAATTTGAAAAAAAGAATTTTTTTAAGAAAAGGCATTTTTAAAAATATTTATTTTTAGAGAGAGAGAGAGAGAGAGAGAGAGAGAGAGAAAGAGAGAGCGTGAGCAGAGGAGGAGTAGAGAGAGAGGGAGACACAGAATCCAAAACAGGCTCCAGGCTCTGAGCTGGCTGCACAGAGCCCAATGTGGGGCTCGAACCCATGAACTGTGAGATCATGACCTGAGCCGAAGTTGGACGCTTAACCGACTGAATCATGCAGGCGTCCCCCCAAAAGGCATTTTAATCATGGGATCATTGTATTAAAGAGACAAGAAGCGCCTTTAGCCAAGGAGGTTTGGGAATGAGTGCTGGGAACCACACTCATTACAGGAGGGCAGGGGGGCGAGCTGCCTCCGGCCGAGCCCACCCTGGTTCCAGCGAGGAGCCAGCCCTGGGGGTGTGGGCAGGGCTGCCCGAGCGTCCCAGGGGCACGCACTCCGGCGTGGCCAGAGAGCCGTGGCTCTGCGGGCTCTCCGAGGCGGCCTGGCCTGGGTCCTCCACATTCCTCTGAGGACAGTGTTGGGAAACAGCAGGAAGCAGGAGTCACATTCGTGCCGTCACCTCCCAGCCCAGACGCAGACACCTGGTGGCGACAGGTCCGGGCACATCTGCAGCTCAGCTCTGCATGGGAGCCTGACTAAGCAGCATCCAGGCCAAGCTGCTGCTGGGGGGCAGGCCGGCCCGCCACAGGCCTGGCTCAGGTGTCTCAAGCTGCCTCTCCCAGCTGAGAGAGAGAGAGAGGGAGAGAGGGAGAGAGAGAGAGAGGGAGAGAGGGAGAGGGAGAGAGAGAGAGAGGGAGAGAGGGAGAGGGAGAGAGAGGGAGAGAGGGAGAGAGAGGGAGAGAGAGGGAGAGAGAGAGAGGGAGAGAGGGAGAGAGAGAGAGAGAGGGAGAGAGAGGAGGCCATGCCAAACGTGGCACAGGGTTTTGGCGGCAGAGAACTGATCCTGTTCCTTCATCTTCCGCACAGGGTGAGGGCTCGATGGGACCGAAACGGCTTCAGGTCCTGCTTACACAGAGAGGAATGTGCTTTCGGCGTGTGATAGCCGAGGCTGCCAAGTCCCAAGGAGGCGCTGTCCCTGGGCAAGAGTGATAAATACCATCGTAAATTCCAAACTCAAAACAAACGCAGGCCTGATTCTACCCAGCGGCCTCCCTGGATGCACGTGCCTGGGGTCTGCAGCCTGGGGGCATCGGGGCCGCCCCCTGCAATCAGGAGACGATGGTCATTTCTGACAGGGACGCGTTGAAAGCTTATGATGACACTTCTTCCAAGTGGAGGGCTCAGGGAAGACGCTGCAGATTTCGCTACTGCCATCTTGATCGGTCTGGGGCTTGGGGGCTGGCCCGTCCTCCGTGGCCCAGCAGCAGTCACACGGAGTCTGTGACCTGCTCATTCTGTTCTCACCAAGGCAGCCGGACCCTCCCTGGACCCTCCATTTACTCTCCAATTACATCCCTGAACTTAAGGGGCTCTCTAATTTTTTTTAGTTTATTTATTTATTTTGAAAAAACATTTTTTTGATGTTTTATTTATTTTTGATACCGGAGAGACAGAGCATGAGAGGGGGAGGGGCAGAGAGAGAAGGAGACACAGAACCGGAAGCAGGCTCCAGGCTCTGAGCTAGCGGTCAGCACAGAGCCTGACGCGGGGCTCGAACCCACGAACGTGAGATCTGACCTGAGCCGAAGCCGGAGACTTAACCGACTGAGCCACCCAGGCGCCCCTATTTATTTATTTTGAGAGAGAGAAAGAGAGGGAGAGAGAGAAGAGAGAGAGGGAATCTCAAGCAGGCTCCGAGCTGTCAGTGCAGAGCCTGATGCTGGGCTCGAACCCATGACCCGTGAGGCCATGACCTGAGCTGACACCAGGAGTCATATGCCTGTCCACCTGAGCCACCAGGTGCCTAAAGGGCTCTCCTTGTAACCCAAATGTAGAAGAAATGCTTAATTATTGAAAAGCCCTGCACCTGGCACTTTGCATACTGAGCTGATGAATTTGGGGTGAATTTTACAAGGAGAGGACAGGCATGGCTCTGATAAGTTTTCCAAGGGCGGGTGAACATGCATCAGCAGAAGTTTTAAGGCTCGGTATACCCTGGAAGGCATCTTCTGCACATTTCATAACCCCTTATCCAAACCGAAGGAGAAACTATTTGGGCTACTGCAGCCGAGAATTCCAAGTCAGCTTCATATTGCTTTTTGGGACTTGAGAAGAAAGGGCTAGGGACGCTGGGCTTATAGAAGGGCAGGCTTAAAATAATTCTCAATTGTTCACTTACACCCAACTTTCAAAACACGTCTTTGGGGGCTTCAGGGAATTCTTCCGGGAAAAGAGAGCTATGAAAAAACACACTCAGAGTCACTCCATTCTCAAACTCAAAGCAAACACAGGCCTGATTCTACCAAGTTTTTGGAAAAGGAAAAGCCATCTTTAAATGTCTGACTTAGCAAAGTTAGAGAGGAAATAGATTTCTCTTTACAGAGCTCATATCTGATACTGAATAAAAATCAGTTAGCGATCCTGAGTCTGTGGAGGAAAAAGGATTGTAACAGACACTAACTCTGCTGGACTTGCCTTCTCGATCTCCATTTCAGCTGTGTCCTCCCAGGGGAGGCTGGGGACCCAGCCTCAGTCCCACAGGTGACTGGTGTAGGTCACATGCATAAGCCAATCAGCACCCGGGTATTTTTCTGGCCACAGGGATTGGCTCCAGAATGGCCCAATCAGCTCAGAGCTCAGGACTTTTGTCTGATGGTCCTGGGAAGTCAAATCCTTCTTTTCCTATAGTTTTGAAGACAAAACAAACCCATGTGATCCCTGTCGCTGCCGGCAGCATCTTGTCGTCATACAGGGGAACAGCACTGACACATGGAGTTGAGTAGAGTTGAGGGAAATTGGGGGTAGAGTCACCTGAAGCCCTGATCAAACCATGCCTGCAGCCTTCGGCCTTTTCAGTTTGCCAATAGTTAAGTCACTTTTATCATTTTAAGCCAGTTTAAGATTTTTGTTTTTTCAGAGAAAGCTTCTCAACTGATATAGAAACTTAACTCAGTTTTACCAGAGGAACCGTTTGGGATGGAGGGTAAATGAAATACCAAGGGCTCTCTGCACTGACAGTCTTTGTACCTTTAGATGACACTGGTGACCCACAAACCCGGGGCCAAGTGAGGAGATTCTTCCAATCAGAGCACACCGAAGCTGTGGTCATGATCTTCTCCTTGATCTTAAGCATTTTCCAGAAATGCACTGACCACATATTTTAATTTTCGAAGCGACTTGTCTTCATGGACCTTGGAAGACTTTGGAGAGGAGGGTCTGCTGATTTTCTGTGTAGTTAGCGCTTCTGTACCAGCAGATGCTGCATAAACGTGGGCTTTCACCGGTCCCCGTCGAAATGAAGAGATTTAAAAACACATTCCTGACTTGTAGCTGCTTAGAAGTGCCTTCTTGTAAATGGCGTAATTGCGGACTTCTACAAACGTAATTGCTAACTGCACTTGGAAATCCACTTTGTCAAACTGTGGCTTCTAACACCTTGTCTTTGACACCGAATCAACTTTGATACTGATGTTTCCCAGAGGTGTGGCTTCTAATCCTCAAATTACAACACAAGTTTCAACAGGCCGCTGTGTGTTTTTCCCCCCTGTCACCAGGAATTTAGTAATTAACAGAAGGCTCCAGCACTAATGGTTTATCAGAAGGCCAGTTAGCCAGGAAGAGCCCTGACGCAGGGAGCAGACCTGGTGTGCTCACCGAAGGAACTTATTTAAGCAGCAGGTGGTGACAGGTCACGCTCACTTGGGGCCACTCCCTGAAGTTCAGTGTAAGGCCACAGACAAGGGGCCAAAAGCGAGC
>NC_043708.1:136935678-136937033 GCF_006229205.1 Suricata suricatta
CGAGACCTCCAGTTTCCAGACTCTGCTTCCTCTCTCGGTCTTCTCCCAGCCTCTTTCTTACCTGTAGACCCAGAACGGCAGACGAACTCTCCAGTAACCCCCGGTTCCCCGCATCACGATGCTCCCGCAGCCCCCAAGAGCCAAATTCCCAGCCTGGATCCATACTGTATAGAGTCAGCCTCCCTGGCTTCAACACGCATGCCGAGTGTGGACGGAGGGGCGAGATGGCGGTAGGGCTGGTGTTACCACCAGCGCCAACTCTCCACCCTGGCGCCAAGGGTCCCAGGACAACTCCCCGTTTACCTCCCCCCAGTGATTTAGTCAGTGCAGGTCCATCCTCATTTTTAATCTCTCCTCCTCCCGTCTCAGAGGATGCGTGCCTCTCCCTGCCCCCGCCAAACGCCCCCTCCATTAGTAAGTCTCTACTGTACCTTTAATGTCTCCCTTTCAATCAGTTTGGACTCCGCCTATAAATACTCTCACTCATGTTAAAGAATAAACACCCCCGACAGTGGGCCGTTGTAATCACAGAGCCTTAGGTCTCCCTGTATGCCCACCCTTGGTCGTCCCCGTGGCTCCAGGCTTGACCGTGCACTTCGCTCAGGCTAAAAGGTCATTAACCGGTGTGGTGCCAGCAGAGCCTGGGAGGTGCATGCGTACTGAGCCTCTCTTTCTTGGAATGGTTCCCTTTTGGAGCTCAGCCACCACGTTGTAAGAAGCCCAGACTATCTTGCTAAAGAGAAAGGTCACGTGAAAAGAGGCCCAGGCGCATGAGTGTCCACTCCGGGAGAGAGGTCCGGAGACCACCTGGAGAAGCCGCGAGGCCCCGACCCTCCCACGCAGATGACCCGCCAGCTGCGCAGCCCCAAGAGTGACCAGCAGGAGAGGTGCCGCACTCATCCCCAGAATCCTGAGAAGTAACAAATTCTTGTTTTAAGTCATATGTTTTAGGGGCGCCCGGGTGGCTCAGAAGGTTGACCGTTCGACTTCGGCTCAGGTCATGATCTTATGGTCCATGAGTTCAAGCCCTGCATCGGGCTCTGTGCTGCCAGCTCAGAGCCTGGAGCTGCTCCGGATCTGTGTCTCCCTGTCTCTCTGCCTCACCTGCTCCTGCTCTGTCTCTCCTTCAAAAATAAACAGACATTAAAAAAAATTTTTTTTTTAAGTTTTAGAGTGGTCTGGTATGCAGCCGCAAATAGGCGAAACAGCCTTGAAAGCCAACACCGACTATTCCCGTGATCTCACACCTCCTCCACTTTCTCTTCTTGCCCAAGCTCTTCCCACCCGTCCACACTGCTGTCTCCATCCCCGATTCCTGATCTCATGGGTCGTCCCCGGTTGCACGCAGCGCCCGC
>NC_043708.1:136937133-136938507 GCF_006229205.1 Suricata suricatta
CTTCCTCTCTCGGTCTTCTCCCAGCCTCTTTCTTACCTGTAGACCCAGAACGGCAGACGAACTCTCCAGTAACCCCCGGTTCCCCGCATCACGATGCTCCCGCAGCCCCCAAGAGCCAAATTCCCAGCCTGGATCCATACTGTATAGAGTCAGCCTCCCTGGCTTCAACACGCACGCCGAGTGTGGACAGAGGGGCGAGATGGCGGTAGGGCTGGTGTTACCACCAGCGCCAACTCTCCACCCTGGCGCCAAGGGTCCCAGGACAACTCCCCGTTTACCTCCCCCCAGTGATTTAGTCAGCGCAGGTCCATCCTCATTTTTAATCTCTCCTCCTCCCGTCTCAGAGGATGCGTGCCTCTCCCTGCCCCCGCCAAACGCCCCCTCCATTAGTAAGTCTCTACTGTACCTTCAATGTCTCCCTTTCAATCAGTTTGGACTCCGCCTATAAATACTCTCACCCATGTTAAAGAATAAACACCCCCGACAGTGGGCCGTTGTAATCACAGAGCCTTAGGTCTCCCTGTATGCCCACCCTTGGTCGTCCCCGTGGCTCCAGGCTTGACCGTGCACTTCGCTCAGGCTAAAAGGTCATTAACCGGTGTGGTGCCAGCAGAGCCTGGGAGGTGCATGCGTACTGAGCCTCTCTTTCTTGGAATGGTTCCCTTTTGGAGCTCAGCCACCACGTTGTAAGAAGCCCAGACTATCTTGCTAAAGAGAAAGGTCACGTGAAAAGAGGCCCAGGCGCATGAGTGTCCACTCCGGGAGAGAGGTCCGGAGACCACCTGGAGAAGCCGCGAGGCCCTGACCCTCCCAAGCAGATGACCCGCCAGCTGCGCAGCCCCAAGAGTGACCAGCAGGAGAGGTGCTGCACTCATCCCCAGAATCCTGAGAAGTAACAAATCCTTGTTTTAAATCATATGTTTTAGGGGCGCCCGGGTGGCTCAGAAGGTTGACCGTTCGACTTTGGCTCAGGTCAAGATCTTATGGTCCATGAGTTCAAGCCCTGCATCGGGCTCTGTGCTGCCAGCTCAGAGCCTGGAGCTGCTCCGGATCTGTGTCTCTCTGTCTCTCTGCCTCACCTGCTCCTGCTCTGTCTCTCCTTCAAAAATAAACAGACATTAAAAAAAAATTTTTTTTAAGTTTTAGAGTGGTCTGGTATGCAGCCGCAAATAGGTGAAACAGCCTTGAAAGCCAACACCGACTATTCCCGTGATCTCACACCTCCTCCACTTTCTCTTCTTGCCCAAGCTCTTCCCACCCGTCCACACTGCTGTCTCCATCCCCGATTCCTGATCTCATGGGTCGTCCCCGGTTGCACGCAGCGCCCGCCTTCCTCGCACGGGTCTCTGTGGACCCCAGGCTCCCTGCACGCCT
>NC_043708.1:136938607-136995522 GCF_006229205.1 Suricata suricatta
CCCTTTAGTGGTAAAAACCTAGTGTAGATTTTTACACTTCACTATTTTTAATAGTGAACAACAATCACTATTTTTCCCACCATCACTTTGCAATGATTCATTGTCTCAGCCATTCTGACCACGATGACTTGAGCGCTCTTGAAGGAGATGTCCGTAAGCAGCACTAAGCTTATTCATGCCTTCGAGTCTCTGCAGATCTTACAATGTTTTTCTGTTTCCCTTCGATACGAACCACCTGTGACCAGACATGAAATCCTCACGGGTCAAAGCCACACCTTAGTGGGCTACACGTCTTTTTCTCTTTTAACATGGGTCATTCCAGAAGAGACATATAAAGCAAGCTTGATTTTAACCCCTTTGACCTTTCCCCATCTCCAGCTGATGATCTGATTAAATGTGCATTTTCCCCCTTGGGGTTTAACGTATGAGGATATGTGTATTTAATACTATTCCCTCTCAATTGATCTTATCCGGGACACAGTGAATCCTCCCGATTTCCAAGTTTAATCGCCCCTCATCCCTGCCAAACTCTGGGAACTTTTATAACCTATTTGTAATTAGCTGCTCCTTCTTTATTAAGAATGCTCTATTCACAGTGTGGCTATGAGCTCGGTGTCCTGTTCTTATCTATTGTTTTCTTTTGCCTCATTTAAAATTTTTTTATATTGACTTATCTGGCTCTTAGTATATATAAATTTTGGCATTATCATCTATTTGGATGAATAGATTCTCTCCAGTTTTCATTCTGCTTTTATTACTTCTTCTTTTTTTTTTTAAGTAGTGGAGCCTGACACAGGGGTTTGAACCCACGACCCTGAGATCAAGACCCAGACTGAGATCAAAAGTTGATGCTTAACCGACTGAACCACCCAGGCACCCCCAGCGCTTACTGCTTTTAATGAAGACTCACTTTCAGCTATTATGGGTTTAATTTTGTTGCATTCTCTTTTCATGCTGACCTGTTGACGGATATAATGAATTCCTTTAGCTCCTTGGAAATAGAAAACAGTTTTATCTTCAGGTTAATTTATTTGAGGAAGAAGATTTTCCTTTGGGGTCTAACATGTCCGTTAGTGCTGCAGAAACTTTCATAGGTCCCATGCTTCTTTGCGTTTTTCTAGAAGTCTTTAGTGTTTGTCTGGAAGACTAGAGGGACTGGATTGCTAAAAACCCACATGCCTGATTCATCTGGACATGGAGACCTCTCTCTGGGATTAATGCCAAAGGTTCAACCAAAAGGCTGCCCGTGACTCCCTTGGGAAGCTCCTCAATCTGAAAACGGACAGGCCAGGAAGAGCTGCAGGTTAGCTAACCTAGATCTTTCTTGGAATAAGACTGGAGCATCAATCAATCAGTAGGTGCGGGTCACTCATCCCTCCTCTGCCTGTGGGTTGAACAAAGATGTGGAGCAGACCAAGGATTTTCTTATTCACGCTGGTGAATTCTTTCTTTGTCTTGGCTCGTGTTTCAACATTTCCTCCTTATCTGAAGCATCTTCAAAGTAACTTCTCACCCAGATTTACAGTCCAAAGTGAACCTGCCAATAAACTTCCCCCCTAGATACAGCTTCCTTGGTTCACACGCCTTTCTAGCCCCTGGTGTTCACTTTTCTTCTTGCTGTGGTAGGTCCTTTGGTAGTCTTCTCAGCAAGGATCTGTGAACGGCAAATACCCTGAGACGTTCCGGATCTGAAAAGATTGTACTTGGTCTTACTCACGGAAGATAGTTTAGCTGTGTGGAGAATTTTGAATGGTATTTTTCTTTCCTTTTGGCACATGGACCATGTTTTTCCATGAGGAGTCTCCCAGCTTCTGAGACCGCTGATGAGTGAGCGAGCTGTCCGCTGTTGGTCTAACATTCTGTTACAAGAACCTGAATTGCCTCCGATGTGGCTTTGATTTTTTTTTTTTATCCTTGATTTTCTGCAGCTTCCTAATGGTCTAGGGATGACCTAATGGTCTAGGGATGACTTATTTTTAGTTATCTGGCTCAGTATTTGATGTGTTTATTCTTTCAATATGAGGAAAAGTTCTTGGCCGATGTTTCTAACTATCGTTCCCCCTCATCTTCCACACCCTCTTCCTCCAGACTACTTTGGACCCATCCTGGGACCGGCTGGACCCTCTCTCTCCAGGACCTGGCTTCTTGAACTCTCTTTGTTATCTATCTTTATTTCGCTGTGTTCGCTTCTAGGTACATTCCTGGTGCTATCTCTCAATTTGCTACTTTTCTTTTTGTGTCCAAAACAGAGGAATATTTTTTTTTTACCCCAGTGAATATAATTTTCAATTCTAAAATTTATTATAAGTTCTTTTTCATACTCCCCTTTTCTTGTTTCATTTCTGCCTATTTTGTTTCATAGCTTTTAAAATTTTTCTATGGATTCATTCGTTTATCCCTTTGAAGACCCTCAGATAGTCATTTAAAGTCTTTTTTGGCAGCTCTCTCATGGTCATGTCGGCTGGAATGAGTTCACCTACTCACCATTGATTTAAAACTTAATGCAGGCATCATCACCGGATCTAGGATCACTGTATAAAGACCAAGGTTTAAGTGGGACTCCCTTATCCATTAAAGCAGGCTGAAGAATAAAATACAACTTCCCCGTGAGAACACGCCCCCTCATGAGGGGTCCCGTCCACCCATCTCCGGGAGGGGAGAAGAGCAAGCGCTCGGAGGGAGTGCCCGGTGCCGGGCGCCAACTCCTACTTCATGGGTGTGAGAGCCCAGGGTGCTCTGAAATCATCACAAACAGCAGTTGTGTGTGCTGGCCGCTCCACCGTCCTTGGCCAGCCTTACAGGAGGAAGGGCGAGGCTTACAGAAGGATGCTCCTTCGGAAGGAAGCAGCACCCAAAGCACCCTGAACCAGGGTGGGTGGGGGATCACTCCAACAAACACGTTTGGGGTACAACAGACACTTGGATACAACAGATATGCTAAGACCGTCCCCTGGACCTCTGGCTCTTAAGAAGCCACGTATTGTGGAGGTGGGAGAGGTTCCACCTGGTATCCGGAGCCCGAGAGAAGCTGTCTTGTTGCTCAGGGTTTGAATCGGTGCTGTTTTGCAGAGATCCTGGTTTTTGGTTTTTTTGTGTCTCCTGGAGTAGGTCCGTACCCATCAACTCTGCTTAACACTTGTGAGCCCGTATGTTTGATACATTTATAGTCCACGGAAGTATTTCTTTCTTTCTTTTTTTTTGAGTATGGCTATGTATTTTTATTTTTATTTATTTATTCTTAAAGCTTATTTATTTATTTGAGAGAGAGCATGCACACACAAGGTGAGGCGGGGCAGAGAGAGAGAGAGAGAGAGAATCTCAAGCAGGCTCTGCATTGTCAATGTGGAGCCTGACTCAGGGCTCAAACTCACAAACCATGAGATCATGCCCTGAGCCAAAATCAGGAGTTGGATGCTTAACCGACTGAGCCGCCCAGGGGTTCCAAGCATGGCTATATATTCCTAGTGCTCTGTTTTTACTTTTTATCTAACACTCACCTGTAGAGGTAGAGAGGAACTCAAAGTGCGAGCACAGTTTTGACTGAGTCCTGCTTCCAAATGTATAGTTTATATTGGAAGTTCAGAATGGATTCATGTGTTGTCTCTATGTCTCAATAAGGTGTTCTGACTTCCAGGACCAATTGTATTTATTATTTATTTATTTTTAAGTTTATTTATTTTGAGAGAGAGAGAGAGCAAGAGAGCACATGGGGGAGGAACAGAGAGAGAATCCCAAGCAGGCTCCGCCCTGTCAGCGTGGAGCCCGATGTGGGGCTCGAACTCACGAACTGTGAGATCATGACCTGACCCCAAGACAGGAGTCAGACACTTAACCAACTGAGCCCCCCAGGTGCTCCACCAGGAACAATGTTACAGTTCACTTATAACGTACAAGTGTTCGATTTGGCTTTTCCATTTCGAATTTCTATTTTATCACCTATCTTGAAAATCAGCATGATCACACTACACCTTACCATCCCAACTGCACCCTAAGGGCCTTATGGGTCCCTGGGCGTTGATTTATGGCAAGGGACGTGGCCATTCTGTTAAACAACTCCCAGCGTGAGCTATTTCCAGCTCACAGGTCTTGTTTACACAGATTTGGTTGCTTCTCCCAGGCAGAGGTATTTATTGGTGACTTTGTGCTCGCGCTCCAGGGCAGTGCTGGGGTCTGGGGACAATCAAGTGCACCAGACACAGGTCAGCAGAGGCTCGGGACCCCAGGGCATGCTTGCATCATTAGACATCTGTGTGACAGGCAGAACAAAGCGGGATAACATGGTGGGGGGTGGGGTGATGTCCCTGCCCATGACGAGGGAGATTTGAGGTGATGGTGACCCCCGTACCCTCTCCTTTCCAGCCCAGACCCCCCGGAGTATAACTGTGACCTCTCCCCTTTGCTTCCCTGGCTCCCGGTGTGCGCGTGGGCGCACAGACACAGGCACGTCCCACTCCGTGGCCGCAGGGTCTGAACTCTTCAGACAGTTGTCCTGGCTCCCCGTTGTCCTGCCTGGCCGGGAGGCCTCCACTGCAGGGGTTAATATTTGGTGCCAGGAGCACAAAATGGAGAGGGAGAGGGTTTATGGCTCCTTTTAGGAGCTGGCCCCAGACTCCCGTGGCCAGGACTGCGTTCTGCTCTGTGGGAGCCTCCAGGATCCCGCAGCTAGAAGGTTCCAGCTACCGAGCCCGCCCATGTGTGCTCCGACCCAGCGAGGGCCGCCGAATGGAGAATGCCTGGGAGACTGAGGCCCGGAGGAGAATCAGCACTCGGTCACTCATTGGCTCATGCTGCTGGTTTACGGTGAGAAAAGTCAGACGCATCAAGTCGTCAACACCCACCCGGACGCTTGCGCTGTGACGTGCAGGACAGAGGAGGGATTTTTTTTCATGGTCCTCAAATCTGGACACATGGTGTAAATTTTGTTTCGCATCTTGCTACTCTTGTTATATAGGAGTTGTGGTAAGTGATTCTTGTTTCAATCCATACCCTTGTTACAAGAACGCACGCCCAGATTTTTATCCTGTTCTGTTCTACTTTATTTTATCAGAGTCCATTGTATTTTATTTTAAAGATTTTTTAAAATTTATTTTTGAGGCAGAGAGAGATAGAGCATGAGTGGGGACAAGTCAGAGAGAGGGGGGACACACAGAACCCAAAGCAGGCTCCAGGCTCTAAAAAGATGGAAAAACCTAGGGGTGCCTGGACAGCTCAGTTAAGTGTCCGACTCTTGGTTTCAGCTCAGGCTACAATCTCCCATTTTGTGAGTTTGAGCCCCAGGTCAGGCTCTGCACTGGGAGCATTGGAGCATGCTTGGGATTCTCTCTCTCCCTCTCTGTCCTTCCCCTGCCTGCACCTTCCTTGTCTCTCTCAAAATAAATAAATAAACTCTTTAAAAAAAAAAAGGATAGAAATCCCGTCACGTGCTATCCCATAGATGAGACTTGAGGATATTACACTAAGCGAAACAGCTAGTATTTGAGTAGTAAATACTAAACACTAGAAGACAAACACTGTATGATTCTACTTATTACATGGGGTGCCTAAGAGTAGTCAAGTTCATAGAGACAGAAAGTGAGGGGTGGTTGCCAGGGGAAGAGGGAAGAGGGGAGCCATTGATGGATACAGACTCCCAGTTTGCACAAAATGGTGACTATCCCTCACACGACTGTCATGTGGTGTTCGATGCTGTTGTTTTAACCACTCACAAAACACAATGAGGTAATCAGGACAAAGCAAGTGGGTTTGGAGGGACCCCGAAAAATCTGGGGTCAGCCAGGGAGGTCTCCCCAGAACAAGTGGCATTTAAGCCAACACTTGAGGGATGTGTGAAGTTGACCATGCAAAGGGGTGGAGGGGCAGGCTGCGGAAGCGCTAGGCGGTGAATGGGTAGAGCAGGACTTATCGAATCATGTGGGGGTGACTACCCTCACCCGGCTTCCTGTTTTCAGTCTCTTTCCACGTATACACAGACACCGGGACACCCCCTGGATCATGGCGCCCTCCCACCTTCCTGGCTAAACCTTCCAGAATGTTCCTTTTTGCCGGCTGCATAACCCCCCTGCCTGGCCCTCCAGGCCCTCTTCTCCCGGTCCCACCCTGGCCATTCGGCCTCCTGCATCCATCCCCATCCCCACATGTGACCCCTGCACCAGCCACGCCCCTCGGGCCACCACTCCGTGGACACACCTCTGCTTATGGCGTTTCTCCTGCCAGGAAGATCCCCGCCCCCCCCTTCCCCCCCGCCCCCGCCGTGTCCTGGTCCCTTTGGTTCCTTCAAGCACCTCCTTGGCTCCCTTTCTGGATTCTCTAACAGGTGATTTCAGTGTTTGCTTTCTGATCTGAACTCTGCCCCCCGCCCCCCGTTCCCACGTGAACGGAGCCTCACTCAGGTGCGGGGCCCTAGTGCAAGCACCCTGTCCTGGAGACGGACACCCCCCTCAGTGCCTAACTGGCACCCGGAGGGTGAGTCCTGGAGGGACTGCCAGTGGGCTGCCAGACCCCAGCTGATGGGCACCCGGGAGCTGCCTGCTTACCCTCAGCCCCGAGCTGGAGCCCGGCCCCGGCACCTTCCGTCTGTGCCTGGCATTCTGGGGCTGAGGGGCTGAGCGTACCCCGCCACCAGGCAAGGCCTCAGATGCTTCATGGGGTGACCAGCCCGACAGCACGCCCCCCTTCCCCCCAGACGGCCGATTCTACCAGGGAGACACGCAGGCACAGTTTTGCCCAGGCCAGGGGGCACACTCGGGCTGAGGTGGCAGCCCCGGGAAGGGGGGTATCGAAGGAGGGGGTGGCCCTGCTGTCCAGGGAGGGAGGCCACGCCGGTGGTTTAATTCCGGAGAAAGGCCGCTTCCCGCAAACTGCAGGTTTGCACAGTGCACCGCTCGGCCCCCTGGCTGTGGGCGGCAGGGGAGGAGCGGGCCGGGAGAGGGGGAGGAGGCGGGGGGGTTGGGAAATCCACCTGGACGCCATCAGTCTTGCCAGAGTAAACAGGGCTGACAGGAGTGCTTGCCGGCAGCCTGGTACAGGTTAGGGGGGGTCACGGAAGCAGCCTGGTGACCCGCCTGCCTTGGGGTGGAGACGCTCTGGACTCTGTCACAAAGGACAGAGCTGAAGGCTCGTGCCTCGCGGAATGAACCCGCTTCCTGGCATTCCGCACAGCTGGGAGCGCACACTCTTCACATGTCTGGGTGTAAATCTGAGCGGGGATCAAATGCACACATTCGAAGCCAAACAAACAGAACGATCTGGGCCCCACCGACCTCTGAGCGGGATCCGTAGCCTGCGTGGCGCTAGCAATAAAAACATATATTTCTTTAAGAGCTGGTTTTTGTATTTTCTTGAAGCTCGAGGGTCCAAGAAAGGATTGCTGGAGTTATAAGGAGAATCTACCACTTAGTTATCTAGAACTCTCCAACACAACGGCACAGCCTAACTGGATCGAAGGTCTTTCATTCACATCCTACAATACAGGAGACGGATTCTCTCTGTCCCTCCTCCTAAGAACCGAACCCTGCGAACACCCACTTCTTAGTGCAACTGTGAAAGTGGCTGCGGTGACGTATCAGCACACTTGAGGGGGAGAAACCCTGAGTAAAGGAGTTTGGGCGGCTCCAGAGAAATTCTGAATCCAAAGCACCAGCATTACCCCTCCCTTCAGCCGACAGGCACCGAGGGCCTGTTACATGGATGGGGGGGGGGCCACCCAGACCCTGAAAGTCAAGGCCAAGGTCCTTCAGCTGAAATGACATGCAAACGGGTTCTTCTGAAGGAAGCCGTCACCACCTCACCCTGCCTGTGCCCTGCGAGGTGTTGGGCCGATTTGTCTTGTGACCTTGGGCAAGTCACTTCGCCGGCCCAGGCCTTGTTTCTTCACCTATAAAACACAGATAGTAAAACCGTGGTGCCTTCGGGGTGTTCCTGGCGCTAATGAAGGCTCGTAAAGCGCTTTGAGATCCTTAGGATGAAAGTCTCTTCAGAACAGTAAAGCCTGATTATTACGCTTCGAACATGACATTCCCATGAAATCCCTGGTCAGGCTCTTACCCCGCCTCCCAGTGAAGATTTAATAGCAGAGACTTGTAATAAGTTCGTAAAGGACAGAGACCTCCATTACTGATACAAAATATGCTTCAGCGAACTAGTATATTAAGGGCTATTATCATGAATAATTAAGGCCAAGTTCTACTTACGGATTAATGAACCAAGGATATGTTGTGATGTAGTGGGTTTTCACTGTGGCGCCCTCGACCAGCTAATGTCCCGAGATTTACTTGTTCTCGGCGGATCCTCCAAGGCTGCAGGATTAGCAGGTCTCCCCCACAGTACAGGTTGGCAAAGTAAACGTCTGAAGGATACTTACTAAGAAATAAACCCAGGTAGAGGTCTCTTAGTACAGATGAAGAAGGGTCATTAATGATAATGAAGGGCTGACCTACTCCGGGCCCCTACGTTTGTAATTAATCTTGTACAGGCCTTCCAGCTAGAATATATTGAAGAATATCAAAGTCACGTACATCACTCCAGGCTCACACACACGCACGTGGAAAGGAGAAGGCAGGCTCATGCAGACATTTTGGCTGATCTTGGACAAGGCAAAGTTACGCCTAAGGATGCATTCGCTTCAGAAGGTGGAGTCATAATTAGATCAAATGAAAGCCAGTAGGTAACTCACTGAGTTTGAAAATAAAAATCCATAATTTCTGGGGCACCCGGGTAGCTCGGTCAGTTAAGCATCCGACTTTGGCTCAGGTCACGATCTCGCAGTTCATGGGTCTGAGTCCTGCGTCGGGCTCTGGGCTGACAGCTGGGAGCCTGGAGATGCTTCAGAGTCTGCGTCTCCCTCTCTCTCTCTGCCCCTCCCCTGCTCACACTCTGTCTCTCTCTCAAAAAATAAACATTAAAAAATCCACCATTTCTGAAACAGACAGCATTAAGGAAGAGACGTCCAAGGTAAGGGGCGGAGTGTGGATTTTAAGACACAGCAAAGACAGTGATGTCAGTGTCCTCATTAGAGAAATGACTTGGGCTCGAACTATCCCAAGCAGAATTTAAGCAAATACCTACAGTATTCATGTTTATATCGCCTGCTCCTTTTCTGTGATTTCTATCTTTTCCTGTGATTTTTGAAATCACGCTGCCATTGGAATTAGGCAGCGTACAGTAATTAGAACATCAGCGTGTCCCTGAGCGCACACGGTGAGAGAGGACACGAGGTTGCTCTCTGCCGGCGCGAGGGGTCACGTTAGATTTCCGGAATGTCACTTGAGGAGAGGTGCCGGGTGACAGAAGAGGGAGGTCGAGGCAGGGGGCCCCGTCTTTGCAGCCGGGCCCAGTACTGAAAAACACAGTTAACACCGGGCCCAGTACTGAAAAACACAGTTAACACCGTTCGGAACCATTAGGCTTCGAGATAAGCAGGAGAAACTAACTTTCAAGGGAATCTGGAATTCTCTTCCTGACTCAAAAGCCAAATTTCCCAACATGCTGGGTATGTCTCCATGTCTTTGCTCAGCCGGTACCTCCCCCGCTCACCTCCTCCTCCTCTGCCTGGGAGACTCCTACTCAGCCTTCAGGGCACATCTAAACACCTGTGGCTCTGGGAGAAGTACACACCTCCCTCTGGATGAGCCCTCGGACCCACTTCCCCCGTTTCCTATGTGCAACTCTCCGACTGCAAGGATTTCAGTGCCGCTTTCCCCCTCGAGGCATGAGCCTTCAAGCGCCAGGGCCACATCTTAGTCACCTTTGCTGTGATTCTACAACAGCCGTGACCGGACAGAGTGCCTGGTGCTGAAGACAAGTCCATTGATTCTAAATGCCAGTGTCTACAAACAAACATGTCACAGGCTCTGACCCGACCAGTAAATTCTGGCTAGAATCGTCGGTTAGGGCTGTTCCGGAACACAGCGCTCCACAGACTGCCCGACACACCCTGAATGTTTATTAAAATAAATTCGACTACAGCCAGAGTTAGAAAGTAGGGCTTTTCCGGCACCAGGGCTGGGCATCGTCATTTTCCCACCTGTAAAATGGGAGAGTGATACCTGCTCCGTGACGCTGTTACAAATCCAAGACGAGAAATCAAACGAGAAAGTGCTTCATGCCTAAAATGGGTTGATTGGTTCTGAATGTGTCTGTGGTTAAGTCTCCAAGTATAAAATGCTCTAGAAAAGTGGCCCTAAACTCATCATTTCAAAAGAGATCATTATCTTCCTAGTGCTGAGGGTTCCTTTGGGGAGTCTGGCCTGGACTGCTTTCAGAGACGGTCAGATTCAAGGGTCTGGGGGAGGCTGTGGTTCTGTAGCCAGCCTTAGGTAAAGAAGACCAGGTAATCTGGAGCTAAGCACTGCCTGGTGGGGGCCCCTGGGGGGCTCAGTCGCTTAGTTTTCTGACTTTGGCTCAGGTCATGATCTCACCTCTGGTGAGTTCAAGCCCTGCATTGGGCTCTGTGCTGACAGCTCAGAGGCCGGAACCTGCCTTGGATTCTGTGTCTCCCTCTCTCTCTCTGCTCCTCCCCCTGCTCATGCTCTGTCTCTCAAAAATAAATAAATGTTTAAAAAAAAAAAGTTTAAGCAGCGCCTGCCAGGAAACGCCCCGGGCCAGAGCTCTCCAGCCGTTTTGCTTTCCCAAGAGCAGCGGTTCTCAAATTTTGCTGCATATTAGAATCACCTGGGGAGCGCTGAAATCTGCTGTCCAGGCTGTACCTCAGGTAAATTCAATCAGGATCTCTAGGGCTGGGACCCAGATATGGGTGTTTCCAAAGCCCCCTCGGAGGATTCCAACAGGCAGCCAAGGTTGAGAACCGAGGTCCAGGGCGCCGTGGCCACAGGAGGCCGTGACAAGCCTGTGTCAGACAGGTGGGGGTAGTGGGGCCTGCGGTAAACTGAACCTCCCGGGTCCCATTTGCCGATTTTCCACTTTTAGAAAACGATGTGCCACTCAAGCCAAAGGAAACACAGCTGTGAGCTGGATTTGGCCCACGGGACACCGGTTTGCACCCCCGCCTGGGCTGACGCTGCCTGGAAGGCCACGGAAGGTTCTCAGAGTAGGTCAGAGCCAGGGCTCAGGAAGCCTCCCGCTGTGCACTTCCCAAGGATTTCCCCTCTGTTCCCCTCTCTTTTTCCCCAAGCCGTGTCTCCCCAGATGGGATCACTAATTGGCTTTTATTTATTTTACATGCGTTTACATTTCAGGCGCCTAGAAAATGTATTTTAAAAAGCGCATGCCCGTGGGAGTTCAATTTCAAGTTGGCAGAAGGCGTATTCCCTCTGATTCCTGCTGACACGGCGCCCGCGGAAGCCCTTGTACGGTTCCTCTGTTTCAAGGAAGGAGGCGGATCAGGCGGCGGCCGGGTCCCTGGGTAGAAAGGCCCGTGTCTGCAGGACCGGCCAGGCCACCGGGGCGTGTCTTTCCTGGAAGGAGAGCGGATTGGGCCACGCTCGCAGGAGCCCGGGGACAGTTTTGTCCTGGCGCGCTAGGTCCACGCCGCACCGTGCTCCTTTCCGTCCTGCGGGTGCAGAAGTCGTCGGCTAAACGGGGTGTGGCCCGGACAAGGCTGAACGGGTCCCGTCTCATTTTCCTCGCTGCTCATCCCCACCCGTTATTATTAGAAGTCCCTCCCTCACTACGCTGGCCTCGGCCCTTCCCCAGGAGGCCCTCTTCCCCTCTTCCCCTCCTTCTGCGGGTCCCCGCGACGCCACAGAGTCAATGAACTGCATTAGCCTCCCGTGTGTAGCGTCTGAATCTCCTTCCAGAACCGTCCCCGCCTGGCACGGAGTTGCTATGCCTCCATCCGCCGGGCAATGTAATGTCTGTCACAAATGAACTGACTCAGACGCAGGGCTGTGGGGAAAACAGGCACCACTTCACCGTAACGTAATCGAGTAAGAATAAGCCAGCACCCGGGGCACGAACGAGGAGTGAATGGTGGCCTCACCCTAGGCCGTATTCATCGCGGACCCACAGCCGGCCGGTTTCATGGGGAAGGATGAAGACAGCGCACGATCCTATTTTTGGGGTCCCCGGACATCTCTTGAGCATCTGCTCTGTGTCCGTCCCTAAGTCAGAACGGGGGTTGGGGGGGTGAACGAAGATGAGCAAGGAAGTCCCTGCCCTCAGGGAGCTCCCTGCAGAGTGGGGTGACCCGAGCGCCCCAGCATGCCCGGTGCTCCAACAAAGGGCTGTGCAGACGCTCCTCCAGAAGGAAGTGACTAACTCGGCCCCGAGGCGCGGGGAAAGTCTTGCCGAGCTGGGACAGCAGGGCTGGGGCTCAGAGGCACGCCCTTTCCCAGCAGGAGCCTGACTCCAAGTCGGGGACAATGTCTGCCCTCAGGGGAAAGTCGGAATTGAGCCCCAAGCCTGGCTTCCCAGCTCCCGTTTCCCAGATGCCCTCACTGGGGTGCGCAGGGCAGACAAAGCCCATGCTCCCATCACCCCCTTCCTCACCCACCACTTGGGGTACCCAGAACCCCGGGGAACCAGGAGAGCCCTGGGGGTTGATGACTCACAAATAAAAGCAGAAGGTGAGAAGAGCCGGGAGTGACAGCTGGTATGTGGACCGCCAGGTGCGTGTGGGGGGCGGGCTGGTGGGAGAGACCCAGACTGGGGTCTTTATCACTGAACTTGTCTGCGTGGTTGGTGCACGGAGATGATAAAAAATAGACTTGTGTCAACCACACTTGGAAAACAAACAAATGAGCAGACAGATCTAGTTCTGTTATTGTTTTAAATTTCTCTAGAGACAACGTGCTCCCTCATTCCGCGGACTCCAGGCGGACTCCTCCCGGTCCCCGGGCCCCGTTTGTTACTGAATAAATAACTTCCTGAAATTCAGAAAAAAACCTGGAAAATTCAAGAGCACTGCCCATGCCTCGGGATGGCAAGCGGGATCTGGCTCTTGACATGCCCAGCATGTCACAGCCGGCGGGAGGGACCTGGGACGTGACTTGCAAGCCCTGAACTCCCCGAGGATGAGGTGTCATGAGGACCCTGCGTGCCAACGCCCCGTGGCTGCCCCTCCCCTACCGTGCTCTCCAGATGTGAATCCGTGGGCCAATGGGATTGGGGAACGCAAAGCCAACCTAGGGGGTCCAAGGACCCCTGCCACTCCAGGTTGGGGGGGGGGATGGATGGGAGATGATGCCAGAGATGTCTAGGATTACTCTGACCCTCTCTGGAATAGAAATCAGAGCCTGGTGAGGAGGTAAAGAAACCTTCCCAAATGACAACAGCAAAAAGTCTGTTTGGACCCAGAAGTATAAACCTACTGTTTTTTTTTTTCAATGTTAAAAAACATTTCTGGAGTGCCTGGGTGGCTCAGTCAGTTAAGCGTCCGGCTTCGGCTCAGGTCATGATCTCACGGTTTGTGGGTTCAAGCCCCACGTCGGGCTCTGTGCTGACAGCCTGGAACCTGCTTCAGATTCTGTGTCTCCCTCTCTCTCTCTGACCCTCCCTCCCCTGCCTGTGCTGTCTCTCTCTGTCTCTCAACAATAAATAAACATTTGAAAAATTTAAAAAACATTTTTAATGCTTATTTTTGGGAGAGAGAGAGAGGAGAGAGAGAAAGAGAGAGAGGGAGACACAGAATCCGAAGCAGGCTCTGCGGGGCTCGAACTCACAAACTGAGAAGATCGTGACTTGAGCCCAAGTTGGGACACACAACCAACTGAGCCACCCAGAATCCCTGGAAGTATAAAGTTTTGTTAAAAGGTCTTATAGAGACTTTACTGGCAGATGTCTAGATCTGAATGTTGTGAGCTTTGGGCAAACTACCTAACTCTGCGCGCTCAGGTTCTCATGCTAGCGTGGGGGTAATAGCAGCGTGCTGGGTTGCTGTGAGGATTAAATGAGTTAATACACAGCAAACACTTGGCTTGCAGCCTGGCAAGTAGCAAGTGTTGACTAACGGTAACTATTCTGGCCGGTGTTTAAGTCCGATGTCCTTACCTTCCCAGTGATCTGGGGTCTCTGAATTCTCTCCCAGATGTTTAGGGAAATAAAAATTTCTCTAAGAACACACGCTACTCTTCAGGAAGTAGCTTCTCCTTGAAGTTGGCAAGTCTTCTCAAGAGCAGGGCACCGCTGGCCAGCAGAGTCCGGTGCTCTTACGGTAGAAGCAGGCGGAACACGGTCGGACGGCAGGACCGCGGCAGAGACAGGGGCCCCGAGCACGTCTGCCACAGCCTTCAGTGAGCGGTCGCTCCGGTTTCCATTTCCTGCACATCAGAGTGTCATCGCAGAGAACGGAGTGTCCCCCTCAATTCTGCATTACATTCCTTCAAAAAGTGAAAATTGTTTCCTTATTATGAGAGCGCCGCGCGGCACTTGCAGAAAAAGCAGCTTGTGAGAAAACCCCATCCTGTTCCGGTCACCCAGACAACCTTCTGGAACACCGGGTGCACAGTCTCTGGATCTTTTACATCACATGGCTTAGAAAACGCTTGGCTGGGTGGATGTGTAATTTTGTAGCCTGTATTTTGCACTTGACAGTATATTGTGAGCATCTTTCCATGGCAGCCAATATTAATTCTACAACATCATGTTTTAATGGCTGAAGAGCATTTCATTTGATAGCTGGACAGTCTTTTGATACAACTCTTCCTGTTTCACACACAGCTCCTTTCTGATTTTTGAAACCTTTGTTTTTGTTTATTCATTTTTTGAGAGAGAGAGAAACAGAGCATGAGGGCATGAGCAGGGGAGGGGCAGAGAGAGAGGGAGACACAGAATCGGAAGCAGGCTCCAGGCTCTGAGCGGTCAGCACAGAGCCCTGATGCTAGGCTTGAACCCAGGAACACTGAGATCACGACCTGAGCCGAAGTCGGATGCTTAACCGACTGAACCATCTAGGTGACCCTGGTTACATCTAAAATTTGAGATCTAGTTCATATCCATATAATTTGCCATTTTAAAATGTAGAATTCAGGGGCATCTGGGGGGCTCAGTCGGTTGAGCGTCTGACTGCAGCTCAGGTCATGATCTCACGGTTCGTGGGTTCGAGCCCCGTGTCAGGCTCTGTGCTGACAGCTCAGAGCCTGGAGCCTGCTTCAGCTTCTGTCTCCCTCTCTCTCTGACCCTCCCCTGCTCACGCTGTCTCTCTCTGTCTCTCAAAAATAAATATAAAACATAAAAAAATAAAGTAAAATGTAGAGTTCCGTGGGCTTTAGCATCTTTACAAGGTCATGCTACTATCATCGCTGGTTTCTAGATGTTTCCATCACCGCCGTGCTATAGAAACCTGCACCCATTACCATCCCCCTGCTTTCCTCCTCATCCCAACCCTTGAAAACCGCCAATCTGCTTTTTGTCTATTCGGATTTGCCTGTCTGTGGATATTTCGTAGCCATGAAATCATTCTCTACGTGTCCTTTTGCTTCTGGGTCCTTTCACTGAGCATAATGTTCCCAAGGTTCATCTGTGTTACAAGATGAATCAGTATTTTGTTCCTTCTTTATAGTTTTCATCATACGGTCATGGATTTTTTTTTTATCCATTCATCAGTTATCGTAATTTTATTTTCTAGGGCCCCAGTGGTTGGTAGGGTCCTCAGATACCCGGCATCACCCAGGAACTTGTGAATAATGCCAGTTTCCAGGTCTCGCCCAGACCCGCCGGATTACCACCCTTGGAGGTGGGGCCTAGCAAAGTGTTGTAACAAGCTTTTCAGGTGATTCTGATGCCTACTTGTTTGAGGACCACTAGTATACCTTATTTTACTTTTTCTTGCACGCTTTTTTGACTTTTCTGGGTGTATTCATTCCTCTGGCCAAAGTCTAGTGTTTTGGAACATATATCCAGGCTCAACTTTCATAAGCTGTTAAAGTTCCAAAATCTTTCATTCATACTTCTTTCACTATAGGGTCAATAGTTATCTGATATTTAAATTTTCTTCTCCTCTGTTTCTCCCGTTTATAAATCCAGTCTGGGGTGTTAGATCCAGATTATTACATTTTTTTTTCGAAATATAGATGGTCTTCAAGAAAAAGATGTTCACACTTGTATTCAATGGTGTGTTATTTAGAAGTTCATCTATTTTCACTGGTGTTGGGGACCCATTGTAATTTCTCTGTTCTTGGTTCTTTCTTTGATACTCTGAATTGCTAAGAGTGCAAAAACTATAATTCCCAGCATGCACTGCGCCCAGGGTTCTTTGGTCTCCATTGCCTCATTTCTGGAGACCACTTCTCAGGATACCCAGGATGTGTCACCATTTGCCTGCCCTCCTCCTGCCATGGTGGCCCTTCTCGGTGTAGAGACAGTTACAGGGTGTGGTGGGTTGGGGCAGGCATAGGGCTCAAAAGGCAGAGAGAGGTCTAGTGGCCTGGTTTTCTCTGGGTGATAAGGAAGCTACAGATATCTTCATATCTTTTCTTCTTCTGTTGGTCTCTGTTTTGAGAAGTGAAACAAGATCATGCCATGAACAAAAATGACAGTAAGTTTACAAAATTTTTCCTTTGTCCCTTGTGGTTTCGTACCAGTTTCTCCAAGATTCTTGGAGCAAGGAGTATCTTCGTTTTCAGCAATGAGAATTAAGAAAAGATATTCTTCCCTATGTCTTCATGGGCATGTTCGTGGCAAGGTGAGAGAGACTGGTTGGATATGGCGGCCACACGCTTGTTGAAATACGGCAGCGTGTTCACGTGAGAGCCTGTGTCTCAGGTTCACTTTGGTTTGAAAAATCACATTTGGATTGGAAGGGAAAGAGATAGTACAAAATGAAAAGAAGCCTTTGGACTCCCAGCATTCTATTGGTGAGAAGCAAACAAAATGATGCAGCTACAAACACAGGTCACCTTTTGTGGAAAAAGAAGAAAAACTCAGATGTGGAAATCAGGGCCATGAGAATCATTCTTGAGCAGATGCGGGACTGAATCCGAGACGAGAAAGTTCCAGCACTGGTCCAGCCGGACTTCACGACTGCTACCAGCCCATGGCTTTGGTGGACCTCCCGTTTTTTTACCGCCTTTCGAACAGGTGCATGTATGGTGGTTACTCTGTGCCTGTGGGCAGATGACTTGTATCTTTCGCTCATAGCGAGAGGAAGCGTACTTAGGGAGCTGCACTCATCTGCCCCCTGAACTTGATTCAGATAATGAGATTCTGGGCTTTGAGCTGATGCTCAAATGGGTGAGAATTTTGGCGGCCTTGGAAGAAGACGCCTGACTTTTTACATACGGGAGGGATGTAAGCAATTTCTGGTTTGGAGGTGGACCTTGATGGTTTTAAAGTTACATCCACCAAAAAAAAAAAAAAAGTTACATCCACAAATTCTTCGATACTTCTCCTTCACGGGGGGGACCTTGATTCCCCTTCCCTGAGTGCAGGCTGGACTTAATGACTTGTTTCTGATGAGCAGATATGGTAGGAAAGATGACGCGGGACTTCTGAGACTAAGTGAGAAAAAACACACGCTGTGTCTTCCACTTCTCACTGGCTCTGGAGGAGGCCAGCCGCCATATTGTGAGGACACTCAAGCAGTCCAATGGAGAGACTCACATGGTGAGGAACCTAGGCCTCCTTCCCACAGGCATAAGTCATACTGGACGTGGATCCTACAGACTTAGGTAAGCCTTCAGGTGACGGCAGCCCCTGCTAACAGCTTGCTGCAACCTCCTGCCTGGCTAAATTGTTCCTCGATTTCTGACCCACAGCAGCTCTGAGATCATAAATGTTTGCTCTTTAAAACCACTAAGTTGTTTTTTTTTGGGGGGGGGTAATTTGTTACACAGCAATAGATACCTAATACACTCTAGCAGAGCTTGACTTCTGATGCCTTTTGATTCTTGACATGGAAAGAAGGATCCAGACCAAGATGTCTCCAAGGACGGTCCATGGAGCAGAGAGAGGTACCTGCATCATAGGCACAAAACTCAATACATCTGTACGAACCAAAAACTTGTGCAGTCAGCACCCAAACCAAGAAACGGTTTGCTGTGGCACCCCGGAGCCACTTCCCATGTCCCCTTCCAGGGCTTGTGCTTCCAAGGGAAGTTACTATCGTGACGAGTGTTGCCTATTACTGTACTTTACATACGTGGAATTATACTTTGTGGCATCTGTCTGACTTCACCCAACATGGCGTTAATAAGATGTACCCAAATCACCGTCTATAGGTGTGGATTGCTCACCATAATTCCTATGTTATTCTATTGTGGGAAATCCTACAATGCATATGCATTCTGTTAGTGATGGGCATCCAGATGGCCTCCAGCCTTTGGCTATTATAAATTGTCCAACTATAAACACGTAAATGTAGGTTTTAAGATGGTTACATCTAAAGATTGACAAGTAGACAGGCAGATGACTTTCCATATCTTTCTTAGCTTTTGGATATGCACAAGAGGAAACTGAAGGTTGTAATCATCAGAATCCATGTTCCCAAAAGCTAATCTGAATTACTTTCTGAATCACAAAAGGGTCCCCCCTGGAACTATTCATTCCTGCATATTCACGGCTGCCTACCGTGGGCAAAGCTCTTGATAATGCCATTATGTCCATGATACCTTAATTAAAAAAAAAATCTCTTGGGGGAGAGCCTGGTCTATTCTCCGGAATTTTCTAGGTGGCACCGATGAAGGGGGCTGGGCAAGGACCCGCGTGGCTGTAGGCAGGGCAGAGCTCCATAAAAGCCACAGACATACTTTAATGAAGGGAGTCAGGGAGATTAAGGGGGGGCTTCTTGGAGTGTGGGTCCTGGCTAATAGACATAATTAGATACTAAGAGTTGGGGGTGGGGTGGATGAAAGGACATTTCAGGGGGAGGAAATGGGAGAAGAGTCACAGAAGTTGACATTAGTTATAGATCACCCACCTCATTAAAAATGATTTGAAGAATCTCGTGGGCGGGAAAATATCTTCATTCCAGGGCCTCCCCTCTTCCCCCCACCCCCGTTCCTCCATTGTTAAAATGCACGAGGCAATTTTTTTCCTCCTGCAAAGAAACCTCCCTTCAGATGCAGAATTATTTTGAACCAAAGCTTATTTTATCAGAGACGGGTGGGTCTGAAATAGACTTGATTTCAGTTAAAAGATGCCAAGCTCACCCGCTCCTCCGGGGAACATCCCTTGCGCATCTAAGTCACTGTCCTCGGCCACCAGAGGATGCAGGTGGGTGAGGGCCCCAGACGGAGCGACTCCCAGCCATGCAGTGGCTATAAAATAACTAAGCAGCAAATTCCTGGAAAGGCCTTGCCACAGGGAGCCTGCTGAAGCTTATATCTGCACGGTGGGGGAGACGTTTTCAAGTTGTTCTCAGCCTGGAAAGTCTTCCCTTCAAAAACCTAAAACCCAAACCCTCTTGGCTGCAGTTGTGGCAGAGAGGCAGCCTGCTGGGTAGGAAGAGTTTCTGGGCAAGGCGTGCGTGGCCCGGAGCCACGGCACCCCGAGAGGCACAGGGGGCGTCCGTGCCGTGCGTGTGGAACTCATGGCATGTGCCCGGCGTGTGCCCTCGCCAGTGGGGGAGGGCTGCCCAGAGCCCTGTGAATGGTGTGCGCAAAGACGTGCTTCCAAGTATGAGGTCTGAGCAGCTGCGGGTACAGAGATGCAAGCCGTCTCTACGGACAGGGGAGCAACAGCAAGGAGGGGGGCCCTCCCTGCCTGATGTGTGTTGAATACGGCACAGGATGCACAAAAGGTCACCTGGGCAACGGACAGCCCGGCCGAGGACAAAAGAAGGAGCTCAGATGGTGTGAGAGACCTTTCCACAGACAGCTGGGGGCCTCCACGTGGCACCTGGACGTGGACATCGGAACCCCTGATGTCATAGTTACACACGCACACCCCCCCCTGACGATGATTCAGCGGGGGCACATTCTATATGATGAAGTCCATTCTGAGGCATGTGCAGTGCCGGGATGAGACCAGCCCAAGAGATAAAAAGACCAAACACAGTAATTCTTCGTACCGTCTCTAAAGTCCTGAAAAAAAGCCTTCTCTGTACACATGTCCGGACAAGGTAGATGCCACCCCAGTGACCAGAGTCCATCGTGCAGAATGGCTTGGCCACCAGGGCTGCTCCGGAAGGACGGTGAGGGCCCCATGATTCGGGTGTTCTCTCTGGGGAATGTGTTTGAGCTCTGCCTCAAGCCCGGCTCTCAAAACACCACTGAGTCCGTGCAAAGTCGCCGTGCTGGCAATCGGCACACACCAGCCAGCGAGCTCGGCCCCCAGGAAGGAAAAGTCCATGCTCTTCTCGTGGAAAAGCACTTGATCTCCCTCCTACCTGGGGTTTTCAAAGTCATCCACCGAATCCCACCTTGCCCAAGCCCTGTGACTTCGGGCGTGGTGACCCACCAGACGTGTCCTCTGCTCAGGGGTGGGTGGCCGGCCACCTGTCATCAGTGTGGCCAAACGCCCAGGGCCCTCCGGGGAGCGTGAGGAAAAGCAACCCCTCACACTATAGTTAGAGAAGCTGAGGGAGGCTTGCGTTCAAAAGCCCGCATTCCCAGGGGGCCTCCCCAGCCCCCAGCCCCGCTGAAAGCAAAACAGCTGCGTGTTTAGTCTTCCGTATAAACGGCCCCGCAGGGTGCAGATGGGGAGCGGAGGGCGGGGACGCCGTGGCCTGGCCAGGTCCCACTGACGGTCAGTGTCACGTGCAGGCAGAAACTGCCCTTGTTCTGGACTCCTTCTCCAAGGTCCTTGATCCTTCCGTTAGCGCCTCCGCTCTCTTACGCCCAGCGCCCCCTTCTCCTGCTCCCCCCCAAACCTAACTGAAGGCCCCTTCCAGTGGGTGCCCTCAAATCTAAAAATAAAAGGAGCGTGGCAAGGAGTCTGACCCCCCCAGGAAGGCCGCGTCCGTGTCGCTGAGGCCGGTCTGCCCCGGGTCAGGCCCTTGTGGCTGAGACAGGTGACAAGGGTCCGGCGAATGGGCATGTCCGCCTCGCCTACTGACAAGGGCGCTGAACCGAGATACGGGGTTCTGGAACGCTCCGAAGGGCTTAGTCCTCGGTCCTGCGGCCTTTACTCTTGGTATTTCCTGAGGACAGTGTGGGGCCTGCAGCGACTCGCTCTGGGTCTGACTAAGCGTTTTCTCTGGAGAGGGGCAAGCTGCAACGAGGTTCTCATTCCGGCGCGGGGGCGGGGGTAAGACCCGGGAGAGGCCCAGCGAGGAGGAGAGCGGGGGCCCGGTGTCCCTCGCAGAGGGGAGAACGTGACTGTGGCGGGCGGCCATCCGTCCTCAAGGGCAGGAACCCGGCAGCAGGATCCTCGCAGTTTTTCTGAACAAGGGCAAGTCGAGAATTCTCCTCCCCACGGGGCCGGAGACAAAGTTTTCCTCCAGGAGCACGTCTTCCTCCCCTGCAAAACCGCGGGTCCAGGGGACCTCTGTGCTGTGACATGTGGGGTTACAAACCCTCTAGTCTGAGCCTTGACTCGGCCCTCCCGCTCACGGGGATTTACAGATCTGCTGTTGTTTTGTGTGACCCTTGTCCCTGCTCCACGGTGACAGACCGGAGCAGTGGGGACCTTCACGGGTCAGCTGGTGACAGGGAGGGGACAAGGAAACCTTCTGGAGAGCTGGGGAATGTCCTAAACCCTTGGCCTGGGTGGTGGCCCTGTGGGGCACGTGCATGTGCAAAAATTAAAAGTCACCACAGTGTACGCTTAAGTCATGCACTGTTTAGTCAATGTAAGTTGTGCCTTAATGCGAAAGAAAACCTAAACGTTTAAATGCCGTTTTCATTGCTTTGATAAACCAGTCGTTTGGGAAGGGGGCTCTTAGGTCCCAAAGCTACAAGACGCAGAACTTGCCCATTTCAAGGCATCTCTGGGCTCCCGCCAACAACGCCTTCTGTGCCCAGGCTCTTACCCCATAAAACGTGACCGAATTTCAAGGGTCAAAGATGATTTTTCTCCATCTGTCATCCTCGTCCGTGGCAAACGTGGACATGTCATTCGGAATGTAGCACGGAGGCCCTGATGGAACTGGAGAAGCATGCGGAGATAAAAATCATCCTGGGGTGAATCGAGACACTTCCGGCCACCCTCCAGGTGTCACGGGACCAGGAGCCACCCTCCCGGGGGGAGTGATTCAGCCCGCCTCGGCCAGATGTGTGGGACGCCGCCTCGGACCCAGCGCTCACGCCGGCCCGCCTGCGCGGCAGACGCCTTCGGTCAGGAGTGAGCAGGGCGGGCGGGGGCGCGTGCCAGGGCTCCTCCGAGCGTGGCCCACCAGCCAGCCGACCCGTCCAGTCAGCAGGTGTGTGTCACCGCCCCGCAGGCTGGTTACAGGTAGCACATCGGTGACCTCATGCGCACACTCGGCCGCAGCGGCCGTGGGACGCGTGTCAGCATGGTGCCGGGGCTGCCCTGGAATGTCTGGGCGGCCCCGAGCGGCAGAGATGCCCTTTCCTGCCTCCGGGTGTGCCCGAGACTGCCACTGGCGGATGGACGGGACCTGCATCCCCGGGGGGCCCTGGTGTGGACCGCTCACTCCGGGTCATTTTGAGTCTCCTTGAATGCAACTGCATGCAGGCCATTTGGGGAAAACAGTCTTTCGGCCAGGATCTCTCTCTCGCTCTTGGTCAGGCCATTTGGGGGGGGCCCAGGCTGCCTGCACCCCCTTCCCCGGCCCCCCTGCAAGCCTCGAGGCTCCCACCAGCCCGGCCCGTTTACAGCACACCCTGAATGTGGAGTTTCTCCAAATGTATACGCTCGCTGAGACAGCCTTTGCAGAATCCTGTCTGCTCTCATGAAAGAGGGTTAAATGTGCATCTCTCTTGTGCGCGCACACACACACACCCATTTCCTTGGGAAGAAATGGGGAACCACGTATGACATCGCTCAGAGAAAGGAGGACAAGAGACAAGGGCAGAGACAGTCTAGAAGAATCCAGGGCCTCGTCCAAGGCCTCCCGGTGGCCACAGCCCCTCGGCGGGCCAGCGGCCGCAGTGCCGCTCTGACCCGGACTTCGTGGTGCGTCGGTGGGCGACTACCGTTGGGCGGATGTAGAGACAGTTCTCAACAGTGGTTGCTGCCAATTGCTTAGGAACCAGGTCTTGGGGCGATCTGCTCCCCCAATTCCCCATGGCCTCCCCCCCAGACCCCCTGGCCTCTGAGGAACACGCGGATGGCACAGAAGCGCTCTGCTCCCGGGCGTCCGTGGAACTCGCGGGCTGTCGTTTTTGGCAAAGGCACACACCTCCTTCCACCCAGACACGGGCGAAGCCAAAAGGCCTTCAATCATCACGTCAGCTCATCAGCACGGTTGCCTTCCTGTCCGCACAAAGCTCTCCCTTTACGGTCGTGGCTCCGGCTGCTTGAAAGCTGACCCTCAGGACGGCAAGGCCGGCGGCCCCTCGCATCCACAAGAACCCCCTTCCCGTGGGCAAGGGCACGCCACTGGGCTGGGCGAAGGGCCTACCTGCCAGCGCCTGCTTCGGTGCCCCGTGCTGGAGGCAGTTGCCGAGAAGCCGTGGGCTGGGTCCCCTCCCCTGGCAGAGAGACTTCCCCGGGGAAAGCTATGGTCGTGATAATCCATCCCTGTGGCTCAGCACCCGTCATTTACTTGGCTTTAGAATTTGTTTTTGTGCTTACGTTGGAGTATGGGTCTGCCTAAGGTGTGGGAATGGATGGCACTTTAGATAAACCCAGTGTCCTTCCCCGCACAGACCTGACTCAGGGGAAGCAGACGCAGGTTAGTCTGCCCCCCGCCCGCGCAGAACCACACATCGAGAAGACCTCCCAGCGTCCTGGGCTGCCGTCAGGTCACCGCCTCCCTCTGACATCTCTGCTCCTGAAAGTCTTCTCACTTAGCTGCTTGGACTTTAGGGGGGCACTGACTTCAGGGGGGGAAAAGAGGGGCCTGCCATTTTACCTAGTGCTACCCTGGGCATTCCGGCTTACTTGCTAGATACGGTTCATAAGGCCTCGAGAGGCGAGCGGTAAGCAGGAAATCATGGGGGAGCGTCAACACCGGAGAAGAATACTGTCCCTAGAACACAAGTGTCCGGAGAACAGGGGTTTTCTGTGCTGCTTCTCCAGCACCTAAAACAGCACTTGCAACGTCACCGAGAGTCAACAGACATTTGCCAAACGAATGAGGTGAATCAAGGACTTCCCATCTCTAGAAATTCTGCAACATTGTTTTCTTAAAAACCACAAGCCATTGAGCCCCGGGAAAACTCCAAAAATTAATTCTTGATTTTCTAGAAATGGTAAAGAAGGTCTACTTGGGTTTATTTATTCATTCAGCACACATTTCTCACCCCCCAGGCATGGGCCAAGCCCCGGGCCCAGGAGGTGTGGGGCCAGTGCTCCCGGGAGGCCGGAAGCCCCTTCCCACTCCTCCCCCGCCCCCGCCAACCCACACTGGCCCACAGACCCGGCCTGGTGATCCCACACTCCGCGTGTGTGCTGAGTGCTCCCCGTGCTGGAGACGGGCTTGGGAGCCAGGGAGGCAGTGACTAACTTCTCACTTTGCCCGGGGGCCTTGGGGAAGGCTGGGACTTGAAGCCTCAACAGGAGTTCACATGCCTGGCAAGGGGCAGAGCGAGAGGGAAGGAGTCCAAATTCTCATCTTGGACCATGGTTCCATCAGATTACACATTTACCAGGGTTGCTGACAGGGAGCCAAACGGACAAGCAAAGGTTGGCTCTCCTTTCCTTTTCTCTCTTCTCCGGAGAGAGATGCTAATGAGCAATGGTGGCCAAGAGGCAGGTGAGGGTCAGGACGGCGCAGGGAGAACGGGCCGCCTGGAGAGCCAGGCCCTGGGAGCCCCGGGGCCCTGGCCGTGACTGATGTTCGCCACGCAGACGGAGGTCTGAGAGCCACGTGGCTTCCCCATCAGGCTGAGCCCTCGGGGGTCCCCGCTGCGCCGTGCACCTGCCTGTCACCTAGCAGGGAGACGGCCACGGGGGCCGCTTCATCCGACGACGGACAACAGGACAGACCAGCAACCCTGAGACAAAGGTGCTCTTAAGAGGGTGAGCGCTCCTGCAAACCTGCTGCCCGTTAATTGCCGGGCAGTGGAAGATGCCAAGGTATCTTAATTCAAATCTTACCTCACCATCCCAGGGACCTTTTGTTGCTGTAAGGATGGTCCTCGGTTCCAAGAAGAAAATTAAAGGCTGCTCCTGAGATGAGCACAGTCATTTGGACGAAGGAAAACACATGGCTGCAGTTGGAGATCAGATCTCAACAAGACGGGGCACCGCCTCCTGCCCAGGAGGGTCGGGCCACGGGAGGCGAAACTGGAATCCAGGCGAGAAGCCTTCCCTTATTACAGCACCTCTCGCCGGGGATCTTGACACACATTTCAGGCGCTAATTAGTTCCTGCAGCTACTGCCGTGGGGGCACGTTATCCAGGCCCATTTTCCTGATGGGAACACCGACAAGGACGTGGACAGGAAAGATGTTCTTGGAGGGAAATGATGCTAGGTCTGCTCGGCCAGGTTTGCCCAGGGAGAACTGTGCCTTGTCGCTCTGGCCTGGGGGCACCAGAGGCTCTGCCCTCCTGGGTCAGGTTCTACCACCTGTGCCCGCATTCGGAAAACAAGTGGCAAAGGCTTATTCCGGAAGCGAGATGCTCAGGGGAAGAATAACGCCGTGAGGAAGGGCATGACCGCTGGAGCCGGCTTCCGTGGGCTTTGCTTTTCTTCTTTTCCTTCCTTTTCTTTTTTTCTAGCTTCTTTTCAGCCTCTGGCACTTACCAGCTGTGTGACTTTGCTAAGTTTCTCCAGTAAGAGAGAGGCCCCGGTCCCCTCAGCCGGAACACAGCCTTGATGGCAAGAATAGTTCTTTTCTCACAGGTCTGTGAGCCTTCCCTGAGCATTTCTGGAGGTTTTCAAACAACACCCGAGCCACAGGAGGAGTTAAGTGCTGGGCGGACGCGAACGGAGCTACCGACATTTGAGCTCCCGGGTCTGGGAGAGCCCTGCTCCAGGCCGCGGCTCGTTCTAATTTGTTTAATAACAGAGAACGGGTTTATTTAAATATTTATGAAATTACTAGATTTCTTGCATTTTCGCGTCTTATTGGTATTCTTTTAGTTACTGCCACCTTATTACTGTATTTATAATATTGGTTTGTCATATGCTTGTTGTTCATTCACTTATTCAGATACACTTTAAACAAATTTTAACGTTTATTTACTTTTTTAGAGAGAGAGCCACAGACAGACAGACAGAGTGTGAGTGGGGGAAGGGCTGAGAGAGAGAGAGACAGAATCCGAAGCAGGCGCTAGGGTCTGAGCTGTCAGCACAGAGCCTGACATGGAGCTTGAATCCATGAACTGAGAGATCATGACCTGAGCTGAAGTCAGACACTCCAGCGACTGAGCCACCCAGGAGCCCCCAAATGTACTTTAAAAGCAATGGGCAATACCCCCCATTTTTAATGAAAAATGATGCCTCACAGGATGGTGTTGGGTGTCACGTACCTGAGCTGCTAAGCAGGTGCAGGTAGGAAATGAAGGGGTCAAGGCGCCTGCATTCTAGGTCATGGAACCATGGCCCAAGGCTGCTGGGAGGAACACTTTGGCAGGAAGTGGGGGCGTCACCCCACCTCCGCCAGCCACACCCCCAACAATGACTACAGAGGCTGCCTGAGGAGCGGGGGAGGGAGGAAATTCTGTCCTTGAAGCCGGGGGAGGGGGCTCGGGAAAACCATCACATTGGTGGGGCAGGGGTCTGGCGCACTCCTGGCTCACGCAGGGACCAATGAGCACCTTGGCCCAGCCTGCCACGGGGTGCCCAGGGCGCCCAGAAGCAGCGCTGGGGTGAGCTGCATGTTGGGAGCTGTGGGTAGACATTGAGGCGGAACCCACCTCCCCATCTGTTGGCCACTGACCTGGAGTTTCTGTTCCCGCTGGAACATGAGGTTGATTCCACCTGTGCCCACGGGTCTGCCAGCTGGCCTGCTGAGGGTACGTGTGTTTGGAAGCCAGTGACCACACTGAGTGGGCGTCAAATCTGCACCAGGATGCTGTGAGCTGGCCAGGAAGGTACAGGCCCATCGACAGTATGGGGGCTGCCTGGAAGGGAGCCGCCCGAAGGCCCCCCGCCAGCATCAGGGTCATGTAGAGTCTGTTATTGATGCAGCAGTGATGTCCCCTTCGCTGGGCCAGGGAGGACGAGAGCTCTCTCCCACGTCTTCCTCCTAGCCCCGACGCCGGCCTTGTCACGGAAAGCCGGAATGAGAACGAAGGACGAAAGAGAGAGACCACCCGAGCGGCAAGCAGACAAAATCCCCGGCCTCGCAGAAGGAGGGGAACTCTGGGCAGGGTATAATAATAGCCAAACTTACACACTGTTTCCTTCCTGAGCCTGGCACTCTCCAAGAGCTTCAACTGTAGCCACGCACTTCCCCTGGCAGCACTCCTTCCTGGGAGGTGGGCACTGTCACTATCCCCATTTAGCAGATGAGGAAACCCGGGCACAGAGAGGTTTAGTAACTTGCCCAAGGCTCTCAGCTGATTAAGCGCAGAGCTGGATTCAACCCCAGCAGCTGGCTCCAGACTCTGCAGTTTTTCACGGAACAATACTGAATCTCAAAAAAAGAAAGAAAAAAGACTGTGTGAAGCAATAACAACAAAAAAAAGAGAACGAACCAAAGAAACAGCCAAGAAGTTCTAGAACCGGAGTGACATACCATCATGGCCGCGACTACCCAACAGGAAAGGCGGCTTTGACAGAACATGCCTGACGGCGAGCTCTAGGTAAACAAACCAATTCCCTGTGTACTCGCCCCCCGTGAGTCGGGATCCCCTGACGAACTGCCTTCCCACAGCCGTCTCTGTTCGTGCCTGCAGGCCTGTGAGGGAGGCGCCGCCAGTATGCACATTTTACACACAGGGAGACCAAGGTCCAGAGGGGTTCCGTGAGCCCCCGGCGTCCCCCAAGGTGGGTGTTGGAAACTAGTTCTTATTAGCTTCAGAACCTGGGCTTCGGGGAGCCCGGGCGCTCAGCCGGTTGGGCGTCCAACCGTTGATTTCGGCTCAGGTCCTGGATCCCATGGATCAAGCCCTGTGTTGGGCTCCGCACTGAGCATGGAGCCTGCCTGGGATTCTCTCTCTCCGCTCTCTCTGCCCCTCTCCCTGGCTCGTGGGCTCTTTCTCTCTCAAACTAAAACAAAACCACACCTGGACTTTGAGTGTCTTTGGTGCCGTGGAGGGTGCCGACATGAAGCCAACATGGATCCTGCCATGTTTGCGGTCTGGTTATGTGCCGGAGGAGGCGGAGGGCGGTGGTGAGAATGCCACGCAGGACATCCAGTTGGGCCGACGGAAAAGAAGCTCCAAATTACACGTCCCCAAAGGGCTCGGAAATGACAGGACTGAGGACAGTGCAGGACATGCCAGTGACGGCTGACGTGTTGGCCCCTTTACACCAGATACAAAGGAAGCTCCGTATGGCCTCGTGGCCGCCTGAAGACGAGGGAGTGTCCGCTCCAGCCCGTGCGTGAAAACCCGCGGTCACAGGCAGAGGCAGGCCCAGATGTAATGTCTCTGACTTGACCACCCACAGGGACCGAAGGCAGAGGGACGCTGTCATTCCCACCGCACAGAGTGGGCAGTGCCCGGCCCCTCTCTGGAGCTCGGATCTGCACACGCAATGGCCCAGTGGACAGCACCCCCCCCCCCTCCGCCCCCCAGGGGCCTCCGCTCACCACGGCCAGACATGCCATCCTGTCCCAAACGCCTCTCATTTCCCCATTTGCTCCTTCGTCTAGTCGCCAATGCTGTGCTTCCCAGGCTCTGGAGGAGACCGTGAGCATCTCCGCGGCCAGCGATACTTTCCGCCCAGTTGCCTTCGCCACAAACATGGAGACGTTCTTGCACCCCAAACCCCCAACCCTCCACAGCCAGTTACTCACGAGTTCTTGTGCTGCTTCTACGAGATGCGTCTATAACCCATCCACACCCCCGGCCTGTCACCCCCCCCCCCCCCCCCCGCCCCCCCCCCCCCCCCCCCCCCGCCCCGGCCTCAGTCACCCCCCTCCCCGGGCTCTTTCCGTTGGGTTATGCTGCCCCCGTTTTAGTTTCTGGGGCTTTGTCACACTCTCCTGTCCCCTTGCCCCAGGGTTTCCCGCATCCTGTCCCTCTGGCAGGACACCCCTCTGACCTCGCCTGGCTGACGCCGAGCGTTCGTCTGATTTCGGTTTCAGTGTCTCCTTCTCAGGGAGTCTTCCTGGACCCCAGGCATTAGCCGCCGCGTTCCCTCTGCGAGCACCCCGTTTGTCTCCTATCCTGTCTGCCATCGCCCACCAATGTGTTAACTTACTCAGCACGTCTCTGCGAGGCCCCTGCTGTCCTGCCCACCAGGGCGTCCTTAGTGATGGAAGGGACGTAGGAACGGACGGATCAGTGCGTGGCTGGATGAAGGCCCCGGCTTCTCAAAGCCCAGTGGCCAAGTCAGGGAGGAGGGCTCTGTGGGGCTCCAGCAGGGGGCCTGGGGGGAAAGACGCGCCCGGGGAGGATGGGGAAGCAGGCGCTGGGAGAGGGCGCTCCTCGTCGGGGGTTTGAACCCTACCCCGCAGAGAGCAGCGTCCTGTCCGCCGGAACAGATGCTCGCTCTGGACACAGGCCTGCCTTCCTCGTACGCGACACTTCTGCCCAAATTACCACCCGTAGACTTCCGGGATGCCTTACCCAC
The DNA here is from genome assembly GCF_006229205.1 of Suricata suricatta. NCBI lineage: Eukaryota > Metazoa > Chordata > Mammalia > Carnivora > Herpestidae > Suricata > Suricata suricatta. The sequence goes on from NC_043708.1 coordinate 136,968,195, forward strand.
CGTCATGGTATTTCACACGGCATGTTTTCCTTCTTTTTTTTTTTTTATTTATTTTTGAGAGACAGAGACACAGCGCCAGCAGGGGAGGGTCAGAGAGAGAAGGAGACACAGAATCGGAAGCAGCCTCCAGGCTCTGAGCTGTCAGCACAGAGCCCGACGCAGGGCTTGAACCCATGAACCGTGAGATCATGACCTGAGCCGAAGCCGGACGCTCAACCCACTGAGCCACACGGGCGCCCCTACAAACAGCATGTTTTCTAATCAAGAAGCTCACTTCAGAGCAAATGCAGTGTGGTAATGGCCCACGCTCATGAAATTCGCCGGCTTTGCCATGTTGCCCACCATCGTGATGCGGCGGCGGACAGCGGGAAGGCCTTTCTGAGGCTCCCCAGCATGGCGCCAATACGGTGGAGGCCGTGGGCCGGGTTCTCCAGAAGGCTACACGTTCTCTGAATCAGTGTCCAATATGTGGTGCTGTTTCTCCCCTCGCCAGGATTCACGGGTCCAGGAAGCAAGGGATGGGAAGACGAAAGGCACCCTTCACCCAAGGAGCGCCGCTATGGCCCAGACGCTTTGCAAATGAAGGTTTGAGTCTCTCCACCGGATGAAAAACCATGACCAAGCAGATGCTTGCTGAGAGCAAAGTCACATGCAATGGGCAGAGGAAGAAGCATTATAACTCTGCGCTATGACCGTGGAACCAGTTACAGAAATGAGTATTTCTTTCTTACTTTGTTACGAATATGAGTGTGTGGATCACGTAACGTAAGATGGATGTATTGACTTTATAGGATAGTATTTAAGTATTAACAATTTTTCTGAGCCTTATTAAGATATAATTGACTTAGAATATTGTGTAAGTTAAGTCTTGCTAACTTTACGTCACAGTGTTATAAGGTATAAGAAATAAGATATCAAGAAGAAGAGTAAACATCCATCCTCCTCTGGGGAAAGGGTTCGTTTCTTTTTCTTTCTTTCTTTTAATGTTTGTTTATTTTTGAGAGAGCACAAGCAGGGGAGGGGCAGAGAGGGGGCACGGAGGAAGTGGGTTTGTGCGGATAGGAGCAAGCCTGATGTGGGGCTTGAACTCACCAACCAAGAGAGAATGACCTGAGCCCAAGTTGGATGCTCAACCGACTGAGCCCCCAGGGGCCCCCAAGGGTTAGTGTGTTTTTGGTTGTATGAAGGATAGTTACAGCATGATAGGCATGAATGTGACCTTGTTATTGTCTTTATTCAGAGATTAAGTGTGTGTTTTTTAATTCTTTTACTTAAGGTTTATTTATTTACTTTTGAGAGAGAGAGAGAGAGCAAAGGAAGGGGAGAAAGGGAGAGAAAGGGAGGGAGAGGGAGGGAGGGAGAGAGAGAGAGAGAGAGAGAGAGAGAGAGAGAGAGAGAGAGGTTGAATCCCAAGCAGGGTCCACACTGTCAGAGTGGAGCCCAATACAGGGCTCGAACTCACCAACTGTGAGATCATGACCTGACCTGAATGTAGTCAGACGCCTAACAGAGATTAAATAGGATTTAATGAGATGTGCATGGGTGCCAAGTTGACAAGGGGTTAATTTCATGTGTCACTAGTTAGGCTGGGTCATGGTGCTCTGGAATCTTCTCAGACATTATTCTGGATGGTTCTGTGAGGATGTTTCTGGATGAGAATAATGGTTAAATCACTGGGCTTTGAGCAAAATGTATTTCCCTCCATAATGTGGGTGGGCCTCATCCAATCAGTTGAAGGTCTCAACAGAACAAAGACTAGCCTCCCCCTGAGCAAGCAGCAATTACGGACGTTTGGACTTGAACTATAGCATGAGCTCTTCCTTGGGTCTCCCGTCTGCTGGCCCACCCTGCAGATTTTGGGCTTGTTGGCCTCCATGACTGGGTGAGCCAATTCCCTAAAATACACATACACATCTTCTACGTCTCTGGAGAACCTTGACTTCTCCAGTTGCCCCCTCAGATGGTGGGACAAGCTGACCCTCTCCTCACCTCCATGGCCCAGCATTCTCAAGGAGATAAGGGGAGGGTTGTGTGGGGAGGGCGCCTGGAGAGCTCCTGGATGACTTTCCTACGCAGCATCGAACATAAACACATCTAAACACAAGGAAGTAGGGTCTTGTTTTCAAACCCCCCAATCTGTCCGCATAAGTCCCAATGGCACCTTGGGAGCCGCTTGTCCGTGGGGCCGGCACTAGTGACCGAGTCTCTGCTGCTTCCTGCATCAACAGAACACGTGCCCTGATGCTTAGCCCAGGTAGGCTCCTCCCTAAGAGATCACCTGGACCGTCGCCGTCAGTTCTCAGATGGGGAAACCGAGGCCCAGAAGAGGAAGAGACTTACCCAAGGTCCCAGGTCAATTACATGGGGAGCTAAGTGATTTATGTGTTAGAAGCAAAGCCTTCTTGGCAGGTCCTTGCTCGGGGACATGTACACACCACACCGCTCCCCTGTTTTATCTCAGTTTATTTATCGCTTCCTGCAGAACAGGCGCCCTGCGAGGGGAACACAGAGCAAGGCAGGGGCAAGTCTAGTCCTTTGCACTCAAAGGTGAGATTTTAAAATATTCCAGGGATGGTTACTGATCGAAAGCGCCTCACTGTCTCAGCTCGTAAAACACTTAGATTAACAGGGTGATAGTGCGTTGTAACTCAGAGCGTCACAAGGCGGTTAGCAAGAATGTGGAGACATAACCACGACAAGTGCTTTTAAATGGCTGTCACTCTAAACCGGCTTTCCTTCTGCGTTCTAATTGCAGAGGTGTTCAAAATTAGTCACGCAGCACAGGAAAGATTTAATGCCACTTGGGCTGTATCGCCAGAAACACATCCGAAAAATTAAAAGGCTGTACTGACATTTTAACTGATGACGGTGGAAGTTTCTCTTAAACATTATTTAATAATCATATTTAATGAATAATATTAAAAAAATAGGGGCACCTGGGGGGCTCGGTTGGTTGAGCGTCTGACTTCGGCTCAGGTCATGATCTCGTGATTTGTCAGTTTGGGCCCCGCGTCGGGCTCTGTGCTGACAGCTCAGAGCCTGGAGCCTGTTTCAGATTTTGTCTCCCTCGTTCTCTGACCCTCCCCCGCTCACACTCTGTCGCTCTGTCTCAAAGATGAATAAACATTAAAAACAATACTAAAAATAATGAAAAATTATTTAAGTTTCTCTTAAATATTTTCAGGCATAGCTGCCTTACAGGTGAGGTCCAGGTAAGAGACTCTGTTGAGCTTCTCAGGCTCCTGTATTGAGTAATTCTGGAGATTTTCTACTTTTCCCAAAATCTAACTGCTGAAATTCTACGTTTACCAGACAGGAAACGCCGTGAGGACCGCATGGAGTATTTGATCAAGTCAGGGCTAACAAGACAGAATGAAAACTTACCTATGTTGGGCTCTATCTTAGAATAGGACAGTGGTTAAATCTTCCAGTAGTCCTACCATTTTTGTTGCTACTGAAAATACTTTAAAATTTAGCATTTTTATGATATGTCTTTAGATTGAGCGTTTTTTCATGCCTGTGGGAACTGTAATGATGCATCCTTTTTCCTTCCTGATAATGGGTATTTGTTCCTTTTCTCTTTTCTTCTTGATGAATATTGCCAAGGGTTTTTTGGTTTCATTGTTCTTAATTTAGTTCTTTCTCCACCTTCCCAAAATAAACACTCAAATAATTGGCCTCCTGCTCTCCTAATAGGTTCATGTAGAGCTACAAACTCCCTTCCGAACTTATCATCAGTGGCATCCCACGCACTGATGTGAGGTGTGATTTATCACTTAATTCAAAATATTTTACAATTTCTATTGATTTCTTCTCTGACCTTTGAGTCATTTAGAAGAATACTACTTAATTTCCAAACATTTGGGAGATTAAGAATTCTTTTTTTTACATTTATTTATTTTTGAGAGACTGAGACAGACAGAGCATGAGCGTGGGAGGAACAGAGAGAGAGGGAGACACAGAATCCGAAGCAGGAAGCAGGCTCCAGGCTCTGAGCTGTCAGCACAGTTCAATGAGGGCTGAACCCATGAACCGTGAGATCGTGACCTGAGCCGAAGTTGGACGCTTAATGGAATGAGCCACCAGGTGCCCCATATTTGGGGGATTTTTAAAAACTTATATTTGTGTTGCTGATGCGTAGGTACTTTTACTGTGGTCTTAGAACCTGTCCTGTATAATTTAAAAACTTTGAAATTTGTTGAGAGTCCATTTTTGACCCAACAGACGATGGTCCGTTTTGGCAAATGCTCCCAGGTGTATATCTTAAAAAAGAGTGTGTCCTCTGCACGTAATCGACACCCTGTGTGCTGTGTCGTGTGTTACAAGATCAGCTGTGTTTAGTTCTTCCCCCATCATGTCTTCTGTCCACTTACCCTCAGTCACTCCCAGGAGCAGGTTAACGTCCCTCAGCACGACGCGAAGCTGGGCAGACTTCGGTGTTGGTGAGTGCTGGTCTGCGCCTGGTTCTTCCTTATTCCTAGACCCCCAGGCCTCCAGGAGCCCCACAATAAGGCCTGGATGCTGACACAGCCCGTCCTCCTCGGTGGGCCCTGGACACTCATGCCTGCCCAGCCCCAAGGCCGTGCTCAGTGACCCAGCCGCCCTGCGCCCGCTCTCTGCCCTGCTCACAGCTCTCAGCGGCTGCCTTCCAGGAGACAGACGCCTCCAGGGGACCCATGTGCTGGCTTCCCTCTGGCCGGGAGCCTGGCGCCCCAGCTCAGCTGCCTGCATAGCTCTGGGGTGACTCCAAAGAGGCCTATCTTAGTATTTATCCGGCTGATGCTGATGTGAAGGTCAGTGGGCAAGAGACCAGTCTGCCACCGCTGGGAGGAGACATCCTTTTTCAGAGCTTTTATCTTTTGGAAACAAATATGAAGATATGAAAGTCAAAAGAGTAAGTGGAAGCTGACCCCAGGTGGAAAACAGCACCGTCTCTCTAGTCACCGTTCAACCAAGAGCCTAAATCACAGGTGTGGCTAACTGGTCATGCGTTTAGTCAGGCTTTTCGCTTTGGGTTCCTCCTCCTCCATTTTATTCATTACATAACCAGTCGTAACCAAGAAAAGCAATGACTTGCCCACAATCTCATGCTTCCAACACGCTGCTGTTTCAGTTCTTATTTCTGAGTATGTATCCTGATAATCCGTACTTGTGCATAAATTCTACCTACAGTGTCATGACCTATAAATACGTTTTCCACTCAACATCACTTCATAAAGATACCCTATCAATCCTAACTTTAATAGCTATGTAGTTAAACTGAGTTGCTTTAAAATGTTTTTTTAAATGTTTATTTATTTTTGAGAGAGAGAGAGAGAGAGAGAGAGAGACAGACAGACAGACAGACAGACAGAGCAGGAGCAGAGAGAGCAGGAGACACAATCCAAAGCAGGCTCCAGGCTCTGAGCTGTCAGCACAGAGCCTGATGTGAGGCTTGAACTCATGAAATGTGAGATCATGACCTGAGCTGAAGTCAGACACTTGACGGACTGAGCCACCAAGGCACTCCTCAAATGGCTTTCTTTTAAAATTCATGCTATTTTGTTTACCAAGGTCTTTTTTTTTTCATTCACATAGTTAAATCTGTCAATATGTTTCCCCGATGATTTCTTTGATTACAGAGAAACCAAGCCCTAGCTGGCCCCTCGCATTTGCTGAGGGTATACTTGAGAGCCCCCACCCCCCCCATATCAAGACTGCACTAGCCCCCTCCTAGCAGGAAGCAGCAGGTGCATGGAGGACCCAAGGATGGAGACAGGCTCTTGCAGGGACAGGCTTGCCCTCTGGGCACACGGCTACCTATTCTTGCTAATCCAATTGTGCTGATGATGTGACAGAGGCATCAGGAAAGTATCTGGGAAACAGTGGGGAAAGTTAGGGGAACACAAGGTAAGTGTTTTGCTTTCTGATAGGGTCCTTTGCGCCTGGAGGAATCAGGACAGACTTAGCTGAGAAGCTGGTGAAGACGGGTCAGGAGAGAAAGAATAGAGGGGATTCTAGGCAGAGGGAGGAGCTCAAGCTGAGACCTGGAGAGACCTGGATGGCTGTGAACGCATGCGGGAGCTGACCGTGAAGTCCAGGGGCCACGAGCGAGGCCCAGGCAGGAAGGTGGTGGCCAACGCAGCCACCAGGATGGGCTGAAGCCCGTCTTACTTCTTCGCCCATCAAAACTCCTCTTCTCCAGGTGCTGACATCAGCAGGGATTGATTGCAATGAACTTGGACTCTAAGGGCTTTTGAATTGTCATCCAGATTAACCCAACTGGTGCAGAGCACATGGAAGATGTCTTCATAAGCAGGGAACTTCCTGTGCCTATTTCAGATCCCCTCCCTCCTCCTGGGAAACCATTCCTGTCTTTTCCACCGCAATTTGGACTCAGCAAAAATATTTATTGCTTCAGGTTGGCACAGACCACCAAGAACATTCTCATCAGCTGGTCCGTGAGAATCTCTGAGTAACTCTTTATGAAGAGACCTGGAATCAGGTGTGAACTCAGACCAGTGTTTTCAGGCTGTGTGCATGTGCTTCAAGATCTAAACCGTCTGCCTCTCTCCACCGTTACTCTGGATGGCGCGGTCGCAGAGAGGTCATTTGGTTACTCCTGCGACCTCTACATCAGCATTAGGATAGTAGAATACCATTTATTTTTTGTTCTTCATGGAGAAAAATGGAAAAGAAATAGCCACCACATCTTTCGCCCTGATGATGGACTTCCGTCATTCTTAATTCTCACTTCTCTCCTGTTGGCATGGCACCACGTGTGTCTCCACGCTCCCTCCCTGTGTCCCGGCAGACGTGGCCGGTTGATCGTGAGGACTTTCCAGCTGAGCCACAATATGGCCGCAGGAGCTTCACGACCTCCCAAACATCACCATCGATGCCGCTAGCTGTCTGTGACACGAAACTCATGTACCACCCCAGCGTCGTCTTGCTCTCCCACACGGGGAACGGCGCACCTAGAACACGCATCTCCAGCTCTGTGACACGCGCACGTTTCTTCCCAGTTCTGGCTACGTTTATAACTTTGTCTTCCTTCTCATCTTCTGACCGCAGAAGAGTCTCCCAACAGCCACGTGACAGAGACATCGACGGCAAAACGGCCGGGTTGGGAAGTCCTACACCAGCAACGGAACACCCACGTCCTGGGAGAACTGATTCTAAATAAGAACACGAAGAAACCAGCCTCTTTCCCAAAATATTCCTAGCTGTGAGATTCCCTGAAAAGATTTTTCTAAAGTGTAAGTGATGGCAGAGAGATCCCTGAGGCAGCCCCGACTTTCTGGCACAGAAGACGTGTCTCTATCCAGCTTCTGTCTGAACTCACACCAGACTATTTACGTTATAAAAACCGTGCACAAGTGTTATTGTAAAAACAGCCACAAAGTATAAAGATGCAAAAGTCCCCGCTCTCCTTTCCAACTCCCTGAGGGTAATGACTGCTCACAGATCTCATGGCCGTCTTCTATGCACACATAATTAGATCTCTAGGTGTACTGAGAATCGTTTTTTTTTAAACAAGAATGCTATTATCTATTATTCTGAAATTTGCTATTTCCTCCGGATGATCAATACCTGTGTGTGTACAGAAACATATCTTTCCACATCGATACTGACACATCTTCCCCACTCTTCTAGTAGCTGAATGATTTTTCATATGCAGATGTCTCATGATTATGGAACTACTCGGTAAGGACCGGACTTTCACACTATTGCGTATTGTGCTGTAAGATCAGCTTGATGTACCTGAGTGTAAATAGTTTTCTACTTATGGGACCGTTTTTGTAGGACGGATGACCGGAGCTGATATTTCTGGATCTCAGGATCCATAGTAGAAGACGTAAGGAGACGGTGCCCTCCACTTTTACTGACACTAGATATTTTCGGGGTTTTTTTGACCTTTGCAAAAATAGTAATCTTAAAGAAAAATCTTTACATTTCCCTGATCAGTATCAAGGTTAAACATTGTTCCACACATGTATTAGCCACCTGTATTTCTTCCTTTTCTGCCTGTTTTATGTGCTTTGCCCATTTTTCTATGAGGTGTGTTTTTTTTTATCAATTTGAACGTGCTTCAGTGTGTCGAGCCCAGGACTGATCGCAGCGGCTCGGTGGAGCCCCTGGGGCACTTCTCCACCCCGACCCACTTGAGGGATATTGTGTAAAAAAATTTTTTTTTAAATATTTATTTATTTTTGAGAGAGAGAATGTGTGTGTGAGCAGGGGAGGGTCAGAGAGAGAGGGAGACACAGAATCCGAAGCAGCTCCAGGCTCTGAGAGTCACTGGCCCAGGGTGTGGTCACGGCATCGGGTCGGGTAGGCATGGAGGTCAAGGTCACAGGAAACAAGAGGTCAAGGCGCTGAGAGGCCAGGCTGTCGGAAGGCTTGTGTGTGGGGTTGGAAGGTCTGCTCTGCGGAGGCACTGCGGCGGAGTCCCACAGACGGCGGGACTTAACAGTTCTGGGGGCCAACGTCTGAGAGTCACACTCTGCAGTCCGAGGTCTAGGGGCGCGGCTTCTGGTGAGGGGTCTCCTTGCTGCTTGCAGGCTGGAGCCCACACAGGGTGGGGAGAGGGCTCTGGTTCCCTTTCCCTTCTTTCAGAACGCAAATTTTGGGGCGGGGGGCGCTGGATCCTCATGACCTCATCTACACCTACTCACCTCCCAAAGACTCCACCTCCAGGCACTGTCCACTGGGCTTCAGCGCACGCCTTTGGGGGACGCAGACATTCAGTCCACCGCGGGGCACACGGTGTTTGTTGGTGCCTTACGTGTGTTATTTTGAGTTACTCTCTCTTTTTCGCCAGACAAGTTAAGTTTTATACGTCAGGCCAAAGACGAAGTTTAGGTGGAGCCAGTGTGGGGATCTGGATCTTTGGCATTTACCCCGAGGTTGGGGTCAATCAAACCCCTGCTGGTCATGAGGAGATTGTGGGTAAAAATGCTTTTGTACCATTTATTCTCAGCCACCGTCAGTAGCCCTCGACAGTATCTAATTTAGAGGAGCGTTTTGGGGGGCAGGGTGGTGTAGGGGCCACCAGGTTTGGCCTGGATGTAGGGAGCCACATGGAATCCTTACACCTGACGTGTGGCTCCAGTTTGGTCAGGAACGCCCTCGGGGCACTGGGGTGGTTGAATTCGTTGAGTGTCCGACTTCGGCTCAGGCCACAATCTCGAAGTTCGTGGCTCAGGGCCCGTGTTGGGCTCTGTGCTGACAGCTCAGAACCTGGAACCTGCTTTGGATTCTGTGTCTCCCTCTCTCTCTGTCCCTCCCCTGTTTCACGCTCTATCTCTCTCTCTCAAAAACAAATAAATAAATGAAAAAAGAAAAGATAAAATCTATATGAGGAAGAGAAATCACTTTTACCAAACCCCTTGCTTTCCCACGAAGAGCTCTTAAACTTCCAACGCAAGTCTCCAGATTACCAAAAGCTGAGTCTCTTGAGTTTGACCACGGTAAGATGAAAACACTTGTGACGGAATAACTAACGAAATGTGAGGCCGTCCCCAGGCACCGACATGGCCAGGTTCTGTATAAACTCAACATCTATTCGAGACCGTGTCAACGACTTACAGCCAACTTTACTGTGTTCTTTTATCTTTTCCCTCAATGAACGTTTAATAACAATACCACTGGAAATGTCTGAAGAGCGCGTTCACTAATAAAGAGTTTTACTGCATGTTTTACATGTCCCGTGCGGCTTGGAGAGCAGTGAATGCACTGGGGGGACCCTTTCCAAGCAGGGGCGCCGACCTCACCGCCTTCCCCCGTCATGGCCGTCCTGCAGACAGGCACGACAGACACCATGATTTCTTGTCCGCCACTGAGCCACTGAAGCTGGTGCAGGGTCTCCCTGCCGGGGCTTGAACCCTGGTCTCTTGCTATCAGTCCATGGTCTCCATTTCCTGCACTGGATAATATTCACGCCCCAGAAACAGAGGGCGAGGGAAGACAGAAGGACTCACTAACGCACACTTCTGGGCAGTGCGGCCCCCAAGGGAACAGCCCCTTATCTGCTTTCAGGAAAGAGAAAATGTAGGATATTCAGCAGGATTGGACTTAACATTGAGACCTCTTTCATTACATCTATAAACAGTGATTTGCCCTCAGATGTTCCCCAGGGCAGAACAGACACGGGACAGGCACACACAGAGCCTCTCTTCAGCGTGAGGATGACAGCGGACACAAAAAGATTAAGGACACCCGGGGATTCCTTGGGGACTCGGGAATGCGTGGGTGAGACGTCACACAGATGAATGCACGTCAAGAGCGACGTGGGCAGCCCGACGGAGGCGGGCCAGCAGTGAGCTGGGCCCGGGAGGCACTTAATTTGAGGAGGGGCGGGAGGGGCCGGGGAAGTGGTTTAGGAGACGGGCCCCGCGTGGGCAAAGGCCGGAGAAGAGAGAAGCGGAGGGCAGGTTATGCAGCGGCGCCTCTGTCGGGCTGGGAGGCCGGCCTGGAGGAGGCTCCTCCGCCCACGGGTCGCACTGGGGCCGGGGCTGTCCCCACGCACAGCTCTGTTGATGCGGTTCGCTGTCTCCCACGGGGCTGGCGGGGGGGCCTGTGCATTTATAAACCTGGCAGTTGAAGGAGAAGGGTAAACACAGGGCAGACACAGCCCGAGGTCACAGAGCGAGCCAGGAATAACATCACAAATTCCTAAAGGGAAGGGTAGTCTGGTTGTAGCTGCGAAAGCCGCGGGGGAGGAGGGGGACGCTTGCCCGGCCTCCAAAACACTCCCTTGAAGTCACTTTTTCGGATCGTGGGGGCCTGTGGGCTCGGGCACCGGCGAGTCCTTCCGTGGGGCCTGATCTCACGTGCTTCTCAGTCAAGAACCAAACCCACAGGGTGTGCCTCCCAGGGGACACCTATGAGTGGCCAATGCCATGGGCAACAGGCTTCCTTCCCTGGCCTCATGCATCTTGAAACCGTTGCGGATCCTGGCCCCTTTTCGGGGGCCACGGCCTGTTCAGCCCCCATCGGGAAGCATCTGCACAGATGTGAATGGACTTAAGTAGCCAAGCGTGCAAGGGGGACGGCTGTGTCCATGCCTGCGTGCATTTTGTTTTATAAAGAGAAACCGTAAGGGGCGCCTGGGGGGCTCAGGCGGTTAAATGTCTGACTTCGGCTCAGGTCACGATCTCCCAGTTTGTGAGTTCGAGCCCCGCGTCTGACTCTGTGCTGACAGCTCGGAGCCTGGCACCTGCTTCGGATTCTGTGTCTCCCTCTCTCTCTGACCTGCCCCCACTCGTGCTTTGTCTCTCTCTCTCTCTTGAAGAAAAATAAATAAACATTTAAAAACAACAATGACAACAACAACAAAAACAGAAACCCACATAGAAGGCAGAATTCAGCAACATGGCCCATAATAGAATGTTAAAAAGTCTAAGTTTGAACAGGATCCGAAGCCAGACACTGATGGCTGGTGTCTGGTGTTCATCACAGACGTGGCCTCGAGTCCCTGCTGCCCCAGAGCAGGCGCTGAGCTGTTGCGTGAGCTCCTGACACGTTCTGGAAACGATGGAGGGGACTCTGTCTTTCTCTGCCTGCTGAGGCTGCCGGGGAGTTTTCGCTTTAGGTTGGGACACATACCCGCATCCTCCTCACCTTTGTTCTAACTCCGTGTCCACGGGCTTCTCTGGGGAAGCTGGTGTTTTAGGGACAGACGCAAGTTTGCACCCAGACACACCGTCACTCCCTGTCTCCCCGAAATGGTTCAGAGATGGGCGTTCTGCGGGGTCCTCTGGGGACAGGGTCACATCCAGCTGCCCCCAGGGAACCTGCTCTCCGCACAGGGTGATGAGCGCAGAGTCCCTGTGGGCCTTCAGGCCCCAGGTGCTAATTCAGCCTCACGACAGCCAGTCCCTCACGCGGGTCCCCCCCAGGCTCAAGAGGGAAGTGCTCTGCTCCCCTACTTTACAACAGTCCAGAAAAAATTACACTTCGCATCGTATTTCTTTTTCTCTCACGTCAGGCTGCAGTTTGACCCAGCGCACACAGCTCCGGAGAACTAAATGCAAAGCCGCAGGGCAGCCCCTGCGGAGGCTTCGGGCCCCGGCTCAGGGTAGAGACCGTCCCGGTGCAGGAGGGAGCCTGCTGGGAGCCCCCTCCACGCCCTCCCCCCGTTCTCCTTCGGGTTCTCTCAAAGCAGTCGGGCCTCCGTGTCTTCTATGAAAGGCAAGGCCTGTCTGGACACGAAGCAGCCACGGAAGGTCCTGAGGCGAAAGGCTTCCCATAGACAATTTGGCCAAATTCATAAATTGAGTTGAAAATTTGATCCTGCTCGCTGCCAAGCGGGGCTAATTAATTTCTGTAGAGACTGATGAACAGGAAGCGCACTATTCATATTATTTCATCAACAATTAATTCACTAAGCCCAGATTCATTAGTCTCCTGGCACCGAGCGCGGTGTGGAAGGTGTTTGTGGAGGGAGCCTGGCTATTTTAAGCCTCGTGGAGAAGCCCCGAGGCTCAGCTGCCTCCTCGCAGGTGACTTCACCCTCCCCTGCAGAGGACTCATTAAGGATTGTTTTGCAGCCCCGGGAGGCAGGCCTGGGTGGTGCCTCATTCCTCCCCGGGAAGCCCTGGGACTTTGAGCCTCCCTGGCAGGGGGAGAGGCAGGCTCTGGGCCTCCGAGTAAACTCGGCCTCACTAATGAGCTTCGCGACGCCCCAGGGTGCTCCCAAGGACAGGAAGCTGCAGGGAGGGGCGCGCTAGCTCAGTCTGCTTCAGGTTGGTCTCCTCCGGCTGTCCCCAGACTCCCTGTGTTCCAGAGCAGAAGGTCCCCAAGTCAGAGCCACTCATCAGTCCACTGATAGGCACCTGATGCAGTCATGGCCGCAGACAGGAAGATGGAGGAAGAAAGACACAAATCCTCCGCAAGAATGTAAGCGCCACGAGGGCAGGGCCCCATCTGTTTTATACGTGTGTGTCCAGCTCCTGATGTGTAGTAGGTGCTCAATAAATATGAGGGACAGGAGGGAGGGGAGGGAAGTAGGAAAAGAGGAAGGACAGAAAGGAAGAAGGAAACACAATGATGAAGCCAGACACTGAGATGACCACGAGCTACCCCCAGACAGGAGAAATGGGGTGGAGATGACCGCCACAGCCATGCTGTGCAGTTGCATAGGTTGTGCACTGCATATTCCTAAGGGCACCATCACACTTACGTACCTCTAGAGTTAGGCAGTCTGCAGCCTGCACAACTGCACACAGCAGTCTTAGCAACATGGGGATAAAGAGAGCATTTCAGGGGCACCTGGGTGGCTCAGTCGGTGAGGCATCTGACTCTTGATTTCTGCTCAGGTCATGATCTCGTGGTTCATGAGTTTAAGCCCTGTGTTGGGCTCTGCACTGACAGCGCAGAGCCTCCTTGGGATTCTCTCTCTCCCTCTCTGTCTGCCCCTTCCTCACTTGCACTCTCTCAAAATAAATTAGAGAGCGAGTGTGTGTGCGTTTCAGGCCGAGGGCATAGCATGTGCAAAGGCCTGGAAGTAAACAAGAGAAAACAAGAGACTGAGTAACTAAAAGAAGCTCAGATGAGCTAGAAATCGCCTTGAGGGTAGAGGCTGGATTTTCTACTTCCCTGTGTCCTCCATAGTGACAGGTGACAGATGGTCCCTGACGTTAAGTAAACCTCAGGCTTCCCATCCGCACAGCGAGACCCGGGGACTCCATGCTGGCGTCCGGCCCCGTGATCCTTCCCGGCAGCACAAAGCAGGCGCCCACTCCACGGGGACCTCACACCGTGCGGGAGAGGCGTTGTGCGGGGGCCCTAGGAGGAGACAGAGAACCAGGCTCCCCGCTTTCCCTCTCCCTTCGGCACCGCGACCGTCAGGTGACCGCGTCTGGGTTTATGTTCGCTGAGCTAGCTCGGTACGTTACAGCCATAAAGGGGCGTTGAAATCGTCTTGTCCGGTCCCCCGTTCACTCTGGCGGAGACGGTAGCCTGGCGGGGGAAAGAGTCCCCAGAGCCAGGCTGCTAGTTAACAAAGGGCTCAGGGCTCCAACCTTGGCCTTCGGAAGCTCCTGTGCATCACAGGCCTCGGCGAACATCCCCCCTCCAGCGCCCCCTCCCTGCACAGGCACGGCCAGCGGTGCCCTATGGTCTTCTGTCCTATTCTGCTCCGGTCAGGAGGGGCTGTCTTTTCTTGGGTCCTAACACTGTGAAGCCCCGTCCTGGTCACGTGGCTGCCTGCAGCCTTCTCTTGACCTCGAAGGGCCTATGGGAGGCTGGCCGGCCCAGGGGGGTCTCGTAGGAGAAGGGAGGTGACAGGTGTGGAGAGAGGCACAGCGCCCCTCCCAACCCCCCGTCTCCAGGAGGCTGCACGGGGTGTGTCCCCGGGCAGGAGCTCTGCCTGCAGACCCCGCTGGGTGACAACGGGCATCCTCCTTGGGGGGGGGAGTGGCCAGAGAGAGCCCTACAAGGACGCGCTTCCGTCGGGGGCCACGGCCTTGCGCACGGACAGCTGCCCACCTGGTTTACTTGGTGGGGCTCCACCCTCGTGCCCGAGGAAAGTTCTGGCTCTGCCTCTTGGCAGTGGCCGTGCACTTGACTGGATTTCCCTTTTTGTCTGCGCGGAGCAGAGCGTTGCCCCACAGGGCCGGCGGGTCGGAGCCCTCGACGGCAGCTTTGCCCAGCAGCCCCGCCTCGCTCAGACCCCGCCTCCTGTGGAGAAACGAGGCCCACGCTTCACCCTCCTGTGCCCCTTCCTGCCGGGGGTCTGCGCATCCCTGCTTCCCCGTTTCCCCCGGGCAGTGCCAGAAACAGGATTTTACCGAGGCTCCGGTATTTGAAGCCTTTGGAAGAGAGATTAAGTACTGCCCTCTCTTTCCAGTCCCAAGCAGGATGGAGGCTGCGTGTCAAAGCTGAAATACTAAAGAAAGACTTCGGGTTGAAAGAGCAAACCACGCACTCCCAGCTTTGTGGGTGACACCGCCTCTCTTTACGACTATAAAATTACGGAAGGTCCCTAAAGAAAGGGGGGTCTGCATTCCCGCTAGGAGCCAGGTTGGGGTGCCACACAAGTCCCAAGCAGGTGCAAGGAGTTTCTGTTAGATTGCGAATGAACAGTACAAAATGAAAAAAAAAGTGCTCAAGTTCACCCTATAACCAACGGAGCTTCCGGCTCCAGGAGCAAAACTTGTGGGGGGCGGGGGTGGGACCTTGAGAATGTCGTCCTTTCAAAGGGGTAAAGGTGGAGGGAGAGGAAGACCCGGGTGGGGGCCCAGGCTCAGAAGCAGCACGAAGCTGGAGGCTTGAGGGGCGGGGGCGGTGGGGCTGGGGTGGGGGAGGTGAAGGTACAGCCAGTGTCCCAGCGCGGCCCCCCAAGGCAAATGGGGCCGATCAGCCACCGAGCTGGAAGGCAGCCCCTCCCCCTCAGGCCCCTGGAGGCATGGGGCGCTGAGCTGCTGGCCCAGGCCCAGGGTTGGGGCCACGGGGCAGAGCGGCAGTGACCGCTGGAGCGGAGGGCTGTCTCTGCCCGAGCCCAGGCCCCCGTGACGAATCTAGTAGCAGAAACTTGCAGTTTCAAGAACCCCCTGCTCTCTGTCCCTCTGTGTCCTCGGGTGGCCAGGCCACTGAACCGTCCCCTGTTCTGAGATGGAGCAGCAAATCACGTCAGACGGCAGCACTGAGACCAAGGGGATGGGAGGGCAGATTCCGGGGTCACCGAGCACCGGGTTTGGTTTATGTTCCACAGGAAGAGGGGAAACAGGTCTGAGGAAAACTCTGTGCAAGGGTGAGAAAGGAGGGGAGAGTCTATGAAGAATCTATAAAATACGGATGATGATTCTACTCTTGAAATCATTATTTTACTGTATGTGAATATGGAGTAAAAGAAAATTTAAAAATGATGATCCTAAAATAATCACAATTCTAGCAGCAGCAGCTAACACGTGTTACAAGTCACTAAAGTCCAGATACAACATTCTAAGTGTTTTAGTCCTCAAGAAAAACCCAATGGGGGCACCCGGGTGGCTCAGTCGGTTAAATATCTTATTTCAGCTCAGGTCATGATCTCACGGTTCGTGAGTTTGAGCCCCGCGTTGGGCTCTGTGCTGACAGCTCAGAGCCTGGTGCCTGCTTCAGATTCTGCGTCTCCTTCTCTCTCTGTCCCTCCCCTGCTTGCACTCTGTTTCTCTCTCTGTCTCAAAAATAAGAATTAAAAACAAAACAAAACAAAAACCATGAGACTTCTTAGTGTTGCTCTCCCCATTTTATGGATGGGCAAATGGAGGCTCAGAGAGGGTGAGGAACTTGTAGGAGGTGGAAGGGAAGGACTCACTTCTGAAAAAATATTTACGGCAAAAAAAAACACATCTCACACGGCATCCGCTTTATTCTCTCTATAAAATTCAGGAATGCCTTCAAGACACAAAACCTGAATTCAGATGAAAGAAAACATAGGAAGGAAGTCAGATGACATAACAATAAAACAATGTGAATCTCAAACGTTATGGTGGAATTCAGAGCCTTAGAAGCAGGAAAGAGCAGAATTTATCCCCGGGAAAATGAAAACAGAATCCGTTTCTTCCTCCGCTGGCGGCCTGGACAGAGGGAGGGGCATCGGGGCCAGGCTGAGGGTTAGAATCACTAGAGGCTCGGACCCACGACTTGATTCCTTCACCAGAAATATTTACGCACTTTCATCTGCCTGGAAGGATCTGGAATTGATCCTGCCCCAAGGAAGAGGGTCGAACGAGATGACCTGGCCTTCTGTTGTGGGAGTTTTCCCACCAAGTCAGGCACGTGGGTCCTATCAAAAGTCAGGTCTGAGGTAGAGTGATTTCGGGGAGTGGGTGGGACTCTTAAGCTTCTTTA
The DNA here is from genome assembly GCF_006229205.1 of Suricata suricatta. NCBI lineage: Eukaryota > Metazoa > Chordata > Mammalia > Carnivora > Herpestidae > Suricata > Suricata suricatta. Next base: position 136,985,013 of record NC_043708.1, read on the forward strand.
CCTTTCTCTGATTAAATAAGAAGTCCAGGTGCCTAGGCGGCTCAGTCGGTTGGGCGTTCTACTGCGGCTCAGGTCATGATCTCGCATTCGTGGGTTCGAGCCCCGCGTCGGGCTCTGTGCTGACAGCTCAGAGTCTGGAGCCTGCTTCAGATTGTGTCTCCCTCTCTCTCTGACCCTCCCCTGCTCACACTGTCTCTCTCTCTCTCTCTCAAAAAAGAAATAAAACATTTAAAAAATTTTAAAAAGAAGTCTGGTACCTTGCTCTGTCTGTAGGGCCCCTGCCTCACCTCCTCAGCCTCGGTGGTCTGGGCGGGTCTCCCTCCCCCTTCCCCCGGCTCCCAGGGTGGACTCGGGCATCTCCAGCTCTGAACACAGGCCGCGGTACATGCCTTCTGACGCCCGGGGGAACCCTGTCTGAGAACAGAGTCCGTGCACCGCGAGAACAGAGTGGGCTGAGTCAGCCATTGCGCTTGGATCCTGCCTGCATCACGGTGAGCTCACCCTGCGGCCCGACCCGCCAGGACCCTCCAGTCACACAGGCCGATAAATCCCATTGCTGCTCGAGCTCAGCTTGCGTTGGATTTTCTAGCACGTGTAGCTCCAAGACTGATTCCACCAGGCAGAAGACATCAGTCACAGAGGCTAACGGGAACCTGGCTTTTCCGAGGGCCTGCAGGGCAGGATGCAGCGGAGTCCCAACGTCCGTGCGCCTGAGAGCGCTCGATCTGAAGATATGTTTTAGGACGATCCACGGAAGGAAAATCAATGAGCTGGACACAAACGACACACGCAGAAACAGAACTCCACTCGTGTGTGCTTTCAGGGTTTCCACAGTCCTGAGCGGCTGCCCTCCGCACCGGGTTCCCGACCCCCAGGGCCTCCAAGACCAAGGGGAGGAAGAAGCCGGATGGATTGAAGGTGACATGACCCCTTCCCCTTCCCCAGCGCCAAGCCCACCCCGTCTGCGCCCGGGCCCGTTGGGTTCCCACGGGGGCAGAGACAGCCTCTCTGAAAGATGCATGTGGCCGTGCTGAGGGAGAGCGGGGTGGGGGGGGACCTCTTCGGTTCACGGAACCCACATCCCCCCACCCTCGCACAGGGCTCTGGCCTCACTGCCTCCTTCGCTTCGGGGTCCTTACACTTGCCCTGCTTTTGTCTGCCTTTTCCTTCATAGATGTGCTCCTTCACAGCACCTGCCGCTGCAGGACGTAAAATGCTTATCGAGGTTCACGGGTGGAACACCAGACTCCTTCTCAACGGCAGGGTCCGTGAGGTGGTGGCCTGGCGGGGCTCCGCCTCTAATCTCAGAGGGCAGCCTGGCAACACAGAACCTGCTGAATAAAATCACATGGGAGTCAGCGCCTCTTCCGCTGGGGCTACGGAGGATGGCGGAGAGAGCTTCTTCGTACGTTTGTTTTGAACTGAGATTTTTTTCCCTTCTAAAAAGCTTTTTCTCCACTGAAAGGCTGCTACTATCCCGTCCACGGATTTTGATCTTGTTTCTCCAGAGGAGGGGCAGGGAGGCGGGGGAAGGAGCTAGGGACGGGGTGCTGCCTAGAGACAGGTTTGTGAGTTTATCTTTGTCTGGATGCTTGGGGTGGGCTGTTTGGCGGAGGGGATGAACGAGAGCCACGTGGATTCTGCTTCTGGAAGGGAGTCTGATCTCTGTGGCCGAGAGTCAGTGGTGGGTTCTGGTTGACATTCAAATTCTGATTTGGAATAAAAGCACGTTAATCCATCTAATCTGCTTAGATATTCTTCCTGTTTGCCGCTCTCGGAAGACCCCGGAGAACTAGGAGGAGAGAGGAATGTGCAGGACAGAAAAACACGGGCTCTCTTTCTCTCTCCTTTAAAAAGATCTTTAAAAATGTTTTTATTTATTTTTGAGAGAGAGAGAGAGAGAGAAAGAGAAAGAGAGAGAGAGAGCACGCACCAATGAGCAGGGGAGGGGTCGAAAGAGAGGGAGACACAGAATCTGAGGCAGGCTCCAGGCTCTGAGCTGTCAGCACAGAGCCCGACACGGGCACAAACTCATAAACTGTGAGATCATGACCTGAGCTGAAGTCGGATGCTTAACCAACTGAGCCACCCAGGCGCCCCATCTCCTTTTATTTTATTTTATTTGTATTTATCTTTTTTTAGGAAGAGGGAGAGGGGCTGAGGGAGAAAGAGAGAGAAAGAATCCATCCCAAGCAGGCTCCAGGCTGTCAGCAGAGCCCGATGTGTGGCTCAGTCTCACGATCACGAGATCATGGCCTGAGCCGAAGTCAACGGTCAGACGCTCAACTGACTGAGCCATCCAGACGCCCCCCTCTTTCTCCTTTTAAAGAAAGTAAATGATGCCTAATCAACTGGGGGGGGGATATTATGGATTCATTAAAACAGTGGATAAAAATGTGAAACATGATTATGCTATAGAATTAAACCCCAAAACAGAGACAGAAGCAGGACCCAATCTTGTAGCTACGGAATAGTGTGTGGCTGGGCCTGGCTCACCACCGCTCCTCCTGGGGGCCCTGGCCTCTGCCTCTACACCCACGCCTTCCCCCCGCGGCCCCCTCCCCGCCCTATCACGCACAGCTGCCCTTGACGCTTCAGATCTTGCCTCAAACATCGCTTCCTCTGGGAACGCTCTGCTACACCCAGGGTGTGCAGAAGAGCCCCGAGGTCAGGTGCCCAAGGTCAGGGGCCTTCCCTGTGTAATCCAGGTCCTCACACTGGACAAGCGTCCCTCTCTCTCCCCGTTTGTGAGTTCACTCAGGGAGGGCAGAGCCCTTTCTTGCCCTGCCCCCGGCACCGTGCCTGGCACAGGGTCTCAGGAAGAAACGGGCCAGAGTTTGCCAGTGGCTGCCTCCAAAGTGGGGCAACTCACGCCGACTGATGCTGCTTCTCCATCCTTCTCTGTATTCTCCAAATTCCCTACAAGAAGCACGCGTTACATTTATGACCGAAAACAAAAGCCACCCTTTGATCGTAAAATACCACGAGAGTGCGTGAATAAGGGCCATATGGAGCGTGTTTTCTGCTTTCACGGAAGGACAGTGGGATTTCATGTTTATGTCCTGATGGAGGAAAGAACACACACTCCCCGTGAGCGAGACTAACAGAGCGAGCGGGCTCAGTGATGACACTCTCCCAGGGATCTGCGTGCACGGGCGGCCCCTCCCCCCGCCGGCAGGAACTGGGCCCCTCTCTGCTCCTCCAGCGCCCACCCGGGGCCTGGAGCCGAGCAGGCGCTCACACACATGGGCTGGATTCCCCGGTACCAGCGTCAGGGATGGAAGGAACTCAGATGATGCAAAGAAACACCCCGTGTGTTTTGTGCCGTGGTTTGGGAAGCTTGGGGCACACGACAGGTCAGGTTCACTCCGTCACGGGAATCCGAGCACAAGTGACAGTGTGTGAACAGTCACACTCCACCCACCTGGAGGTAAGATTCGGGGGACCTCCATCATCTCGACGATGACTAAAAACAAGCAAAAAAAAAAAAAAGAAAAAAGCAAAAGAAAAAGAGTAAAGGAACAAAGAAGGAAAAAGAAAACCAGAGAAAAAGAAAAGAAAAAATAAAAAACCCCAAAAGATGCTCCTGACAAGGTCACGAGGCCGGGCTGTCCGGTTCAAGCCCTGGACACGCCGAGCGCTCTGCCAGCCTCCTTTCCGGACCCCGTGTGGAGGCCTTGGGTTCAGCTGTGAACGCAGGGGCTCAAGGAGCCCTGCACAAGACCCCACACCAGGGCGAGCAGAGGCCCTGACGGGACACAGCGCTGTCGTCCCCTCCTTCCGCACGGGCCGGGCCGCCAGCTGCCTTCTTCAAGTCGCGCCGCCGTCGCGGTAAAACTGTGCTGCACAATAACGGACAGAAACCTCGCAGGCTCCCGGCTCCCCTGGGCCAAGGTGCCCGTCGCTGCGGTCGGCATGACCGAACGAGATCAAGGCGGCGGGGGAGGGAGCCCTACGCTGTAGGGTGATGCCCGGCAAACATTCTTCTCATAGTTTTTTAATTGGTTCCCAAGACAGATGGCCCTCAGTTGTCTGAAGTTCTGTCTGACTTCTGGGCAAGGTCCCACTGCCCAGCGTTGCCGGACAGAAAATGCATTCCCCGAGAGTCATGTTTTCCATCCGTTGTTGCAAAATGAGTTCAGAACAATCCCTCCCTGCCCTCCACCAACACACACACACACGTTTTCCATGCCAGCCCCCTGGGCAGACTGGGCGCTTTCTGAAGGCAGGGTCCAACACGCCCATTTCTGTACAGTGCCCGGGGCAGTGCTCTCTCTGGGTGAATGAACGGATGAACCAACAAATGGATGATAGCGAAGCCTCCTCGCCAGGCCGTCCTGCTTCACTCAGCGCAGCACACCCATGTCTTGAGGCCAATTCTTAAAATCCACAACGGAGACACATTCGCTATGACAGGAAGTAATTAACACAGACCTTAAGCACGGAGGGGAAGGCTGTCAACGTTCATTTCTATAACCAGCGAACAATGCGGAAACGGCATTTTCCCCTGTAAACAGGGGCGTGCTGACAAGCGGAAACGAGAAAAAAAACCCCAAACAACCCTCCAACACAATATGTAAAATCTAGTCGGGAAGACAGAGACCACACAAAGTCGGCAGCCTCCATATTTGCGGTGCAAGATCTACAAGCATGTAGTTTTGGGGGAGGAGGGGGAGGAATTTTAGGCTCTTTATTATGTGACTTTTATTTCATCCCTTACGAAATGGGTCTATCTTTCCAAATCACTTTTCTCAGATACAAAGACATCCACGGCCACCGTCTGCAACATGCACACACACGCGCGTGTAATTTTGTGTTGCTTTTGCTAACTCCCCTTTCTCTCCACGTGTAACTGTTCACACCCTCCTCCTCCTCAGGTGCCTTATTTAGCACGTCCTTAAGAGTCAAGCTATTATTTCTTTTAATGAGCAAAATTTGGGGATATTACCCCACTCCTCTGCGCTTCTCTGAGACTACAAATTATCAGGGTGCACCTCATGTCTAGACACCCACAGGTGTCATCTGAATCACCGATTTAAGCTGTTTACACCTCACATGGTTTTATTTACCCTTCAACATCAGACCTCTGTTTAATTAAAATTTTACTTCGGTCCCCCCGGCAGCGCCGGCGCCCTCGACATCGGCACAGAGGCAGTTTCGCCTGCTGAATTCCACCTTTGCCTCCGTGTGCTCCAGCCCGATCCGCGAGCTCGCCTTCCCCGGGAGCCCAGGGTCCCGAAAACCGCAGGCACTTGCCAAGGGCACCTCCCTTTTACAAGCTGCTCTCCAGCTCACGCTGATCTTCCCCAGACGCTAAATCATAATCTTCATGTTTTTCGTATTTCACATTCTAGCCACAATTTCAACATCCCATCCCCGTGACATTGGGGAATGATAAATCAGCAGGCGGGTCAGCGCCCCTGCACAGACTGGTACGGGGCGGACCGGGCTTTGCCAACGCCCTCGCTCCCGCCAGATGTCAGCGCCCCGCGGGGTTAACCCTTTCCCCGCAGCTCCGCCTCGCCCCCACTGCGAGCCAGGAGCTTCCCCAGGCCGCTATTTTTAACAACAGGCAAGAGCTTTTCTTTGTTTTCTTTTTAAACTTTCCTCTTTCTCTCCTTTTGCCTCCTCTCCTGGCCTTGCTAAACCTCACGGTACTGAAAGGCAGATAAAAATGTTCTCAAAACACATGCAATGTGAACAGTGTTTTCTTAAATGAGTTTGTCTGTATCAACATCCTTCTGCTGTCTCCTCTTCACCCAACATTATTTGAGGACAAGGAGGGAGGCTGACGCACTCTCTCAGGGGGAGCGATACCTAAGGCCGATGTTTCTGGCTTCTTAAGGAGCCCCACTGAAGTAGGATTTACCTACCACGGAATTCACCCATGTTGCCGGACCGATGCCATGGGGTGGGGGTATATTTATAGAATTGTGCAACCGGAACCTAATCTAATTTTAGAACATGTCTACCCCCTCCCCCAGCACCAGCCCCTCAGTGCCCGTCTGCAGCTCTTGCCGCCCCCATCCCCACCTCCCGAACCTCAGGTAACAGCTAATTCACCTTCTATCTGTGGGCATTTCATACAAATGGAATCGTACACTAGATGGTCTTTTGTGCCCGGCCTCTCTCACTCAGCCTAATGCTTTTGAAGTTCGGCGCTAATGGCTTTCATGAGTTGACAAAGCCGTGCGGACTGACCACACTGTCCCAGAAGACCATAGCACGGCATGTGTACATGCTGAAGTGTTCTCTCAGACTACGCGCTTGCATCCGTGTCCCGTGCAAGAGGGAGACGCTCACTTTTTCTGATTAGGGTCAGGTTCTAAGGTGTTGTAGGGGAGGACGGCCAGCCAAGGGGCCGTAGGCAAACGCGGAGCGTCTCAATGACCAGCTGGCATGGGCTTCGAATTAGGAACATCCAAACCATTCGATTCACCTGTTATTTAAACGACCGTTCAGGGCCCGGTCACTTCCTAGATAAATCGAGGGGCCTGTTAACTTTCTCCTTTTCATATTCTCTCTAGCGAGAGTGTATGTTAACGTACTCTGCATACAGAAAAAATATGCTTATGGGAAGTCCTTTTTTTTTTAATGTTAGCTAAGATCATATGTCTTTGGAGGAGAGAGAGAGTACAGACAGAATGGGAAGTCCAAGGCGAGCAGAAGGAAGAGAGGGTGGGAAGGAGGCAGGGCCCCAGCAGCTGGACTTGGTAGCTTTTTGGCTGCTCTTTCAAACTTCCTGTGTGGAATGCTCACAGCAGGTGCCCGACCGGGAACCCTTCTCCTACCTAGGGCTGTGACTCCGACCACTGGTTAGCAGCCACGGCTGTACATTAGAACCTCCCCCTCCCCTCCTGGAGAGCTTTCAAGCTACACCCAGGCCTAGTCTCATCCTAAATCTGTAAGATCAAAGTCTCTGGAGGTAGGGCCTGGGCAGAAGTAGTTTTGAAACTCTCCCCAGGAAATTGTCCCTCAGGGCCAGGACTGAGAGCCAGTGGGCTACACCGATGATCAGACTTAGATGCATACACGCCACCCAACGATTTGAGAAACTGCAGGTCCTGATTCAGCGGGTGTGGGGCGGCCTGTGGGTCTGCTTCTAGAACAAGCTTTCGGGCAAGGCGGATGCTGGTGGCCCCCGGGGCTCCCTCTGACAGGTGAGGCGCTGGGGAAAATCCAAGGTTTTGCACGTACAGAGTGTTCTATCATCCACGTCTGTTCCTGACCGGCAAGCAGCATTAGCACCACCGGAGAACTTGTGAGAAACGCAGCTCCTTGGGCCTTACCCCAGATGTGTTAAATCAGAATCCGGGGGGCAGGACCCGGCAGCAGACGTGTTTTCACAAGCTCTCCAGGTGATTCTGATGCAGGTTACGGTTTGAGAGCCACTGATCCACTTGCATTTCCTCAACATGACATACCCCTACCACGTATTCCTTCTGGCTAGATGCCTCTTCTTTCTCTGGAGTCTCCCTCCATCAAACTCCTATTCATCCCTCAAAACCCATCTCTTCTGCCATATTGTCGATCCAGTGCTGCACTGGTAAATGTTTGATGATCGACTCCCCAGAACCTGGTTCTATAACATTTGTCAGTTTCAAGCTGATGACGTGAAGGTCCACAAGGCAGAACCGGGATGAGATGCACACTTGCTAGCGAGCCGTGGGCTCTGGCCGGCTGCCTCCAGCCCACCATCCCTCCATCCTGTACATGCTCAACCCACTTTGGCAAGTATCTGGCTGGCTGGCTCCTTGCTGGATGGTGAACTCCCTGAAGGCTGGTTCCCTGCCTTCCCTCTGCCTCCCTCCCTCATCCTCAAATGCAAGGGGGACGACATAGAGAATGTCCTCCATGAATATTTATGGAATTGAACCCAACCTGAGTTGGGACAATAGAATGTTGTCATACCCGCACACACATGACTGAAATTCTCAAAATGAAAATTGTTCATTGGCGGACCACCTGGGGGGCTCAGTCGGTGAAGCGTCTGACCTCGGCTCAGGTCACGATCTCACCGTCTGTGGGTTCGAGCCCCGCGTCGGGCTCTGTGCTGACTGCTCAGAGCCGGGAGCCTGCTTCAGATTCTGGGTCTCTCTCTCTCTTTGTCTACCCTCCACCACTCATGCTCTGTCTCTGAAAAATGAATAAATGTTAAAAAAAATTAAAAAAAAATAATTTTTCTTGCTGGGATGAGCACTGGGTATTATATGGAAACCAACTTGACAATAAACTATTTTAAAAACAAACACAAAAAAATAATCTTAGATTGAGCATAAATAATAGGTACTGTCTATATTTTATTTCAAGATTTGGGCACGTGATCCAAAATTAATTAGGATGGTGTCCGCTAGAAATCTCCTGAGCTTGAAGCACGATTTTTGTTTAGTGTTAAAGTGTGTGCAGAAGTAAGGGCTGTGGATGGTGGCCTCCTATGCTGGAGAGGCCTTGGGGTCAGCAGACAGGAGTCTGAATTCAGAGATGTTTTCTCCATTAAAAAAAAGCCTTGCTCTTTTATGGAAAGGGTTAAGTATCGAACATGCCCTCAGGCATCAAGGACTTCTCCTCTTGTCCTCCTCCCTGCTGATGAGTTGCCTGACGCTTCTCTCTGATCCTGCAGCTCTTTGCTTTAGAAAATAACATTTGGTCCCAGGCATGGCAGAAGCCGGGGCTTTGCTGATTTAATGCTATAAAGGAATGTGACAGCACATTTAAATATTTTCATATCTATAAAAGCACGGGCCCCTGAAATACACAGGTTAACAGAAAGCACTCTAGGTTGGTGGCTTGTGTACAATGCGGTTCTCTTGAATCATCAGCGGTTCGCTCACTGTTTGCGTATCTCTCCTCCTCATTCGCTGGGATGCTCATCTCAGCGATCATTTTTCTGTATTGCTGGATCATGTTAAGCCGGGACTGTGATTTCCAGGTTCGGATCTCAAGGGATTAACGGTGCGGTGTGAACGGTGAGGCACACCTTTTCTCCTCCGTGTTACTGGAGTCTCGCATCTCCTGATCAGAGCACCGATTCTGCAGAGAAAGAGTTTACTCACTCATACAGCGTGCCGTGGTCCTTGTGGTCCTTGAAGGTACAAGTGAGTTGTGCCAAACAGAAGAGTCTATTTGTCCAAAGCTTCTCCAAGGAGGCTTCAGTATGTCCGGCGCGCGGGCGGTGGGAGTTCAGCCACAGCTATACCTCCCGCAAGTCAAAAGCACAAATTAGGATAACCGTTTTAGAAAACGGAGAAGGAGACACACTGGTAAGTCTGCACCTCAATTAAGCAGCGGCGTTTTCAGCTCACGCCTTGACTCCAGCTACGTCTCCCTTTTGTTAGTTAACGCTGTCCCAGACCCACCGACTTCAAGATCGTTGGTCTTCTCCCTTCCTGTGGGTTCACGACTCGGGTTTCCTCGTTAGGCAGGGGAGAAAGGAACGAAGATATTTCTGCACTTAAAGAGTGACTTTCAGGAAAGCACCTCCCTCGGCCGTGGTTCTCATTTCCTGCTGGGGTCTCCTTCCCGTGTCACACGGAAGGCGTGAGCACCGAGTTATCCAGCTCATGCACGAAATCAGGTCAGGGCTCCGCTGGTCTGTTCACTGGAACGCCTGTTCTGTTTCACATTCCAGAAGGCTCTTCTTTCTTCCCTCTCGTCACCTTCCACACCCAGACAACCATTGATTCCTGGAGCTATTGCTTGTAACGCGTCTAGAATAGCGCCTCTTGTTTTCTGGTTCCTTCTCAATGTGAGGGTGCCATAATCACCTGGGGGGCTTCACAAAAATGCACAACTCCAGGATGTCCCCCCAAGGTTCCGATTCAGGATGTCCAGGCTAGGTCCCGAGACGTCTGTGTCTCTGACAGTGCAGCCGGGTGGACTGGGGGCCGGGTGGGTGAGATTCTGAGGGAAGAAGCATGTCCCAGGCAGTGAGGCCAGGAGTGAGAGCCCCGGGCGGAAGGAAGGGGCCAGTGCGGAGGGGCAGTGTGGACGGAGGGCAGGTGGCAGCCTGGCGGTGGGCTCCCAGGTGGGGGCCTCCCAGACCATGTGAAACAGGCCTAAACAGTGACTGGGGGGTCCCTGGGTGGTCAGTCAGTTAAGTGTCTGACTGCAGCTCGGGTCATGATCTCTCGGTTTGTGGGTTCGAGCCCCACATCAGGCTCTATGCTGACAGCTCAGAGCTGGAGCCTGCTTCAGATTGCGTCTCCCTCTCTCTCTGCGCCTCTGCCTCTTGTACTCTGTCTCTCAAAAATAAATAAAAGACATTAAAAAAATAAAAAAAAAACCCCAGTGATTGGGGAAGATGAGCCAGCAGACGGTAGAGGAGGAAGAGAGAAAAGTACGGTAACAACCAAGATATCACAGAGGAAGTGGTTGGCTTGGTGACAGTCACCCTAGTGCTTCTCGGTGCCCTAAACAGAGCAGGTGTATAAAGTACTTTCCAAGCTTTCCGGTCACAGCAGGTAAGAACTACGGGGAGGTTGTTAAATGGAGCACTTAGGGGGTCCCTGCT
>NC_043708.1:136995622-137033005 GCF_006229205.1 Suricata suricatta
CAGCAGTGTGGGGGAGCAGGTGGGGGGAGGGGACAGCAGTGGGGGGGAGCAGGTGGGGGGAGGGGAGGGGACAGTAGTGGGGGGAGCAGGTGGGAGAGGGGAGGGGACAGCAGTGTGGGGGAGCAGGTAGGGGAGGGGGGACTGCACGCAGGGGGCAGAAGCAGAAATGAAGGCTGTCAGAGTCTCCCCCCCTGGGTGGCCCCGCTCCCTCCAGGGTACATGGGCTCCTAACCCCGGGGCTCCTGAGAGACCCTGTCTCACAGGCCGCCCATCTCTGCGCTCACTTGCGGGTTGTTGAAAGTGTCCTCAGGACTTCTACTTGAAGAAACAGTTCCTTAATAGGCCGCCGTTGAAACTCCGTTTTGTCCAAGTGTGTGGCCTCTGCTTTCCTGACCCAAGGGACCCCGACCTAAAGTCGCCTGCCCGGAAGCTGCTGGCGGGCCCGAGGTCGCCCGACGGGCAGACTTCTGTCCCCACGCCTCCACGGGGAAGGCGCCCTGTGGCGTCCCTCCTCCCAAACAGAGGTGGCGGCGGGGGTCCCGGCCCAGCTCTGGGTGACTCAGGCCTGGCTCCCCCCCGGCCTGCCCCGGCTTCAGCGGGTGGACATTCCACAGTGACACCGCCGCTCCCCTGGGTTCCTGACCCGGCTGCATTCCAGACAGTTCTCCGTGGTGGGGGTGGGGTTCCTGCAGCCCTGGCAGCTCGTCCCCGGGCCCCCTTCCGCTTCACCCCTGCACACACCACACAGAGACCGGCCGGCCGAGGGGCGCTGTCCGTGCTCCCCACCCAGAAGCACACGGCCTGCCCGCACCGCGCCACCCCTGCCTCACCGCCTCGCCCGGGCCAGCCTCGTGTGTGGTCCCGCGGCGCCCACGGAGCCCCTTCCGTCTTCCAGGGAAATCGTATCCACCTGTATCCTGGTCGAGACACCGGGCACTGAGGTAGGGGCCGGGAGGGGGGCATCTTGCAGCACCCACCCTGCCTCCAGCCAGGTGCTGGCGTGTCCATCCGACATCCGACACCATTACACCTGAGCGGGGAAGTCACTTCCAGGGACACCTGCTATGGCTGGCAGAGCTTGGGCTCAGCCTTCGTCCTGCATCTCTCTTTTTTTTTGGAGAGACAGCGAGAGTGCATGCATGGGGGAGGGGCAGAGAGCGAGAGCAGGGGACAGAGGATCCCAGGTGGACTCTGTGCTGACAGCAGGGAGCCCGGCGTGCGGCTCGAACCCACAACTGTGAGGTCATGGCCTGAGCCCAAGTCAGACACTTAACCGAATGAGTGACCGCGGTCTTCCTGAATCTTAAGACCCCCTTTCTACCCCATCTCCTGACACACGGATGGGTGCACGGCAGAGGGGGCCTCAGGCTCAGAGCTGGGCTGTTCCAGGAAGGATTAGGAAAAACGACTGGTTAAGGCAGCCTTTTACTACTTTGCATGTTTTGGTGAGAATTTAATGATTTAAATGATGTATCGATTAAACCCACCACGCCCAGCGGTAAGCATCCCCACTTACCGGGTGTTTCTTGGTGCCTCTTCCATATTAGTGTTTAACCAATTAGGAATTTAAAAACATATATTTATTTTTGAGAGGTGGGAGGAGGGGCAGAGAGAGAGAGGGAGACACAGAATCTGAAGCAGGCTCCAGGCTCCGAGCTGTCAGCCCCACAAACTGTGAGATCATGACCTGAGCTGAAGTCGGATGCTTAACTCACGGAGACCCCAGGTGCCCTGAAAACATATATTTGTGGGGTTTTTTTTGAGCAGGAGAAGGTATTTTTATTTATTTTTAATAATTTATTTATTTTTAAATTTACACCCAAGTTAGTTAGCATATGGTGCAATAATGATTTCAGGAGTAGATTCCTCAATGCCCCTCGCCCATTTAGCTGATCCCCCTCCCACAACTCCTCCGGTAACCCTCCGTTTGTTCTTCATATTTAAGAGTCTCTTATGTTTTGTCTCATGTATTATTATATATTATATATTAAATATATGTATATTATATATCACATCACATATGTATCTTATATGTCATATATGTTAATAGATCATATATTATCATGTATTTAATGTTTTATATTATATAAAAATATGTTTTATCTTTGCTTCCCTTCCCCTATGTTCATCTGTTTTGTATCTTCAAGTCCTAATATGAATGAAGTCATATGATATGTGTCTTTCTCCAGCTGATTAATTTGCCTAGCATATTACCATCTAGTTCCATCCACATAGTTGCAGATGGCAAGACTTCATTCTTTTTGATTGCTGAGTAATACTCCGTTGTATATACACCACATCTTCTTTATCCGTTCATCCAGTAATGGACACTTGGGCTCTTTCTGTACTTTATCTACTGTCCATAGCGCTGCTGTAAACATTGGGGTGCATGCGCCCCTTCTAAACAGCACCCCTGGGTCCCTTGGATCAATACCTAGTGGCGCACTTGCTGGGTCGTAGGGTAGTTCTATTTTTCATTTTTTGAGGAGCCTCCACACTGTTTCCCAGAGTGGCTGCACCAGTTTGCGTTCCCACCAGCAGTGCATAGAGATCCTCTTTCTCCACATCCTCACCAACATCTGTTGTTGCCTGACTTGTTAGTGTTAGCCATCCTGACAGGTGTGAGGTGGGGTCTCATTGTGGTTTTGATTTGGATTTCCTGATGATGAGTGACGCTGAGCATTTTTTCATGTGTCGGTTGGCCATCTGGAAGTCTTCTTTAGAGAAGTGTCTATTTGTGTCTTTTGCTCATTCTTCACTGGATTGGTTTTTTGGGTGTTGAGTTTGATAAGTTCTCTACGGATTTTGGATACTAACCCTTTACTTGACATGTAGTTTGCAAATATCTTCTCCCATTCTGTTGGTTGCCTTTTGGTTTTGCTGATTGTTTCCTTCGCTGTGCAGAAACTTTTTATCTCGATGAGGTCCCAATAGTTCAGTTTTGCTTTTGTTTCCCTTGCCTCTGGAGACGTGTTGAGTAAGAAGTTGCTGCGGCCAGGGTCAAAGAGGTTTTTGCCTGCTTTCTCCTCTAGGATTTTGATGGCTTCCCTCTTATGTTTAGGTCTTTCATCCACTTTGAGTTTATTTTTGTGTATGATGTAAGAAAGTGGTCCAGGCTCATTCTTCTGCATGTCACTGTCCAGTTTTCCCAGCACCATTTGCTGAAGAGACTATCTTTATACAATTGGGAATTCTTCCCTTCTCTGTCAAAGATTAGTGGGCCATATGTTTGTGGGTCTGTTTCTGGGCTCTCTATTCTGTTCCATTGATCTGAGTGTCTGTTTTTGTGCCCGTACCACACTGCCTTGATGATGACAGCTTTGTCATAAGGTTGGAAGTCTGAGATCGTGGGTCCTCCAGCTTTAGTTTTCTTTTTCAAGATTACCTTGGCTGTTCTGGGTCTTTTCCAGGTCCAGACACATTTTAGGATTGTTTATTCCAGCTCTGTGAAGAATGCTGGTGTTATTTTGATCGGGATTGCATTGAATATGTAGATTGCTTTGGGTAGTATTGACATTTTAACAATATTCTTCCTATCCAGAAGCATGGGATATTTTTTCCATTTTTTTGGTGGGTCTTCTTCAAGTTCTTTCATAAGCTTTCTATAGTGTTCAGTGTATGGATTTTTCACCTCTGACTAGATTTATTTCTAGGTATTTTATGGTTTTTGGTGCAATTATAAATGGAATCAATTCCTTTTCTCTTTCTGTTGCTTCATTGTTGGCATATAGGAATGCAACTGATTTCTGTCCACTGATTTTATATCCTGTGACATTGCTGAATTCATGGGTCAGTTCCAGCAGTTTTTTGGTGGAATCTTTTGGCTTTTCTGTATAGAGTATCATGTTGTCTGTGAAGAGTGGAAGTTTGACCTCCTCCTGGCCAATTTGGATGCCTTTTATTCCTCTGTGTTGTCTGATTGATGAGGCTAAGACTTCCAGTACTATGTTGAGTAACAGTGGTGAGAGTGGACATCCCTGTCTTGTTCCTGACCTTAGGGGGAAAGCTCTCAGTTTTTCCCCATGGAGGAAGATATTAGCATGGGGCCTTTCATATATGGCTTTTATGATCTCGAGGTATGACCCTTCTATCCCTACTCTCTTGAGGGCTTTTTTCAGGAAAGGATGTTGTATTTTGTCAAATGCTTTCCCTGCATCTATTAGGAAGATCATGTGGTTTTTATCCTTTCTTTTATTGATGTGATGAATCACATTGATTGTTCGGCAGATATTGAACAGCCCTGCACCCCAGGTATAAATCCCACTTGGTCACGGTAATTTTTTAAAATGTATTATTGGATCCGGTTGGCTAGTATCTTGATGAGAGTTTTTGCATCTATGTTCATCAGGGAAATTGGTCTATAGATCTCCTTTTTAGTGGGGTCTTTGTCTGGTTTTGGAATTAAGGTAATGCTGGCTTCATAGAAAGAGTTTGGAAGTTTTCCTTCCATTTCTATTTTTTAGAACAGCTTCAAGAGAATAGGTGTTAACTCTTCCTTAAAAGTTCAGTAGAATCCCACTGGAAAGCATCCGGTTCTGGACTCTTGTTTCTTGGGAGATTTTTGATCACTAATTCAATTTCTTTACTGGTTGTGGGTCAAAACATATATTTCTAATCAGAGCTGTTACCAGGTGGCTTTCACTGCTGGACATGAAGCCACAGATCCAAAGACCAGGAAGACTTAGCTTGAAGAGAGGACAGAGGAGGACCCATGGGGGGGGGGGGAGCAGAAATCTTCAGGTCACCAACACGCATCTGCTGGGCCACCCTCAGCCTCGTTCATTCTGGAATTCAAGCAGAGCTGCATGGTCCACGGCCTTACAAATATCCAGTGAAGGTGTGGCTTAGGGTGCCCACATCCCCTTCTTTGGAGTGGGGGGTGCTTGGTCTCAGGACATATGGGGCCTCCAGCTGGGAACATCCTTGCCCACCAGGGAGCCTCCCTTCGGCCAGAGGAGGAGACGCTGTTCAGAGCGTTCAGCACGCGGCTGCTGGAAGGGCTGGAGGGATCCTCCGTTATCTCCACTCACCTCGTCAAGGAGATGGGGGCCGAGGAGGGATGAGTCACAGCACACCCGTGTCCTCCTGGGAGGGAGTTCCCAAACGGTTCCCTCCCGCACGGAACCCCTCTGGATGTTAAAGTGGAAAGCAGAGGAAGTTTATGCAATTTATAGAGCTTTCCTAGTCTTTTGGTCAAGCAGGGAAGGGTTCCTCAGGAGTCTCCCAGGCAGTGTGGGGTAAGACGCCCCTGGAAACAGGACCCAAGACGCCCTCTTTCTTGAGGTGTTCTGAAGTCATGGTCCTAGCCAGCTGTCCAGTCCCTCAGGTAGAGATCTAGACCCAAGATTCACAGCACAGTGTGGTGGGCTTCTGGAAGTCTAGGAACCCTCCTCAAGCATCGGTAGTATTTCATACACATTCCTTTATCTGTAACCATCACCAGAGTCTCCAGGGACCCATGGACCAAGAGGCCAAGTGCCATTTGCCTTGTGTTCCTAAGACAATGGTCAGTGGGACTGTTTGGAGACGGGAAGAGAAGGCTTTCAAAAGACTTGGATTTTATTTAATCAAAAGTTTTTTTTCCTAATGTTTATTTGTTTTTGAGAGAGAGAGACACAGTGCGTGTGTGAGCAAGGGAGGGGCAGAGAGAGAGAGAGAGAGAGAGAGAGAGAGAGAGAGAGAGAGGGAAAGAGAGAGACAGAGGGAGACACAGAATCTGAAGCAGGCTCTGGGCCCTGAACTGTCAGAGCTTGACATGGGGCTCGAAGTCACAGACCGTGAGATTATGACCTTAGCTGAAGTTGGACGCTTAACTGACTGAGTCGCCCAGGAGCCCCTATTTTTAATTTTTTGAGGACCCTCCCTCCTCTTTCCCAGAGCGGCTGCACCAGTTTGCAGCCCCACAACAGTGCTGGAGGCTCCCCTTCCTCCTTTCTCACCTACATCTGTTGTTTCTTCAGGGTGTGCTTTGATGAGCTGCTTTTGTTTCTGTTCTTCCTGGTCCCAGGGAGGATTGGGGGTGGGGGTGGGGAGTGGAAAATGCCCTAAGAAATCCTGCTTCCTTCATAACCAAGCTTCTTTCAAGAATTGCTTATCCTGGATTCTCTCCATTTCTGTTTCCTCATTCATCCCCTAAACCTCAGTGATTTGACCTCCTCTCGCCTGTGTCCCGAAATCGCCCACTCCAGGTCACCAATGACCCCCCACTTAACTGTCCTTTAGATGCTTTCCAAGTCCTGCCTACCTGACTTGCTTGCAGGTGTTTCTATGGACTTAAATAATCTTTATCTTTCTCAAAGCATGTGCTGTCTACAACACGATTAGCCATCAGGCATAAACTCCCTAGGAAAAAACAAAGATTCTTAACGAAATTTAACCACATATTCTGACCCTGCTAAATGAACTTGATATCAGCATTCATCCATTCCTTAAATAATTGTCGAGGACCTACTGGGTGCCCATCACTGGGCTGGGTCCTGATGCTGTAACGCTGGGCCAGCCTGTGCCGGCAGAGTAGCTTTCTAGAAGAGGCAGGAAAGGAGTGAGTGGCGTCTAGGTGCTCTTAGGAGAATTGCTCTGTGGTCGGGTTCTCAGCTGCTCCTACAGGAACATCATTCATCTGGGCTGGTCTAGGCTCCCGGGAGAGTTTAGTCCTCACAAGGTTAAGACAATCTAAAAGTACTTTTCCATTACACGTGCGCACGCGCGCATGCACACGCACGCACACACGCGCGTCAGCAATAGCTCAAAAGTTGGGCTAAAGCAACCGACAAGGTATCAGTTTTCTAAAGTACTCAAGGGACTCCAAAACAGATATACATAAAGAGAAGTTTGGCCTGAACTACTTAAAGACTCAGAAAACACCATATAGTTGCACCTCCAACTTGCAGCGTTTCCAATCCGACAGGAAGAGAAGGCGGACGTGTTGGCACCGTGGATGTGAATGCAGGGACAGCGGATGACTAATCAGGCAGTAGCAGGAGGAGAGAGGGATTTTCCCGTTGTCTTGGAATTAAGGTTAAGTCAGTGAGCAGCTGAACCTCGAGAGGATCCAGGGTCTTCCAGGGAGAGTGGCCACTGTCAGCAAGGCATGCTGGGAGGTGCAAGGACCAATCCCACTTTCGGAGACCACCTGCTCTCTCACTCTCTACCAAAAGGGCCATTGGAAGGTTTCTGGCCTCAAGGGGGTTATAAGGTAAGGGCTATTCCTCCCCTTCTCTATGTGGAGGCGAGGAGAATGGAAGTACGCCCCCCAAAGCCAAGTGACGGAGACTCTAAGAGAGTGACCAGTGAAGACTGCAGGTTCTAGGCAAAGGGGGCTGGAGTGAGGGGTGGTGGTGGAGAGGGGCTTGAGTTCCTGCTGGCTGAGCAGCAGAACCTGCAGGTGTTCAGTGGAGGAGAAGCACAGGGGTGAGGGGGGGGGCGGGGGGGGCAGTCCCCTGGGAAGAGCATCCTGGGAACACAGGAGATTCAGGTATTGTCCTTTTGTCTTTTCAGGTCCTATCAACCCACTTTTCCAAGACCCGTTTCCCAGGCTCCCAGCCCTCCCCAGCTGACAAGAGGCCACACTGCACAACTCCTGGGGGCGATTCCACGAGCCCACGAGGTGACCCGTGCAAACGGTGGCCCTGCCCACTGTGCCCACCGGGATGCGCTCAGCTGCAAGTAACAGTAAACCCCAAGTGGCTGCATCCAAAACGGCATTTGCTGCTCACTTAGCAGGACGTCCGGAGCGAGGCATACTTAGCCACGCGCTACCATGCTCAGTGTTGGCTTTCTGTCCGTTGCTCGTCTCCCGGGGCTGCGATGGGACTGTGGTGGCCCAGATATCACCTTTGCACACCAGTGGTTCAGGTGGAAAGAGAGGCCAGGGACAGAAAGCTATGTCCTTTGACAGAAAAGGCCGTGGTCCAGAGCTCCTTTATGTCTCACTGACCAAAACAGAAGAGAACAGGATTGCTCTAAATGGCTCAGGCCAACCATGGTGCTTGCCTGAGGTCAAGGACCCACGAGCATCCTTTGATCAGGAGTAAACAGGCTGAGTAAATGGGATGAACAGGAAGTGACCAGACCCGTTTCTGCCTTCAGTTGTCTTCTTCACTAAGCCAGAACACAGGGCTCATTTCATGCACCGCTTCCTTTAGTCTTGAATTCAATGACTGTTTAAGGGATAATGTCCACACGGCAGGCTCCGAGCCAGCCAGGCCCTGGAATCATGGGTCAATCTCTTCAACAACGCACTCAGGAGTTCCCTCAGCCTCTCAGTCCACCACCTCCTGACCCCTGCCAATTCCCGTCCGGCCTCCTGGGTTCTCACTCCTGGCCAGAGCGCTGCTGATTGGCCCATTGAAATGCTAGCCCTTGGGCCTCATAACCGGATTCTTGGCAGATCCCATCAGCTCTGACACCCGCCCCCAAGGCGGCTGTTCCCAACGTCTCCCGTTGCCCATCAAACGCACCCTACTCCTCTCATCAGATATTTTCTAGTTCCTTCCTGGGCAAGCTGAGGTCACGGACGTGTTCTTCCATCTTTACTCCCCTCGAGAGACTCACTTAGTTACCGTAACCTCACTCAGTCTCACCTGGAGCTCCCCTCTCTTTTCCGGCCCTTCCTTTAAATCCCAGCTCAAAGTTTGCTCCTTTTTTATGTTTATTTATTTATTTTAAGAAGAGAGGGAGGACAAGAGGGGCAGAGAGAGAGAGAGGGAGAGAGAGGGAGGGAGGGAGAGGATCGGAGGCAGGCTCCTCGCTGTCAGCACAGAGCCTGATGCAGGGCTCGATCTCACAAAATCATACGCTCATGACCTGAGCGGAAATCAAGAGTCAGAGGCTCAACCAACGGAGCCACCCAGGCCCCCGTTACTTCCTGTTCAGATCCTTCATGGGAATAATACCGTCACTAGCATTTACTGCATACGTGGCCCTGGGCGGAGCAGGTAGCACGCATTATCTCGGTTTGATCTTCGCACAAAACCGTGAGGAGCGGGGCAGGATGTCCGTTTGGTAGATAAGAAATGGAAGCTTTGGTGAAGTTAACTTGCCCGATGTTCCTCCAGGGAGGGGTTGGGATTCAAGCCCGGATCTGCCTGGACCTGGAAAAGTCCCGCTCCCCAGCACCGGGCAAAATCTCCTCGGGCTCACCCAGTCCCTGTCACTGTGTCCGCCCTGCACAGGCACACACGTCCTCTCCCCAAACAATCACCCCACTGATGACAGCTGTCTCTCTTCTTGTCTGCTTCCCCTCCCGGGACTGGGAGCGGCCCGGGGGCACGGAGATCCTGTCTGAGTCACAGTGCCCTCCCCGACACCTGCCATTCCCATTGCGTGGCAGCCACCAGGAGCCTCAGCCATGACCGAGGGGCTGAGTGACGCCAGCCGAGAGCCAGGCTGAATCAGGACCGGTTCCCGGCAACAGCAGGGCCCTGCCACGGGGCGCGCCGCCTCCCTGCATCATTCACTCTGCAAGTACATGCTGGCTGTCTTCTTTAAAAACCATTTTTTTAACTTTATTAAGTTTTGAGAGATAGAGACAGAGCACGAGCAGCAGAGGGGCAGAGAGAGAGACACACACAGAATCCGAAGCAGGCTCCAGGCTCCGAGCTGTCAGCACAGAGCCTGACACGGGGTTCGAACCCACAAACCCTGAGATCAGGACCTGAGCCGAAGTTGGACGCTCAACTGACTGAGCCCCCCGGCGTCCCTGTACTGGGTGTCTTGTGTGCCGGGCACTATTGTAGTTGCTGGAGACAAAAAAGCAGATAAAGACCCTCCACCCCTCGGGAAGCTGACAGTCTAGGCGGGAGTCTAGACAGTCTAGGAAGCTCAGGCTTCCTCCAGACCCAGTGGCCAGCTCTCCACGGCCCTGTTTCCCTGTGTCCTCTCAGTGCTGGGACACTTAACTGTCCTGTCTCTCCTCCTACGTTCACCACTCGGGCTAAACACCTGGAGAACCTTAAATAAAAGCCAGTACTGGACAGACAAAATCTGAAGGCTTACAAGAACGGCTCCCCCCCCGGCTGAACCCCCACCCTCCGCGGGGCTCCTTCCTAGCCTGAGACAAGGCTCCAGCTCCCGCTGTCTGTGATCACAGGTCGTGCACTGAGCCCCCCGGGAGGGCACGGAGCACGGCTCCTGCAGGTCCCCTTCCACCGTCCCTCCTGGGGACCAGCTCACCTCCATCCCCGAGCTCACCCATTCTCCCCCCGCCCTGCTGGGGGTGGGAATGTGCCCCCTCAGGACCGGCTGAGATGAGGGGCTGCCTGCAGCCCCCCAGGCCGGGACCAGAGGCAGCCCCGAGGGTCATTCCACCAAGACATCCCTCGTCCTCAGCCCGAGCGTCAGGTGCATTCACGCCACGCATCGTGGGGAGAGACCGCAGACGAGGAATGCGGGTCCTCACAGGGTATCTGACCCCCTCAGCTCTTCACTCGGGGCCACACCATCCAGCGCATCCGGGGCTCCCCACTGGGGGTGCGGGGAGAGAGCTGCACGCCGCAGACGGCCTCCGCCCATGAGCACCCAGGTCACCCACCGCTCGCTGCCCTTGGGGCTTGACAGAGGCGGGGGCACTGAGCTCAGAGACTCTGGCCTCTCCCAGGAGCCCCAGCCTCTCCGTGGGCTCCACCAGTGATGGCCTGTCTCAGGCCCAGCCACCTCCGCCCGGAGCGCGCAACCCCGCCCTTGGCCCTGGCCCAGGAGTCCCTGCCACGGTCCGCCCGCTCTTCGTCCTGTTCTCGCCCTGTTTGTCGCGGAAGGGACGTTCCCACGCTGGGCATGTCCTGATTGCTGATTCCAGAGTTATAGGTCTGGGGCAGGGCTGGGCGTGGGCCCAGGGCGGCTCAGGTGTGACCGGATGGGCATCGGCGCTCCTCCTGGTTTACTTTTATTTTAATTTTTTAAATGTTTATTTTATTTTTGAGAGAGTGAGAGCAAGAGTGAGTGAGCAAGCGAGCAGGGGATGGGCAGAGAGAGAGAGAGGGAGACACAGAATCTGAAGAGGCTCCAGGCTCCACGCTGTCAGCACAGAGCCCGATGCAGGGCTTGAACCCACGAACTGTGAGATCATGACCTGAGCTAAAGTTGGACTGAGCCCCCAGGGGCCCCAAGGTCCCCCTGTTCTAAATAGAGCAGTCCTGGCCCTACCCTCCCTGCCAGGGCACCGCTCACCGCTCCCCCCCCCCTCCACCTACACCTCCATCCCGTCTGTAGCCCTGTCCTGGGGGAGAGGTCCCCTGAGCCCAGGCACCAGAGGAAAAGTTGGCTTTGCAGTCACGTGGTGGGGGGTCTGGGTTTCCTGCGGCGCCGCAGGAGGGGCTGCAGGCAGGGTCTGGACGGGCAGAGACCTGCATATCAGATCCAGGCTCTGGAGTCTGCAAGGACTTTAAGCCTCCAGGACGCATCCTCCTGGGAAGGACCCGTGGGCGGTGGCCGCGGCGCGTCCCAGGACAGGCCACTGCGCCTCTCCCAGACTAAGCCCCGGGCAGACGCTCCTAGCCCCGTCAGCATGAGGTCATCCTGCCGGTAGGGATTTCCTGTCCCTGAAACACTGAGTGGAGACAGCCCGCCCTGCACCCCATCCGTGGGCTCCCCGACTCACCGAATACCTCGGGCACTCATTGCCAGGCAGCGCCGGGTCCTGCCTCCGGGCCTCATGGAGGCTGGATGCAGGGCAGGGCCCGCCATCTGTGGCAGAGAGCGGAGCCAAGCGGGTGGACCTGTTCTGTGGCCGGGCTTCTCTGCACCCGACCAGCCCGCTTTCCTGAGCAGCGGGCCCTGGTGCCCTCTGTGATGTCACCCTCTGGGTGCTCGGTGCACTTGGTGGGGCGGGGTCCTGGGTCTCATGGGAAACTAGGACCTCACCACAAGGTGCATGATCAGGTGAGTCCTGGGCAGACGATGGGGACACAGGCCTCTCCCTGCTGGGACGTGAGCCCAGGTGGAAGTCCGGGGTGTGCGGTCATGCCCCCTCCCCACACGCTCTGCCCCGGACTCACCGCAGTGACGCCGCCAGGGACCCTGAGACTGGCTCAGAACCCGCAGGTGGTGCTGGATGGGGCGGGGCCAGGACTCGGCAGGAGGGTCCCGGAAAGGACCGAAGGCTGAGGGGAGGGGGTGTTTGCCGGCGCCGGTAGAGATTCTGGGTGGGGCCCAACTCTCAAAACGTGACCACAACAGGGGAGACAGGCAGCTGTTTACTCTGGAAGGGGCTCGGTGTGTCAGCGCACCAGGCACCCGAGCCTGGCGAGCGCCTGCTGTTTGCAGTCCTGGGACGCTGTGAGGATGGATGCGCCGGTGTCCTGTCCAGACAGGTCCCTCGGGGCTCAGAATCAGTCCCAGGCGCCCTCAAGTGGCTTCACGGCAGCAGGAGGAGGGCGGTCAGGATGGGGAGTCCCTGCGACGCGCCTCCCTCCGCCTCCCAGAAATAACCTCGCTCCTGGGGCTTCGAGGCGGCCAGGAAGGAAGCGGGGCCCGAGATGGGTCACGAGACCCTGACACAGAACCATCTTTGACGATGCGTCCACATTCGTATCCCCGGCTGGAGAGATCCGAGCTGGAATACTTAAGCACGTGGTGTTTCGTTCCTTCTATTTCTCATTTATCCGCCGTAAAATACCACTCACTCTGCGTCTTCTGATTCCAACCCCGGATTCGCTCACGAAGAAAATGTGGACGATACAGAGAAACCCCCGTAAAATACCAGGCACTGTGCGTCTTCTGATTCCAACTCAGTATCTGTCTGTGCAGGGAATGTGGACGAAGCAGAGGAGCCAGGAAAGGATAACAAGGGTTGCTTGTAAGCGTGTCCCCACGGGCATCTGCTCCTTGCTTTCTGGATCACACGCAGAGTTTTGTGATTCACTCCATCCACTTAAAGGTCCACCACGCGTCGCTTCTCGGGTCAACAGATGCTCTTTGACATTATCTTGTAATGGCATGTGAGCACGCCTTTCCCACAAGCCTGCCAAGAATTGTGTAACCAGTCCTTCTATTGGCCACTAAGACGGCTGACAACCGTTAGCCAACAATCAAAAAGCGGCCTTGACCGGCCAGAGAAACAAATCTACACGCTCCGCACACAGCGGGTTCCTTAGGACGGATTCCTAGGAAGATACTCGCTGGTCAGGTGGTCTGCACATTGTGAACGCTTTCATACACGCCGGCGAGTTGTCTTCCAGAAAGGTTGTTCCAATTTGCGCTCCCACCTACAAAGCAGGAGGATGTCTGTGGCTCCCCAGTGCCCAGCCTCCAGATGGACATCATCCGTCCTTCATAATCTTTGTCAACTTCCAAGCAGAAAGTGGCCATCTTTAGGTGTTAAATTCCCACTTCCTTGATTTTTAGTAAGGGTAATCAGAGCATCTTTTCACTATTTTCATTTCTCCCTATGAAATTTGCCTGTTTCCATAATTTATGTTATTACTGAAGGCCTACGACATCCCAGACATTGGACATCTCCTGCTTGGTGTGTTCAGCTTTTCCTTCCCAGCTTTTAGGAGCTCTGGACAGAATATTATTAGGCTTTTGCTTGTCATTCTATGAAGACGTCATTCCAAACTTTTAAATTTTTATTAAAATTTTTTACAATGTTTTTTATTTATTTTTGAGAGACAGAGACAGCATGGACAGGGGAGGGGCAGAGATAGAAGGAGACCCAGAATCAGAAGCAGGCTCCAGGCTCTGAGCTGTCAGCACAGAGCCCGACACAGGGCTTGAACCCACAAACTGTGAGATCATGACCTGAGCTGAAGCCGGACATTTAACCAACTGAGCCACCCAGGCACCCCTTCAAACTTAAAAAAAAATTATTTATTTATTTATTTATTTATTTATTTATTTATTTGAGAGAGAGACAGAGTGTGAGCAGGGGGCAGGCAGAGAGAGAGGGAGACACAGAACCTGGAGCAGGCTCCAGGCTCTGAGTTGTCAGCACAGAGTCTGACACAGGGCTCGAACTCAAGAATCATGAGATAGTGACCAAAGCTGAAGTCAGATGCTCAATCGACTGAGCCCCCCAGGTGCCCCATTCCTGTTTGTCTTTTAACTTTGGGCTTGTTTGTTTGTTCAGCCTTACGTAAGTCTTAGATGTTCATATAGTCAGAATTGCCAACCTTGGTGTTACACCAAGGAAAGTTTTCTCCCTATCAATAATATAAAAAACATAATTTTCTATACCCCTTCATTTATAATGTTCTAATTTACATTTAAATCTTTAATTCCGCTTGCATTTATTTTGATCTCTGAATTAAACTGGGGACCTAATTAACTATTTTTGTCAAAAGTTTGGCCAATTTCCCCAACATTATTGATTGAGCACTCTTATCTTTTTTTTCTTTTCAAAGACCTAACACAGGATTATTTTGATTAACATGTTCTTGATTTTTTCATGTTTGTTATATCTGCATTTCTGCTTCAGTAAACACCTAAGCCTAGGTCTTTGGTTGCCTCTGTGCCTTCCTCTCCTGTAGACTGTAAAGGACCCTCATTGTGTCGAAGACACAACCTCTTTTTTCCTCATTGATTTTGCAAATCCCTTCCCCAGTGTGAACTCAGAGAACTAATTTTCATGAAACGTTTTGGCTTATAGAGGCTTTACATTTCCTCTGGTCATAGCGATCTTCTCATTGATGGCTTCTGACTTGGTTGTTGGGCTTGGGAAAGCCTTCCTCTTGCAAAGTCACACACGTTGTCACCTGACGTTTCTCTAGTTTTCCTCCTCACCTCACTGCCTTCTACGTTCCACTCTGATTTATTTATAATTTATTTTGATATATTAGGCAAAAATCTAACTTTACCTTTTCCCCAGAGAGTTACCCAATGGCCCCCACTATTGTTGATCGAGTCATCTTTTCCCTTCTGTCTGGAACTGTCCCTTTCATCACACGCTAAATTCTTCCAGGGACCAGGTCCCGTTCCTTGCCAATACCCTGTCCCTGCTCTGCCTTTAACTCTGAGATGTCCACCCTGTGAAGCCACAGCCCCGGACCCGCCCAACGGCCGTCTTCCCGCACCCCTCTGGCCGCCGAGAGCCGCGTGGGAGGCCGCTCGGTCCCTCTGGCTGGTGCTGTCCCGGGTCCACAGTGTCCAGCCTCAGCTGGGCCCTCAGCGCTGCCGTGCAGCCGGGTCGCCTCCGCTTCCCAATCCCGTAACAGCCATTTCAAGCCCCCGTCTCCTCCCTCCTCCACCCCATCGCCAACATGACCTTCCCTTCTAGCTCAAGAAACAACATAAGCCCCACTAGATCTTTCTCAGCTTCTATGTTCCCCAGCCTTCCCTCCCGGAGGGACAGCAATGGCCAACGCTGGCCGCGCCCTCACTCTGTCCCAGGCCCTGTTTCAGCCACTACACGCGCCGTCCGTCCTCACGGCAACTTCGTGAGGTGCCTCCATTGGCCCCAGATCTGAGCAGAAGAAACCGGAAGCCAGCTTGTGTCACGTGTCCAAAGTCACGCTGCTAATAACGGCGGAAAGGCGGGACTGGACTCCCGGAGGCGCCTTGCGAGTTCGGGTTCCTGACCACTCACCCCCGTGGGCCATTCTTCCCGGTCTGGCTGTGCTTTAGCCCGTGGGGAGCAGGGATGACCTCGGCTTCAATCTGTGTTCCCTGGGGTGGTAGGAAAATCGTTCCCTTTTCCACTTATTCTCCAAATGCTGGAGCCCCTCCTGGGTGCCGGCCATGGTTCTGGGGGTACAGCAGGGGGCAAAGCCGGGCACCACCTCCGACCTCCCGGAGCTGACTGTTGGGGACAACAGACATTGACCGAAGGATCACACCAGCAAAACCACATCCCAAGGAGACGTCCCGGAGGACAGGAATGTCGCTCTGTGAGAGTGGACAGCAAAGGCTCGAGCAGTGGGGGGACGGCGCGGGGGGGAGAGCCTTCCTGAGAAAGTGACCAGTGAGCTAAGGACCCAAGACCCAAGGTAGGGAGGAGTGAGCTGAGCCAAGGGCAGGGGCAGGCAGGATCCGGGCGAGGGCGGGCGTGTCCCAGTGCTCTCTACACGTTTGGTGACCTCCTGGGAGAGGCCTCCAGGGAGACCCAGACACAGGACTCTCCAGGACCCCGCCCCTCCCCCCACCCAGGCTCAGTCTGCAGCTACTCCAAGCCCGTGGTCGGGAGTCATGACCTGGACCCACAAGGTGTGGAAAGAGGAGGTGAGCTCCCCGTTCAGTAGGGCAGTAAAGCCATTAGTGACTGCAGATCTTGGGCCCCATGACCTGACTCATGTATGACACCAAAGGACCTCTCGTTTGTCCACAGACTCTCCTGACTTTCAAAATGTTAACAACTACTAAAAATGTATTTTAATGTTTATTTAGTTTTGAGAGAGAGAGACAGAGAGAGAGCACAAGCAGGGGAGAGACCGAGAGAGAGAGGGAGACACAGAATCCAAAGCAGGCTCCAGGCTCCGAGCTGTTAGCACAGAGTTCGACACTGGGCTTGAACTCAGAGACCACAAGATCATGACCTGAGCTGAAGCTGGACCCTTAGCCGACTGAGCCACCCAGCCGTCCCCAAATGTTAAGACGTCTTCTTGGAAGAGTCATTGTGATTCTCTGTGCGGGGAGGAGGGATGTCAGGGTCCAAAGCAAACCTGGCTTTCCTCTGTGTTTGGGGAAGACCGTCCATTCCCTTGTCCTCACGATTTCTAGAGCAGGAACTTACATGAAGAGGGACACCCCTGCCTCTAATCCTGATCCTTACTCTCTTCGTGGGGATGGACTGAGTTACCGGATCAAAAAGAAACTGACATACACTGACTGGTTCACATCTGAAGGAACTAAGCTAGCCAAAGCCCGTTACTTTCCTTCTCTCTCACCTGGGACAGGTACCAGGCGTCCACCCTGGGTGAATACCCGTTGGTTAGTGACCTGAACTTCCCCACGTGGGCTGTCCCAACGCCCGTCCAGGGGCACAGGCAGCGCTGGGAAGCCCTTTCGGCCAGGAGTCTAAAGATGCATTTTCCAATCAGCTTGTTAATAACAAAGCTGATGGGGTAAGTCTCTACCCACCTGTTTTACATGTCTTATATTTGTCAATTGGTTCCATATTTGAGAGGCCAAAAAAAAAGGGCACTATCTATGCATCGCCCACCGCACCCACCCCACCTGTAGAACACATATTGAGAGAATTTCCTCCATCGAAGGCTTTGCGGTCCTAAATCAACGTCTCTAACTGAATGCAGGTGGAGATCTCCCAGAACCCCAGGATCCATGCCCACGCCCTTCCTCCCCCGCCCCAGCCTGGGAGGCAACGGGGGACCCCAGATGGGAAACCCGGAGACAACAGTGTCAGGCTCCGACGTTACGTCCGAAGCGGTTCTCCGGGGACCCTCGGTTACCACCACCACCAACGAACGTTACCACCATGCAGACCCCGACGCACGAGCACAACCTTGGACCACCTGTGCTCTCCAGCCGTCAATTAACACAACTACTTGGGAATCGTTTCCTGTGGCAAAGAGTCCAAACGCACTCCGGCTCAGCGTGATGCAGCCTCTCTGCTCCACCCTGTGTCCACACTGCCGGTTAACCGATGGCATCAGGCGGTCCCTCCGGGACCTGGACGTGGGGGAAGACCCTTGTCGCCGGTCCTGCCACACCTGTCAGCAGGCACCAGAGTTCTTGCAGGTCATCTGGTCCCACAGCAGAGAGGGGGCTGGGACCAGGGGCAGCCACTGTCCTGGGGACGGCAGCGGCAGCGGCCGGGGGGAGGAGGAGAACAAGGTGTGGCCGCTGGATGGAACCGTAGGGGCGGGAAAAGGCACAGGCCTCCGGGCTTGGGGGGGCTGCAGGGAGACACAGTGTAGTTCCGTCATGAGACTCACCAGGCAGAGTCAGGGTCGTTGGCTAGGGGGTGGGGACAGTACTGAAACCCTGACAGGGGCTGGCTGACATCATTGTCCCTGGCCCCTGTTTTGCATTTGGTCTGCGGGACAGGTGGAGGGCGGGGTGATGAAGATGACTGACAGGTGTCGGGGCTGCATGTTTGGGAAAACCCATCAGCGTGGAAATGGATTCCTGGTGATCACTGAAGGCTTTGTGTCTGCACGGCTGACCAGGGCAGACCCGGGCGGCAACACCGGAGGGCATTTCTGAGACCTTAAAAGTATGCTAAGCATCGTGCTAAGCCATTACGCTCCAGAAGGCTTCCACTGGGGAACAGGGGAGGGAGAGAAGGGTGAGGCTACGGTTTGGCTTCAAAATACGCTTTTAGGAGGAAGGTCCTGTCCTCTGCCTCCGGTGCCAGGGGCAGCCTGTCACTGACTCATTAGAAACATCTGAATAGCCACTGTCTGAGGCTGCATGGAGGCCCGGGGACTGTCCGGCAGGGATGTGTGCCTGGAGGTCACGGGTGGGGGTGGGCAGGTAGAGGCCTCCACTGAGGCTGGCTGGCCCTGTGCTCCGCCATGCCGGGGCTCCCAGCATCTCCTCCACCCTGTGACACCCCCCCCCCCACCAGGACAGGGGGCTCGCTGGCTGTGGCCTAAGAGACACCTGCCAGCCCCTGGCCTCAGCTTGGGCAGCTCCCAGGGCAGGGGAAGGGCAGCCCCGCCCCCACCCGTTTGCAAGCACAGACTTGAGAGCGAACAGGTTCCTGAGGCTGTCTGGACACCTCCCCCACCATGACTGCCGATAACCCCAGGACCCCCACAGGCCACGAACTCCCGTTTGTAAGAGACACAGCAGCCCCCCTCTCCTGCCCCTGCTCTGGAGCAGACGCACTCTGGTGTTTCTGGAAACAGGCACACAGAGGTCCAAGCTCAGGTTCAGGAATCAGGTCATCCTCTTAGCCGGAGGAGATAAAAGAATCAAGACCCAGAGGGGGGTCTATCCCTGTGGACAATCTCGTCTTCTCTCGTCTTTATTTATTTTAAGTCAGGTTATCTCAGACTCCGAGATAGTTTACGGTGTCTCAGTCCACTATGGGGCTCTGACTGCACCTGGCGTGCAACACGCCCATGAGGCAGGAGGCTGCCTGCAGAGGTGGAGGTCACTGTAAGGGATTTGGGGACAAGGCAGAGCCTAGGCCTTCTGGGACCTCACTCGTCACTATGGCCGGGACGCGGATGTGCCCGCGGAGCAGCACGGCTGTTGCTACCAAACAAAACCAAATGTTACAAGCGAACAGGGCATTGGCACCACCGTGTCAATCCTGGGCAAATGAAGCATATTGTTAAGTCCTGAATGTCGCAGGCCTTAGCCAAGCCTCTCCCTCTGTCTGCTCCCCGGACCCCATTCAGTCCCTTTCCGATATATGAGAAGGAAGTACTCCTAAGCCCAGACAGTCTAGGCTATTTTAGCTTCTTGAATTTACAGTTAAATATGCAGTTTGTTTGCTCAGCAGTAGTCTTTGATGGGGATGTTTATCTTGTCTGAGCAATGTCTGGAAGTAGGAAATATCCTCAAAAGTCAACTTGGCCTGTTTCTCTTCCAGGAAAGGAACCCCTTCGGTATAAGTTCTGCTCCAGGTTGAGAAATGGAAAACCCAATGGAAAGTAGGTCAAACAATAAAGAGTTTTATTGGCTTTTATAACTGGAAGCCCAGAAGCAGCTGTGTGGGCTTCAGGGCTGGTTTGATCCAGCAGTTTAGTGAGGCTATAGAGGATGGTGTTTCTTGCTATCTTTATGCTCTTGACTTCGCCCTTTCTGGAAGGCAGCTATGCTCACCACTATACCACCAACGCTTGACTTCGCCCTCTCTGAAGGCTTCTTAAAGCTGGTCTCCCTCAGGACAGCAGTTTCTGGCTTCACAGGGGCACCCGATGCCCTCCAGAAGATCACTCAAAGGTGAGCAAGGATCTTTATTTTTCCGAAGTGCCTCACCTCATGGCCCAGAGAACTAAACTGAGTCACAAGCTCATTGGAGAACGCTGTGGCCTGACAGGCTCAGGCGTCATAGACAAAGGATCTGTGACGTCCTGGTTGGCTGTGAACTCCGTCTCCCAGCCGTGGGGTGTGGGGGAGGGGTGGGTGTGGCGGACGTCACCCCACCGTCTGCCACGTTCTCCCTAGCATTGTCACCATCTCAGCTTTCGGTCTCGTGGATGGGAAGCACATCGCTGCAGGGACAGCTCACGCTGCGGGAGGTCAGCGGCGACCTGGTCCCCTCCCGTGCGGATCACGGCCACCTCAAGAGTCTGCTGGCGTCTCCACCTCTGAATCCTCACGGGACAAGGCCGGCTCGCCGTTTATGAGCTGGCCCTTCTCTCTGCCGAGCGGAGGAGCGGGTCAGAGCTGATCGCTCAGAGCACAGGCGGAGAGTGAGTGAAGGGCCTTCCTTCCACGCTTTTGCCAGGGTCTGCGTCTCACACCAGCCCCTGGGGCAGAGGAGGCGCCCTCGGGAGACCCTGAAGCAGGGTGGAGGAGATCTTTAAGACGGGGGGCTCTCCTTCCAGCGGCCGTGCCTGGGGCATGTCGTGTTTGGGTCTGTGTGCGGGGCGGAGTTCCCCTCCGGGAGCCAGCGTGGGGTGCCTGGGGTCTAGTGCGTCAGAGGTTACAGCTCCTCCTGATGGCCACGTTTCTCCCGGCCTCGTGGACGCCACGCAAGCAGGTCTCTGTGATATTCTCATTGCTGTAATTCCAGCGATACGGTAAGCCACGTCCTGCCCCCATGTGAGCCCACTGGCTACACAGCAACGTTCTGAATGCGACACGGTTAGAGGGGTCACGAGTGCCCTGGCTTGTCAATACACCGTTCTATCGTTCTCACTGACAGAGCGTATTACACACGTCAGCACGGCACTGCGGCACCCCCACGCCGGTCAGAGCGGCTGAAATGAACAGATCAGGAGACTAGATGCTGGCGAGGGTGTGCAGAGACGGGCGCCCTCCTGCACGGTTGGTGGGAATGAAAACTGGTGCAGCCGCTCTGGAAAACAGTGGAGGTTCCTCAGGAAACTATCCATAGAACTCCCCTCTGACCCAGCAATAGCCCTGCTGGGGATCTACCCAGGGGATACAGGAGTGCTGATGCATAGGAGCACAAGTACCCCAATGTTCATAGCAGCAATGTCAACAACAGCCAAATCATGGAAGGAGCCTAAATGTCCATCACCTGATGAGAGGATCAAGAAGATGTGGTGTATATACACAATGGAGTATTACATGGCAATGAGGAAGAATGAAATCTGGCCATTTGTAGGAAAGTGGATGGACCTCGAGGGAGTCATGCTAAGCGAAATAAGTCAGGCAGAGAAGGACAGATACCACATGTTTGCGCTCATAGGTCTAACAGGAGACCAGGAGAAACCTAACAGAGGACCAGGGGGAGGGAAAGCGGGGAAAAGAGTTAGGGAGAGGGAGGGAGGCAAATCATGAGAGACTCTTGAATACTGAGAAGAAATGGAGGGCTGAAGGGGGAGGGGGAAGGGGAAGAGGGTGATGGGCATGGAGGAGGGCACTTGTGGGGAAGAGCACTGGGTGTTCCATGGAATCAAGGTTGACAAACTATAAAAAAATTAAAATAAATGAAAAATAACCCAGAGTGTATTACAATGGGGCCCTAATTTGCATTAAAATTACCATACAGCCTTACCCCATATGCTAATACCAGAGGCTGCAATGAAGCCACACGGAAACAATGATACGGTAAACTTCTATTACAACGTTTACTCCTCGTTTCTTTTTCATGTCTTCTTGCCTCAAAAGAGCCTTTCTACAGTAATTAACAATGGGAATGACTGGCAGTAGGGTCTCCGGGAGCAGACCTCACTGCCCTAGACTTTGCAGGCCAGCTCCGAGCGCCGGGACTCGGCCCGGGCGGCGTGCGTGACCAGCCTACGGACAGTGACGAGACCAGGTGTGGGTGGAGTTTGACCTCCGTCCTGCGGCCTCCTGCCCGGGGAGGCAGTCGTTTTCTCTGCGGTCATTAGTCTAGGAAGCTGGCCTCCTGGAAGCCAGACGTGCCGGAGGCCAGACCGCTACCTCCAGCAGCGACCCAGGGAGGGAAGTTCTATGACAAGCGGCCCCGAGTGGCCCGGCTTCACGAATCACTAAGAGCTTCCTTCCTTTTTGTCTTTGTTTCCAACTCAGGACCAACCAGAGAGAGCCAGACACGACCCCTCCGCGATCACATCGGACGTCCTGCTCAGGTTGGCCCTCCTGCCGCCTCCGCACCCGCGGCAGCCTCCGATCTGGGCACACCGGGACCCTTCCCTTTTCCCACGATAAATCTTGCTCCCGGCCCTGCCTGCCTTCGGGTCTCTGCCCCGATGCAAGTGGCGGGGATGGACTCCCATTCCGCAGAGTTCAGAATAGGCGTTTGCTTCTGTTTTGGACTTTGCTTATTTCTACATAGTCGATTCTCAATAATTACTGAGTGGAGGAAGGAAAGGATTAAACACGTTGAGGAGATCTAAATGGATACAATTAGCCAGGTTTACTGAGATACAACTTACACCACACGGTGTAAGTTTAAGGCGTATGATGGGTGTTTGCTACACATAAGTCTACATAATTTTTATCTGCCAATCCCATGTAATCAAGCTGGGAAAAATCCACGTTAAAAAAAAAAAGAACAAAGGAAAGAAACAGGGATCTGTTTTCTTTGTGTAGAGGGACTACTAGATGTTTGCCATCTGACAGAATTTTCTCTGTTAAAAATAACCAGGCTGAGGGGCGCCTGTGTGGCTCAGTCGGTTAAGCATCCGGCTTCGGCTCAGGTCAGATCTCACGGTTCGTGGGTTCGAGCCCCGCGTCAGGCTCTGTGCTGACAGCTAGCTCAGAGCCTGGAGCCTGTTTCGGATTCTGTATCTCCCTCTCTCTCTGACCCTCCCCTGCTCCAGCTGTCTCTCTCTGTCTCTCAAAAATAAATAAAAAAGCATTAAAAAAATTTAAAAATACCCAGGCTGAAAAAAGATAAGAATTCAATGTCAGACGTGACTGATGCATGAGGTTAAAATGCGGGTTCTGATCCAGTAGGTCTGGGGTGGGACCTGAGGTCCTGCATTCTGACAGGGTTCCACAGGCAGCCGGTGCCGCGGCGAGAGCTCTGGGGTCTGGGGGTAGCGCCATGCAGACTGCAGCGTTTCTGTTCCCATCATCTCAAAACCAAGATGCACAGCCTACATCTCAGAGAAACTGCGTGTGACGGCCCCGGGTGGAAATCAATTCCTCTACAAGTTAAAAAAAAAAATACAGAAAACAAGGTATATTTTGATTCCAATAAAACAAGGAAATGAGGCTCCCAGCAGCCTTCCTGTTCAGAAACAAAAACTTCTCATCATGCTTTGATTAAAGGTAAGGTGCTTTCTTAATCTGGATTTACTGACTGCACAGCTGGGCAAATCCCAGTTTGGAAAATTGTTGCCAAATGTTGCGGAATCTCCCCTGCCGTGCTGGCCCGACGGTTTGGTTGGTGTTCCGAACGGAGGGTGGGGCGGGAAGCATGTTTGGGAAATTACCTTGCTTCACTGAACATGACGACCTGGGACTTGTGTGTGATCGTTACCAAAATCACTACTGTCGAGCACTTGTCCAAATTATGACTCACTCCCCTGAGCCAACTCTTGACGTCTGCTCCGCCCGCCCTGTCCCGCTGGCCCCGTCTGTCATCGGACGTGCAGACGGGTGCCTGACGTCCTTTGATACACCGCACACGACATCCTAACTCACCGTCTCTGTCATCAAAGGGCTCGGACGCACGCCACCGTCAGGAGTCGGGCGGATGCGGAGCAGATGTGTTCCTGCGGGTCAGATGGAACCAGAGCGCACACTTGGCGTAATCTCTAAATCAACCCTAGGATCTAATTTTTAAATAAAACCCCACATTTTTCATGAGACCGAGACAACACAACCAGCCAGCGGCTTTCAGCGGAGCAAAGTCCCGAGGGACCTCCTCACGCATCCGCTCAGAAGTGAAGCGTCACCTGCGAAATTTGTGAGGCCAGACGGTCTCCCCTTTTAAAGTATCTCACGGAAAAACACTTCCACATTCAAACACCAACAGCAATATGTATCTACAGATTTTATTTTATTTTATTTTTTTATTTTTTGAGAGAGAGAGAGGGAGAAACAGAGCATGAGCAGGGGTGGGGCAGAGAGAGAGACACACACAGAATCAGACAGAAGCAGGCTCCAGGCTCTGAGCTGTCAGCACAGAGCCCGATGCCGGACTGGAACCCACGAACTGTGAGATCATGACCTGAGCTGAAGTTGGATACTTAAGTGACTGAGCCACCCAGGCGCCCCTGTATCTATAGATTTTAAAGCAGCCTTGCAAACAAAGGCAAATATACTATTTGCTTGTTACTA
Source organism: Suricata suricatta (assembly GCF_006229205.1). Classification (NCBI taxonomy): domain Eukaryota; kingdom Metazoa; phylum Chordata; class Mammalia; order Carnivora; family Herpestidae; genus Suricata; species Suricata suricatta. Next base: position 137,019,875 of record NC_043708.1, read on the forward strand.
TTTACATACTAATTTGTAAAAATCTTATTGCCGGATGGAGGTCTGCAAGAGGCTAAAACTAAGTTGGTCTTTTCTAACAATTCTGCCAGACTTTTCTTTCAAAAGGGGAATAAGTGCTCCACAAAGAGTCTGAACCAATGGATGTGCTCAAGAAATGCCAGGATGGGAGGGGCACCTGCAGGCTCAGTCGCTTAAGGGTCCGACTCTGGCTCAGGTCATGATCTCACAGTTTGTGGGTTCGAGCCCGCATCAGGTTCTGTGCTGACAGCTCAAAACCTGGAACCTGCTTCCGTTCTGTCTCCCTTCCTCTCTGCCCTTCCCCTGCTTGTGCTCATTCTCTCTCTCAAAAATAAACAAACACACACACAAAAAGAATTGCAAGGATGAGACGCAGGTGGTGAGTCAGAGGCTGGACGAATATTCTAGGAAGGGCCCTTGAAGCCTGGAGATGTCTAGATTTTATGTCTGACAAACCCACACATTTCCTGCAGACCAACTCAAGACGCCTGCAGGTGGCTGGGGAAGGGCCATGCTGGCCCATAGGTGTCATTTCTGGAAAGAGACCAACTGAACCGCTTTCCTGGAGTTTCTCTTCCTCGCCCATCGCTGTCACTTCTGGGAGGCAGAGCGAGAAACAGGAAGCCTATGTTCTTCGCTTCTGTAGACTGGGATCCTCGCTCCGCCACTTACTGTCCAGTGACCTTGAGAAAGTTGGCCAGTTGCTCTGAGCTTCTTTAATAATCTTATTATTTCTGCACATATTCAACGCGCACTGAGCTTTTACCGCAGGTAAAGGGTTGACTGCATCGTGCTAGGTTTGGGGACCGTGACTGTGAGAAAGACACCTCCACCTGCCTCCATGAGGAGGAGATTGGAATAAAAAAGGAAGGGGCGATGCAAGGTGCTGGTGACAGCAGGGTCAAGGTGGGGTCCCCAGGAGCACGCAGGACAACAGTCAGCCTCAGCTTCTCTAAAGAGGCAGCTGCTGGTGCAATGAAGCGTAAGTGTCAGTTGGATAAAGGATGGGGCGCGGCAGACGGAGGGAGCTGGGGAGTCCGGGGACGGCACGCTGTCCATCGCGGCCGCAGCTTGGCGTTGGGAGGAAACGCGGAAGGCGCGGCCCTTGTAAGCCTCAAGATGTGGACACTGGGCTCGGGGTATCTTGCAGGAAATGACGGGTCCTGACTCCTTCGTTTCTCCATCCTGCCTCATCCACATCCACGTCCACAGAAGTCCTGCCGCTCTGCTTCCAAGGCGCACCCCGATCCCTCCCCCTCCGTGCCCAGGCCCCCCATTCCGGCCGAGGCAAGTCCAAGTAAGCCATAGCCCGGATCCTTCGGCCCAGGTGAGAGACCGTGCTGGTCCCAAGCGGTGGCCAGGGGGACGGGGCGGAAGGGGGTCCACCTTGGAGGCAGACTTCTAATACTGAGCTGGGCGCCGCAGACACACAGGTGTGGAAACCCGGACCCGGTCCCTGTCCTGGTGCACGTTACTGTCCTCTGGAGGAGAGAGGAATCAATATAAAGTCACGTTAAGTAACAAATTCTGGGAGGGACGTGCCAGGCACAGGTGGCAGTGGCACAGTCAGAGCCTGTCTCAGAGGACATGTCCCTGTCAGGACGGTCAGGGAGCGCTGCCCCAGGGAGTTCCCCGAGCTGGAAAGAGAAGGAGCAGCCATTCCAGGCAGAGGGACACGGAGAGGGGGACACAGGAGCCCGGGGTGCCCGGAGTGCAGCAGGGGCCATGTGTGCGAGCCCAGGCCAGAGAGGGGCATCGGGGGGCCTGCCGGGCTCAGGGGCCCCTGAAGGGGTTCATTGTCCTGCAAGGAGCAACGGGAATCCTGTGTGCGTCACAGTAGCTGATGTGGTGCAGACAGCTCGTGGTCTGACAGGCACACCGCCCCTGTGGACACTGGGCCCGGGCTCGATGGTGGGCAAAGTGGGCGCGGCGAGGAGGCTGTTGGTGGGGTTTAGGGGAAGGTCACGGCCCCTGGAACAGAGGTGTGTTGGTGGAGCTGAAGCTAACGGATGTTGCCTTTGGAAGAAACCGAGGTCGAATCGACAGAACTTGGTGACGGAGAGAAGTGTCCACAGGAGTGGCGCACGCGCCTCCCAGGCCCGTCGTCTGAAACGTGGAACCGCTGTGAGCGGCTGTGGTGGGGGCGGGGGCGCTGGGGGGGCCTGTCCCCAGCTCTGTGGCCAAGTGTTCGGTCAACATGCACTGTGTTCTGTCGCTGGAAGAAGGAGAGATCGGGTAACGGGATGGTCGGCGTTCTCCATCCGAGAGGCGATGCTGAACCCACTCAACTAAAACACCACACTCGATGGCAGCGTGCTCCTCGAAGGCCTGGTGGCCTTTCCCTGCAGAGTGGAAGGATCTGAACCCCATGTCGGGGCCACGGGAGGGCCACTGTGCTCGTAGAGAACAGACTCCAAATTGTGCCTTAAAACTCTGAGGGCAGGCGCGCACTAAGAAATATTTCAGGACCCCCGAAATAAGGCAACCGCAGGCGAGTGAACCTCGTGGTCTGTAGCTGCCGCATCCTGCCTGACACTGGTACGCTCTTCTACCCCGTGCCTCACTTATTTATACATACATCTTCATCTCCTGCCCTCGGTAACCTACTCGAACGGATGACACAGTAAACAGCACATGAGTTGAACAGTTTTCCAGAGAGAGAAGCACAGAACGCTCGGAGCGGTGACCTGGCTGGTAAGACGGTAGCACACACCACACGTCACGGGGTTTTGGTAGAAGAAACAGAAAGAGGCGCGGTGGACTCTGAGGGAGGGAAGGCCTTTGCTACGTTCACTTATGCTGAGCATATATTCTTTTCTCCGCTCTAAGCAAAATCGAGGGGACAGAATTCCGCCATATGGAAGCATTTCCATCTTGCAAAATTATTCCAAGAAAAGAAAAAACGTTTGCCAAGAGCAAAATGCAATGTAGATTGCCAAACACGGCCAGAACCGTAAAACCTATGTGACATTGGAGAGGGTCCCAATGACTTGAGAAAGAAAACCCACTCCGAATGGAAGGGAGGGGGCAGAGATGGGACAACAATCTTCCCGCGGTTCCCGGTCCGGAAGTCCACTGCCTGCGGCCACATCGCGACGAACTGCCTGGTGAGCATCTCCGTGGGACTAACATCTCAACAAATGAATAGAGACGCTTCACATTCACCTGTTCTGTTTGTAGACAAGATGACACCTGAAGCCTGAAATGGGCGGGAGATCCAGCATAACTCATGCAAAAGCAGCACATTTTTTCCAGAAGACCACAGTCAATCATGCGGAATGCCCGTTGGCAGGAAGCTGTTACATCACTGAGACCATTAGACGCAGCGGACATGACTCTAGCACATGCACGTCTCTTAGAGTCAAAATATGAACGGATGATGGAATCTATGAGAGACGGGATCAATGAGGCACGGCGATCTGCACACAAAGGGAGGTGGACGGATGCCAGAGGAGACAGGTGAATGCTGGGTTACACCGCACCCAGCTTTTTACTATTTATTTATTTTGAGAGAGAGAGAGAGAGCAGAGAGAGAGCAAGGGAGGGGCAGAGAGAGAGAGAGAGAGAATCCGAAGCAGGCTCCGAGCTGTCAGCACAGAGCCTGACACGGGGCTTGATACCATGACTGTGAGATCACGGCCTGAACCGAAATCAGACGCTTAACCAGCTGAGCCACCCAGGCGCCCCACACCCAGCTTTTTCGCAAAAGCCTTGAACTAGGAGTCAACAGATTGTAAAGAGTAGCAGTTACAAAATATTTGAAATCTTTTGTAAGATTTCAGTAAAAGACAGTGTTTCTCAACCAGAGGCACTTCTGCCCCCAAGGGGACAGCACTTGAGGCTGTCACACTGGGGGGCGGGGGGCTTCTGGTAGAAGCCAGGGATGCTGCTGAGGTTTGTACAATGGACAACTCTTCCATTGTCTGCCGCCATGGAGAATCATCCAGCTCCAAACGTCAAGGCTGAGAAACCCTGGTGGAAGAGGGGGAAATGCATGAAAAATTGAAACAGGGGCGATACACCACGAACCCCTGAAATAGGACGTATATCCAACGACATGAAGGTGGACCCTTCTAAGGATGAGGGTGGAAAGCTGTTCATGCTGTAAAAAGACCAAGCAAGAAGGAGGGACGTCAAGCCCTGGGCAGGTCCTGTGGTGACATTACTTGGTTTGTGGTTTAGCCCAGCCACACTTCTTGTTGCTGGCTGGCTCTGGTAAAATCAGTTACTCTCGAGAATCTTGAGTACACAGTAAAGAACAGAGACAACGTCTTAAGAAACCATAAAAGGGGCGCCTGTGTGGCTCAGCTGGTTAAGGGTCCACCTTCGGCTCAGGTCACGATCTCACGGTTCGTGGGTTCGAGCCCCACACCGGGCTCTGTGCTGACAGCTCGGAGCCTGGAGCTGCTTCAGATTCTGTGTCTCCTTCTCTCTCTGCCCCTCCCCTGCTCACACAGTCTCTCTCTCTCTCAAAAATAAAACAAAACATTAAAAAAAGGAACCATGAAGAATTTTGCTTTCAGTCCTTGTGGGCTGCCTCAAATCCCCTGGATCCAGGTTCAAAGGCAGAGGGGAAGTTCGGAAGACGGGCTCCTGCAGGGTCCAGATTCCAGGATGGGTGGCAGGTGGGGCCACGGTGCCGGAAAGGCTACTGTTGCGGCGCTGGGTTCAGGAGCCCCGCCTGGGCCCCCTTGTCCGTGAACAGACCTCAGGGGTCCGCTTTCACTGTGCCGTCACAGCTCTTTCCCGTCCTGCGGGAAGGGTCCTGCACTTTCCGCTCTGTCTCAGATTCTGCTTCTCCAAAAACGCACCCGAGAAGCGTGTGCTGGGTCTCGGCACGATTTCTTGCCTCCGTCTAGATTTCGCAGATTTGGGCGGCTTTGACCCGTCAGAGATCACATCTTTCCTCTGTTGTTCCCCCCATGAGTTTTGAGGTCGGGGTAAGGGATAAAAATACAATCATTCTTGCTATAGTTCAGAAGAACACAGAATCAAAATAACTAACTCTTAAACCTTAATTTTGATACAATTCCGAACTTGAAAAGTTTGCAAAAATAGGACAAAGGACTTCCGTCTTTCCTTTACCCAGATTTATCAAGTGTTTGTGTATTACCCCATTGGCTTCTCTATCATTCTGTGTGTGTGTGTGTGTGTGTGTGTGTGTGTATACACATATATGTGCGTGTATGCTGTATCTTTGTGTATATTATTATTTGAACCATCTGAGAATAAATAACAGACGTTGGCCTCTGTGATAAATGCAGGGTTTGTGTCCCCTACATTCGTGTGTGGAAACCGAATCCCCACTTTGATGACTTAGGTGCAGGGCATTCGGGAAGTGACCAGGTTATGGGGATAAATGCTTCTGAGCGGGACTCGTGCCCACGTTAAAGAGCTTGTCTGTCGTGTGAGGACGCAGTGGATGGACGGCCATGCATGCATCACGAAGTCCTCACCAGACCCTGGCTTGCTGGTGCCTTTCCTGGACTTCCCAGCACCCAGAACTGTGAGAAATAAATCTGTAGTTTTCTACCTCAGCAGCCCAAACGGACAGGACAGCCCCTGATGCCTGGATACCGGAGTGTGTATTTCCCACGAGCTAGGACGTTCTCTTACGTAATCACAGAGTAAAGATAACAGAGAAGTTAACACGGATACAGTCAGTCCAGGGTCCACGTTCACTGTGTTCAATTGTTCCAACTCAGTCCTTTATAGCCATTCTTTTCTGGTCCAGAATCCATTGGTTTTGTTTTTGTTTTTGCATTAAGTTGTGAAATTTTAGCCTCTTAAATCTGCAGCACTGTTCCTCAGTCTTTTTTTTTCTTTTCCTTTTTTGACTTTGATGGTTTTCAAGAATCCAGGGCAGTTATTTTAAGGAATGCCCCTCCATTTGAGTCTGTTTGGTAATTCCTTGTGATAAAATTTAGGTTTTTGGTTTTTGGCAGACAAAGCGACAGCAGTGACGTGACTTGTGTTATTGTCTGTGTATCGTATGAAGAGGGACAGGGTGTCGGTTTGTTCCGGTGTTGGTGATGCGAATTTGATCCCTCAGTTAATAAGGTGTCCACGTTTCTTCTCTGCCTTTAACATGCAATTTTGTAATTAATTGCAATTAATATGCAATTTATGGGCACTCTTGAGATTATGTAAATATCCTGTTATTCATCAATTCAAGCATTTACTGGTAACCTTAAAGTTATTCCTACATTCATGATTTTTTTTCTAGGAGTGAGAAAGAGCCGTCTGTATAGATTTACTACATCAGAGTGGACTGGTGGATTCTGACTTTATTCAGGGGGTTCGAGATCACTCATTGTGATGACATTGTTTCCTGATGATTATTTAGTTTGATTCCCAAACTGTTTGAGATTTGGCCAGCGGTGGCCTCTCCAGGAAGGTGCTTTGTCCCATAGACATGTTCCCACCATCGTTGGAGCACGTCCACAGCTTCCAGTGGGACAAGACTTTTCAGGTTCATATTGTACTTCCCCTTCCCTGTCTCCGGAATCAGCCCTTTCTCCAAGAAGCCGTCATCCTTTAGGACAGAAGAGTGTTTAGACATCAGATCCGGCATGGGGTGGGTTCACTGCTCCTGGCGTCATGGCTTCTAGGTCCTCTCCGCCGCCAGGGCTGGGAAATTCGTGTATATATTTCCATTTCTGTATCACTGTGTAAATTAAGAGCCGTATGTCATAAACCATTCACATAATACCTCTCCACCCCAACACTGTAAGATTTATCATCATCTTTCTCTTTCCATATTTTTAACCCCCTTCAGCAGGGAGAGATTTTGCATCTATTACCCTCAAAAAATTTAATTATTTGCTCCAGCTTGTGAATTCCTGGGCACACTCTTCCACAGAAAGAAAGTGGATATGAAAAATCAAACCCACTAATTAGAATGAAACATGTTTTGAAAGGTCTTTCACTTTTTTAGGTCAAATTTACATATAGTAGAAGGCATAGACCTTGAGTATACAGTTTGATGAGATTCGATCTGTGTGTATACCCATGCAACGGTCATTACAATCAAGACATAAAATATTTCCACTGGCCCAGAAAGTCCCCTCATGCTCCCGTTTAGTAAATCCTATGCCTCAAGGGCACTTACTGTCCTGAATTTGATCACCACAGATTAATCTTGCCTATTCTTGAACGTCACAGAGATGTTAAAAAAAAAAAAAAAGAGTAATAAATGGGATCAGTGTTTGGCTTCTTTTATGGAACTATTTTTTTTTTTGAGATTCACCCAGAAATCTCAAATTCATGTATAAATGAATTCATTCATTCATCTGTACATGCTGTTGCATGTGTTAGATGTTATAAATGAGTTGAGGTTGCTCAAAAGCAGCCTATAGTGTGAATATATCACTCTTTGCTTGTCTTTCCTCCTCTTGATGGACATGTGGGGGACTTGGGCTATTACAGATAAAGTCACCGTAACTTTCTTCTACAGTCTCCTTAAAGAAATAGGGTTTCATTTTTCTTAACACCCAGCATCTCATACGATAGCTGTATACCGAACTTTCTGAGAGATGGCCACGCCACTTTCAAAGTAGTTATTTCACTGTATTTCCCTGCCGGCGGTGTGGGAGAATTCCAGGAGCTCCCATGCTTGCCAGTGTTTGGTGTAAATTGTTGCTTTAACTGCGGACATTCTAGCGGATATGAGGGTGGTCATTATGGTCTGAACACCCACCTCCCTGATGACTCGTGATGATGAACATCTTTTCTTGGGCTTCTTGCTCACTTGTAGATCTTCTTTTGTGAAATACCTGTTGACGTGTTTTGCCTATTTTAAACAGACTGTTTTGTCTTTCTATCGTAGATTTGTAGGAGTTCTCTGTATTGTCTATACACAACTTTTGGGGTCACAGATGTCTAAGTACTGTGACTGTTCCTCCAGCCGGTGGTTCTCTTTCTCATCTTCTCCGTGGTGCCATTTGCTAAGCAGAATACCTTGATTTTTATCTGGTTCGTCAAAACCGTTTCTTATCCATTTAGTGCTTTTTGTGTCCTTTATAAGAAATCTTTGCCTAGACTGTTTTTATCCTAGGAAACTTCATACTCTTAGCCTTTTATGTTTATACTATAAATCCATCTCAAATTAATTTTTGTGTGTGCTGTGCCTAAGGGGTCCAAGTTCGTTTTCTTCCCTGCACGTTTATCCAGTTGTTCAATCCATTTATGGAAGAACTTTCTTTCTCCCCCATGGAATTGCCTGGGTGGCTTGGTTGAAAATCAATTGGTTTTATATGTGTGGACCTATTATTGGATTCTCTTATCTTCCATTAATCTATTTATTCCTATACCAATACCACATTTTATTGATTACCATGGCTTTATAATAAAATGTGAAATCAGGTAGAGGGTCTTTGTTCTTTTTTCAAGATTTCTGACCATTCTTGGCCCTTTGCATTTCCACATATAATTTATAATTAACTCATCATTTTTCAACAAAAATCAGTTTTTCAACGAAAGTTGTCCTTTGGGATTTTGACTGGAATTAACTTACAGGTTAATTTCGGAAGGGATTCAAGTCCTAACAGCGTCCTCCGATGTATGGACTTGGAGTGGACTCAGTTTAGACTGTGACCCTTCGAATTTCTTTCTCACAACGTATGTGTGCACCTGCGCATGCATTTGTGTCCATGGCGCACTGTTCTACTCAACGGAGCCTCTTTCCTCTTCTTCTGCTGAGCCGAAACCTCACTACAGCCGCTGGCACCTGTGTGCCCGGGTTGGAAGCAGGGGGTTATGTATACAAGCTGACGCGGGGAAGAGCTGGCAGGAGGGAAGATCAGGAGCAGGCACGGGGTCCTCTGAACGTGCAGGCGGGCATCACACATCACGTGTCGTGGGCGGCACTGGCGGGAAATGGAGGGGTAGAAGTGGGGAAAATGCTAATGTCACCGAATGCTGAGGGAGAGAGAAATCGCACACGTTCTGGCTGAAGTGACTGTGTATTTGATGAAGCTGATGGAGACGGCAGCCCCGCTGGCAGATACACCCCCTGTATCTTCCTCAAAGCGGCTTGTAGCCCACTCCAAGCAAGGCTGTCTTTGGGTCTGAACGATTAGGCAGGCCTTCGCTTTTCAGGGCCGGGCACCTGTGGGGAGATTTCTCTGTAGCAGAAAATACCAACACTACAATGTAATATAAAAATAGCTACAATTTATTGGGCACTCATTCTGTGCCAGGCTCAGTATTGCCCTTTTATATTTCGTCTCCGTGAGAACCTTTTGGGGTAGGTACGACTCGCTGTATATCTTACAGATGAAGAAATGAAGGACTTGAACGGTGACGTGTACCCGGACCCCGCGGTTCGCAAACCGATCCCTGGCTCTCACCCGCCCCCCCACGACCTCCTGTCTGTCTGAACAGCTCAGCTCTGATCTACACTCGCTTTGATCTACACTCTCACAGTCCTAACGCCACTGGGACCGCCTCATCCTGGGGGAAGCCCCGCTGACGTCTGATTCGCCTTCTTGGCAACTTCTCTTCTCCATAAATCTAGACCAAGGCCAGGGTGAGCTTCTCCGTCAGAGTCTGTCTCCGCCAGGCCTTAATTAGCCCGATGGAGATGGAGCACCATGGCCATCAGGCCTGGAAATTAGACTGGGGAAATCCCTGGTGGTGCTCAGGCCATTATTACCCAGCCTGGGCTCGCTTCTGGGCTTCTAAGTGCATTAGAGCGCTCCGCATTGATTTGACGGGCTCTCCGGGCCGGCTCGCCTGTCAAATTACCTCTCGTTTCTCCAGCTCACCTGATGTTGCTGGAGCACTTTCCTGGCAATGGGAGCCACTGGTTCATCCTGAGGGATCTGGGGACTGGGCCTAGTTTTACAGATGGGGAAGCCACGGCCAGGGCCATGTTGAGTGAGTGTGTTTTTGGTCTCCTTCATATGCTTAATGTTTGCAACTGGAGTGATTTTCTTTTTTTTTTTTTTCTCATGTGGCTGGATCTAACGTTTCAGTCTGGCCGGTTAATGAGCCTCTGAGCAAGGCTATGTTTGGAGCATCAAAGTGAAGCAGAGGGAACTGATTGATTACGGAAGATGGACCCTGTAGACCACTCAGAGGAGTATCTCGGACTTGGGGGCTGCTGGGCATTATCCCAGGTATCCGGATGCAGGGGCTGGGGGTCTCCAGGCGCACAGCTGTGCATATAGTTTAATGGAAGCAGTTTACCGGAGGCTGGCCATGGGGGCACAGCAGAATCAAGACAGGCCTGTGATCTTATGACTTTACCTTAGATCAACACTACCTCTTTGCCGGGTGGGAGAAGGGGCCAGAAGAAAGGGAAGGGACCATCCATCCATCCATCCATCCATCCTCATAACACCGACAGCATGCTAGCTTTGGCACAAGACAGACACCTGGGGTGAGGCTGGTTGGTTGGCATCTAAAGAAAATGGGCAACCAAGCAAAGTGTCCAGAAAGGGTCCAGAAATGCCCCCGAAACAACCAGCAGTTGGGGCCAGGGCCTCAGTCCCCCTAAGCACCAGCAGGGACATGAAGCAGGCTCAAAGCAGCGGACCGTCTGAGCCGGGTCTCCCGTTGGAGGTGGAGCCACAGTTGGTGGAAACACCTTGTCCTGGTGGTCCTACTCCATGTCCTTTTCCGGGGCTGGAGGGGAGCCCGCAGACTTCCGCCTCAAGTCTGCGCTCTAGGGCGTAGGAGTCAGGCTGAGCTGTCGAGCAGGGACGCTAGGCCATGAACGGGAGTGCAGAATGGCCAACATTAGGGCACGAGACAAGAGCTTGTCAGCAGAACTCTCCAGACTGACCGAGTTGGGAAACTCTCACTCTTGACTGCTGTCTGGATATCGGGAATGCTCCCCAAGCCCGCTGCACCCGGGTCCCCCGAAGGCACAAACCTCTACTTCAGTAAAGTTCCAAAAACCAAGGTATGCAAAAGTCACGGTGTGCAGCTGTGAAAATGCTCTTTTTTTAAATTAAAAAAAAATGTGTTACTTTGAGAGAGAGAGAGTGTGCACAAGCATGGTGGTGGTGGGTAGGGGGCAGAGAGAGAGACACACAGAATTTGAAGCAGGTTCCAGGCTCTGAGCTGTCAGCACAGAGTCCAGCATAGGGCTTGAACCGGTGAACCATGAGATCATGATCTGAGCCGAAGTTGGACGCTCAACTGACTGGGCCACCCAGGCGCCCCGCAAATCTGTATCTTTAACAAGCCAAGCAGATTCAGGGGCACAGGGGGGAATCCGTGGAGACATTTCTAGAAACACCACCAAATCCCAATGGCACGCAGCTCTGGGCGGGGCCAGATGAGAAGGGAGTCCCTCCACATGAGGCTCGGCGACAATGAGTTACAAGTAAAACCTTGAAACTGAGAAGCATGTAAGAGCCAATGATCTGGGAAGACAGCGCTTTTCCGCCCAATTTCCAATGGTGGAAAACAGAAGCCGAAGTTTTGTGACGTTTCTCTGACTTTTTCTTTTGGGGAACGGGTTACATTATGCCAACAAGAGAAGGATAATTACAAAGAATTTGTGAAGTTTGCTCCACAAACCTAGGACCCCGAGGTCGGGCGTCATCTACATGAGATGCAGGCATGTTTGCATTGACTCTACGTTTCACACAAAGAGCTCTGTTCCTGGAGCTCAGGGGCAGCCCCAGCAAGAGCTTTTAATCTGTGAAACTCATTTCTTGTCCCTCACTTCTGGCTTCCCACAGTCTCTAGGACTCTCTGTTCAATTCATCTACAAAGAAAATAAAGAAAGAAACCAAGAAATCACTAGCATGACAACAATGAATTCAACATGCTGCCACTACCAGGAGCATGCAGGTTTGAAAAGAGGGTCTGGGGTGCCTTTTTTTTTTTTAGTGTTTATTCACATTTGAGAGTGAGTGAGAGAGAGAGAGAACGCAGGTAAGTGGGGGAGGGGCAGAGAGAGAGGGAGACACAGAATCGGAAGCAGCTCCAGGTTCTGAGCTGTCAGCACAGAGCCTGACGCGGGCTCAAATCCACGAACCGTGAGATCATGACCTGAGCCGAAGGTGGATGCTTACCCGACTGAGCCCCCCAGGCGCCCAGGAGGGTCCTGAGTCCTTCTAAATGTTCAGAGCCCATCAGCATTTGCCTCACCGGTCATCCAGCAGTGACAGCTCAGGGTGACACTTCGGAAGGCCAGGACGCGGGGAGGGAGCTCTAGGGGGAAGCTGGCCTGGCTCGAAGTGGGCAGTGCCCACGGCAGGGAACACCTGGTTGAGAGAGAGCGCGGCCGCCTCCTGCACCAGTCATTCTATACCGTCCTCCTGGCCTTGACTGACTGGTTTGCTGGCGGAGCCCTGGCTCGCACTGGGTGAATCAGAGCCCCTCGGTGGGGCCCCAAGCCTGCCAGGGATCACGTGCCAGCCCTTTCAGGGAGCTGCGCCGAGAGAAAGCCGCCGATGACGGGGAGGGTCGTGAGGTCAGAAGACGAGACAGGACCTTCTGTGAGTCTGCGCACGGGCTACTTCAGGGCCGAGTCAGGGAGCTAGGGCATCAGCTGCAGGAGTTTACTTTCTCACAGTCCTGGAAGCTGGAAGGCCAAGGTCAAGGTGTGGACGGGGTTGGTTTCTTCTGGAGCCTTCCCCTTGCTTTGTAGATGGTTGTCTTCTCCCTGTGGCTTCACACAGTCTTACTTTTGTGGGTGCCTGTGTCCGAATGTCCTCTGCCTACAAGGACACCTGTCGTGTCGGCGTAGGGCCCGCCCTGACGACTTCATTATAACTTAATTACCTCCGTAGAGACTCTGCCTCCCAGGACAGTCACGTGCTGAGGTCCTGGGATTTGGTGCTTCCATATAAGAATCTTAGGGACACGATCTGGATCATAACAAGGGCCCAGCCACCCTCCTGCACTGTTGGTGGGAATGTAAACTGGTGCAGCCGCTCTGGAAAACAGTGTGGAGGTTCCTCAAAAAACTATCCATAGAACTCCCCTATGACCCAGCAATAGCACTGCTAGGGATTTACCCAAGGGATAAAGAAGTGCTGAGGCATAGGGGCCCATGTACCCCAATGTTCATAGTGGCACTTTCTACAGTAGCCAAATCATGGAAAAAGCCTAAATGTCCATCACCTGATGAGTGGATCAAGAAGATGTGGT
>NC_043708.1:137033105-137042505 GCF_006229205.1 Suricata suricatta
GATATATGGCCGTTTGTAGGAAAGTGGATGGACCTTGAGGGTGTCATGCTAAGCGAAATAAGCCAGGCAGAGAAGGACAGACACCATGTTTGCACTCACAGGTCTGACAGGAGAACAGGAGAAACCTAATGGAGGACCAGGGGGAGGGGAAGAGGGAAAGAGAGTTGGGGAGAGAGAGGGACGCAAAACTTGAGAGACCATTGAATACTGAAAACGAACTGAGGGCTGAAGGGGGAGGGGAGAAAAGAGGTGGCGGTAATGGAGGAGGGCACTTGTGGGGAAGAGCACTGGGTGTTGTATGGAAACCAATTTGACAATAAACTACTATAAAAAAAAAAGTTAAAATTAAAAAAAAACAAAAACAAGGGCCCAGTGACAAAGCACAGGACGCCTTCCCACCTGTACGTCCACCCAGCCTCTGCCCAGCGCTCCAAAGGGTCATGGCTGCTACTAATGGCATGTGTTTTTTTCCTTACTGGATTTCTACCTGGGTATTGTTAGTATGTAGAATGTTTAGGGTTCCGCTAAGTTAGTCATAGAAGGCCGCTGTTTGTAAAAAAAACAAAAACAAAAACAAACCACCCCACTATTTTTGACATAAATTGCAAATATTTTCCCAGCTTGTCATTGGAGCTTTGCTTTGCTCGTGGTTTAAACCATACAATTAAAGAAAAATTATTGCTTCTGAGTTTGAGTGATCGTTAAATTCGCATGAGAAAGATAAATAGAAATAAGAAGACAGTGGGACGCCTGGGCGGCTCAGTCGGTTAAGCATCCGACTCTGGCTCAGGCCATGATCTCACGGTTCACGAGTTCGAGCCCCGTGTTGGACTCTGTGCTGACAGCTCAGAGCCTGGAGCCTGCTTCGGATTCTGTGTCTCCCTCTTTCTGCTCCTCCCCTGCGTGTGCTCTGTCTCTCTCTCTCTCCTTCTCTCTCAAAAATAAATAAACATTAAAAAAAAGAGAAAGAAGTAAGAAGGCAGAGAACGTAGGAAGGTGTCTGTGTGTGGGGTCTGGAATACCAGACGGAGGGGGGCAGGGACAGGGCTCAAGCAGGCAAGCCTCTTGGGGCTTCAATTTCTCTTCTTCTTGGATAGATGCTCCCCCTGCCACCCTCCTACTCCCAAGCGCACACTAAGAATAACCTTTGGAAAAAGTAGCTCTAAATTTTCCAGCATCTGTATGTTTCTGTCCAGGAACAGACAGGAAATCTGGGGAAGGGGAGCCTCAAACAAGCACATTGTTAACATCTTGCCAAATTTCTTTAGTTTTCCATCAAAGTGAGTGTGGCCCCGAACACAGATCCTATCATGTGGGGGTAGAAGAGGCAGTCAGAGGGACCAGGCTGGAAAATCATTAGTTGCCCTGCTGCCCGCCGCCCGGGACCGTAAGATCCAAGCAAAACTGGCCAAGATGTGCGGTCCTCTGAAGTCGGCTCAGCTCGGGGAAGAGAATTGATCCTGAGCATAGCCGTCCCTGTTTCAAAAGCGATTTCATGTCGGAAAGAAGCGATCTCGTTGGTGAAAGGAGATTAAAGTGTCTCTACGTGCTACAGCAGCGTCCACGACATTGCATCCTTCAAAAGAGAGTCTTAGTGACTGTTGCTGCTTCTGAAGTTGGGAGGAGACTGATGTTTATCCCCAGAGGCTGCCTCGTTTCTAAAACTCTTGCTTCAGAGTCATGTCCTTGGGACGATGTCCGCGCCCCAGGAGGCCAAAGCGGAATTGGGGGAGCCGTCAGAAGGCCGTCGGAGACAGGGAGGTCAGCGCTGCTCCTCTGTAGTGGCAGCGGTGGCCTGGTGGTCAGGGTAATACCCCTCGCTGGCCAGGCCCTCTCCCAAGATCAGCAGGTTCTCCTCCAGGACAAGGGAGGAGAAACAGGCAGCCAGCACATCTCCCCTCGGGGCACTGCCTGCGCCGGCAGGTCCTCCACACGCGCTGCCCCCCAGGGACAGCCTGCTTCCTGCTACCTCTGTGTCCCACCCAACGCCCGGCAACACCCAGGCCCTCACTGAGGAGAGCAGAGTAGTTACAGACGGGTTGGAAACACGAGGCCCTAAGGCTGATGGAGACTGTTTCTGAACTCTCAGTCCCAAAAAGAATCCATCTCTATCAATCGTGCTTGGAGGAAGGCTGACCTCCTTTCCTGGTCTCTCCACAGAACACAAGCGCACAAGACCGGTGTCACCCAGCAGCCCAGATCCCGGAGGGGACGCTTCCCAAGGGGAGACGGTTAATCCAGAAGGTTCCTGGATACCCACCGGGGGGTCTGTTCATGACAAAACTATGAAACCTTTTCAAAATATTAATAACACACCAGTGACTGCTCTTCCAGATCATATTTCCTAACTGGATAGCAATTTGAAGAGGGGATTAAGTGTGTCACGGAGGGTGTGAGTTTTATTATTGGCCGGTTTTGACTGCCAGTGAAAATATCTAGATAATTCATGTCATCGAGAATTTGTCCACGGAGGTTGGAAGATGATGTTACTCCCTTTGAAAGCTTCCTGGGCCCCTAAAAGGCCAAGGATGAGAAGCATCCCAATTAGATTTAAAACCTTTTTTTTTTTAGTGTTTGTTTTTTTGAAAGACAGAGCATGAGCAGGGGAGGGGCAGAGAGAGAGGGAGACAGAATCTGAAGCAGCTCCAGGCTCTGTGCTGTCAGGTCAGAGCCTGACGTGGGGCTTGAAGTCACAAACCGCGAGATCATGACCTGAGCCGAAGTCAGTCACTCAACCGACTGGGCCACCCAGGTGTCCCCCCCAATAATCTTTTTTTTTTTTAAACAAAAAAGGATTTGATTAATAATGCATAGGGATCTGCATGAACGAATGAATGGATGAACCATGGGCATATGGAAGTGTTTCACGAGGGGAACTTTCGAAGTTGGCTAATGGAAATGTTCATGGATTTCCCATCTGTCTCTCCCCAAGAGAACGTGAAGATGTATGATCTGTTTTGTTCACGGTTTTATCCTCAGATAGCGCTGACATATAGTAACCGCTTTGTACATCAGTGTTAAGTGAAAATAAACCCCCTGAGATCAGTGTATGTGAAGGGGTATTTGAAGCGTACGAGGCCACAAAGGGCAAGAGAAGTACATAGTAGGGTTGTGTTGAGCTGTTAACGGATAGCGACAATGGCAATGGTGTCATTTTTCTAGCGTTTGGCATCGTGCCCGTTATCACTTCCTCGCCTCTCAGCTCCCACCCAGTGACCCCGCCGGGGAGCAGGAAGGAGGATCAGGATCTTGGAGGTTTGTTCAGACTCTGCATCTTCCGCTAACGACCGGCCAAGTGGGGCCCGAGTGACCCCCAGCACGTCGCGGAGAAGGACAGAGCGGAGATGCTGGAGGCAAAGAGAACCCCAATCGTGAGCCTCCCTCCGAGGCCGCTCCCGCCCAGGAACGTGCCTGTTCTAGAAGAGGCGGTGTGAGGAGAGAAGCAGAGATGTGGCCGCCTCAGAAGGCGAGAGGGTCACGGCTGAGCCCCCTTCCCTCACGCAGGGTGTCACCCGGTCGCGTCTCTGCTGCCCGAGGATGTCTCTGGATCCACTCACTCTGGCTCGTCCCCCAGGGCCCCTGCCGGAAGTGCGGCCCCCTCACCAGTGCCCCTGACTGTCACTCAGGCCCCAGCAAGCCCGCCGATCCAGCCAATGAGATCAGGCGCCTCATCTGCTTACTGCTTAAAAAAATACCAATTCCTCCCTCTTTGTAGGATTCAGACCTGCATCTTTAGGGGCGCCCACAAGGGCCTGTGCGGTCTCGCCTCGTCTATGCTCCAGCCTCGTTTCACATCCCGCTTCCTCTGACTTCAGAGGTGGCCCCGCACCCTGGTTTTCTTTCAGGCCTGTGCCCGCTCCTCGGCCACTGGGCCTTTGCACATGCTCTCACTTCTGTCTGGGGGCTCTTTCCAATCTCTGTTCCTCAGATCTTCGTTCTGTCACTGGAGGGCACCCATGAAGGGGAAAAGATGGGTATTCTCTCTTATCTAATCAGCTTTCATGGATGCAGGAGCCATCAGGACAAGCGAAGGCACCACCATTGGCCTGGTACAGGGTATCTTGAGGGGAACACCTGGAACAGGTACCACAATCTGAAAGACAGTACACATTTGAAGTTGGCCTTTCTCTGGGAGAGAGGGTCTGGGAGAGGTCTGGTATTTTCTCTGGAGCCAATGGCTGCTGCTCTTAGAGAGGCTCTTCCCCACCCAGCTACCTTGCCTGGCTGACCTGGCTGGGCCCCGTCAGACTGTACAGTGCAGGAATGGAGGGTCGCAGAGGGAGAAAACAAGGTGATTAAACCCTGGTGTTCCCGTCCTGTGCAGGCCAACAGTGCCCCCCCGGCTGCCCTGGGAAGCCAGCCAAGGGGCCGCGGTTGCTGGGAGCAGAGGGGGAGGGAAACGCTCACGGGAGGGAAGCATCCTCCTCACATGTGCCCCATGGGGAGCATGCTCCCTGGGGCCCGTGCACGTGGGCACGTTGAGCATGACCCCGTGTGCACGCTGAGCATCCTTGATAGAAAGGCAATTAATTGGTCATGCGTCTTATTTGCTCAAACCTCTCTCGGGGAGGTGACAGGAAGTATTGAAATGGGAAAAGCAGGGGAATGGAACGCTGACACAGCACAGGGAAAGGACCATGCCGTCCCTGAGAAAATTCACGGTAGTTTCTAGATGCCAGACTTGCTGCTCCGTTGCAAAAGGTGGGCGTCTGCACCGTGTCCCTGAGTCACTGGGAGCGGTGGCACATTGGGCGAGCAGACGGGACCCGTGCCTGCCCTCCCCCCGCTCTTGGTCTGGGACGTCACAGCCTCGAGTCCTCAGGGGCGCGCGGGCCGGTACCCTCCCCATGGTCACAGCACCGGTCCATCTCGGTCCAAGGGCACGGGCCACGCGACCAACCGCAGGTGGCTGGCCCAGCACCACAGAGTTTATTTAATAAGCCCCTCTTCGGTGGTGTTTCAGTGCACACCCAGACTTCCATCTCTTCAAGTTAGAGTCTAATCCCAAGTTCTAGTTCACGGACTGTTTTCCACGAGGCAACTCTGCCAACTACCAAAGAGCCTGGAGCGGCCGACTCCCCCAGATCAGGGGACACTGGACGCAAGTGCTCACGCGTGAACAACGCTGGACGATTTTCTGCGCTGAGTGCGATGGACCCCTCACCCTGGTCCCGATCCTTCCTTTCAGCTTTTTCTTCCTCTGATCGATTTCCTATTTCTTTCCTTTCCTTTTTATTTTATTATAGCTTTATTCTTTTTCAGGCTTCCTAGAGCTTTAGCTGACATACAATGATTTGAGACGCATATATATATGCAAAATGACTGCCACCAGAGCGCCGACCTGCACCGGCCAGCACATCACGTCATAACGTTGCATTGGCCCCTGCACAACATGGGGACTTGGGGACCCAGCCTCCATGTTGCTGAAAATCTGAATACAATTTTTCACTCCCCAAAACTTAACTAGTCATAGCCTCCTGTTGACCCCAAACCCAACGGATAATATCAACAGTTGATCAACACGTATTTTGTATGTTATATGTATTATGCACCGTATTCTTATAGCAAAGTAGGTTAAAGAAAACGTTATTACGAAAATCGTAAAGGTGTCTGGGTGGCTCAGTCAGTTAAGCATCTGACTCTTGATAACAGCTTGGTATTGACCTCAAGGTTGTGAGTTCAAGCCCCTCACTGGGCTCCATGCTGTGTGTAGAGCCTAGTTAAAAAAATCATAAGGAACAGAGAACACACTTATAACACTGAACTGTATTTGTTGGGGGAAAAAACCATGTAAGTGAACCTGTGTGGTTCAAATCCGTGTTGTTCAAGGATCAACTGCACTGTTTTGCGGTGAGACTATTTAAAGTGTCTTCTCTGGCTGACGGGCGGACGGGCACGTGGCGGTTTCGTGTGCTTTGCTTTCACACGCTTCACAGATACTGTGTTTTTTACGAATCGAGGCTTTGTGGCAACCCTGTGTCAAGCAAGTGTATTGGTGTCATTTTTCCAGCAGCGTTTGCTCATTTCGTGTCTCTGTCACATTTGGGTAATTCTCACAATATTCCGAACATTTTCATTATTATTATATTTGTTGCGGTGATCCGTGATCCACAATCTCTAATGTGACGAGATTTCTTGTGTGTTCTGACTGCTCCACCCATTAGGTGTCCCCCCACCCCCGCCGCCCCGCTCTCCTCCCTCCCCCTCTCCTCGAGCCTCCCTGATCCCTGTTGAAATGAGGCCAGTTAATCAGCCCACAGTGGCCTCTAAGTGTCCAGGAGAAAGGAAGAGTTGCACGTCTTTCACTTTAAATCAGAAGCTGGGAATGATTAAGCTCAGTGATGAAGGCGTATTGAAAGCCAAGATAAGCCAAAAGCTAGGCCTCTTGCCCCAAACAGGCAGGCTGTAAATGCAAAGGAAAAGTTCTTGGAGGACATTAAAAGTGCTCCTTCCGTGAACACACACATGATAAGGGAGACAAACCTTAGCGCCGATGTGGAGGAAGTCTCAGAGGTCTGGACGGAAGATCCAACCGGCCACAGCCTTTCCTGAAGCTGACCCTTAATCCAGAGCAGATCCAACCAGCCCCAGCCTTTCCTTAAGCTGACGCTTAATCCAGAGGAAGGCCCTACAGTCTTCAAATCTCCGAAGGCTGAGCGAGACCAGGAAGCCACAGAAGACAGGCTGGAAGCCAGCAGAGGGTGGCTCACGAGGTTTAAGGGAAGGCACCGTCTCCATTACACAAAACTACCTGGTGAGGCAGCGAGCGCTGATGCAGAAGCCGCAGCAACCTTCCAGAAGGTCCGGCTGCAATCCTCAAGGCGGGCGGCTCCACTCAGCCACAGATTTCCGATGTGGATGAAACAGCCTCGTGTCCGAAGAAGATGCCATCTAGGACTCTCTTAGTGTGAGAGGAGAAGTCAGCGTCTGGCTTCAATGGACAGGCTGACTCGTTGGCAGGGGCTAATGCAGCTGCTGACTTTAAGTTGAAACCAATGATCATGTGCCGTTCTGAAAATCCTAGGCCTTCGGGAGTCATCCTAAGCCTACTCTGCCGGGGCTCTGTGGATGGAAGAACAAAGCCACATCTGCTTTTTTAAATTTTTAATTATTTTAAAGTTTGTTTTTGAGAGAGAGAGAGACACACAGAATCCAAAGCAGGATCCAGGCTCCGAGCTGTCAGCTCAGAGCCTGATGCGGGGCTCGAACCCATGAACCGTGAGATCATGACCTGAGCCGAAGCCAGACGCTCACCTGACTGAGCCCCTCGGGCACCCCGACAGCACATAGGTTTCCCGAACACTTCGGGCCCACTGTTGAGCTCTGCTGCTCAGAAGAAAAGGTTCCCTCTCAAGCGGCTCCTGTTTGTGGCATCTGGTCACTGGAGACCCAAGCTCCGGTGGACGTGTTTCGTGGCTGTAACACCACAGCCCTTTTAGCCCACGGATCAATTTTGACTTTCAAGTCTTGTTACCGGAGAACTGGATTTCATCAGGCTCTGGCTGCCAGACTGTGATTCCTCCGATGCACCTGGGCGAAGGAACACGAAAACCTTCTGGAAAGGAGTCGCCATTCTGGATGCCTTTGAGGACTCTGGTGACGCACCTCACGATGAAGGCTCCCCCGCCGTCCGTGGGCCACCTCCCCAGGCCTGCTCCGGGGGGTCTGGGGGGAAGGTCTCTTCGGCATCGCAAAATCACGAGTGATCTCAGTCCCTGGCTGGCAGGCATATCCTTTCCCAAACCAGGTGCCCTTCCAGAAACTGCCGCACAGGCATCTTTGCCCCTTGGGCGGGGGCCATGTTTACCTCTGGTACCAAGGCAGGGACCTCTGGACTCAGTTTTATGGAATTCAGGTGGGCATATCAGAGCACTGCGCCACAGTCCCCCGCTCCTGGAGAGCCCCGGCTCTTGTCGGGGGGAAGGATGGAGCGGCTGACAACGGAAATCAGTCTCACTGGTCAGCGGCCAGGCTAGCTCGCTCCGTGTCGTGGTCCCTTCAAATTCCTCTCGTCGATGCAGAAGACACCACGCGCCTGCTGGAGATCCAGGGGAGCACCCAGGAGCACACACACACCTAATTCTAGAGAACGCCCAACAAACTCTTTCTAAAAATGTAACTTAATTCTTACTGAAGCGATGTGTGTACATACGTTTAAAAGTCAAACGATGCTCCGTGACTTAGAAGTAAGTGGCTGTCCTGTGCCAGCTTCTGAACCTCAGTTTCTGTTTCCCATCTCCGCTGCTCACTAGAAATGCTTTAAAATTTTTTTAAATGTTTGTTTATTTTTGAGAGAGACAGAGCATGAGTAGGGGAGGGGCAGAGACAGAGGGAGACACAGAATCTGAAACAGGATCCAGGCTCTGAGCTGTCAGCACAGAGCCCAATGCGGGGCCCAAACCCACAAACCCATGTTAAGATATGACCTGAGCGGAAGTCGGCCACCCAACCGACTGAGCCACCCAGGTGCCCCTCACTAGAAATGTTTTCAAATCTTTTAGCCTTCTCTTTCTTTCTCTTTAAACTTTGATATTTCTATACAACACATTTATATTGCTAATTATGATTTTTTATTTTTCTTTACACTTATTTGTTATTGAGAGAGAGACAGAGAATGAATGGGGGAGGGGCAGAGAGAGACGGAGACACAGAATCTGAAGACAGGCTCCAGGCTCTGAGCGGTCAGCACAGAGCCTGACGTGGGGCTCGAACACATGAGCCATGAGATCGTGACCTGAGCTGAAGCCGGACCCTTAACCAACCGAGCCCCCCAGGCGCCGCCATCCGCAAGCATTCTCAAAGAACAACTGCTCTGTGTAGTCAAACGTGCCTCCTACGCCATCCGCTGCTTGGTTCTCCCTGGCGCTGGCCCTCGGGGGTCAGCATCCGCAGGACTGAGAGGGAGGCTGTCTCGATGCACAGTCAGCTGACATTGACTTCTCCGTGCCCATCCAGGGTCTCTCCGGTCCAGCCTCCCCGGAGACCAAGCCTTCGGTCTCCCGCAGAGAGAGGCGGGTCGTCCGGCAGCTGTGTGGGCGGGGCTTGGAACCTGGGGGCCCAGCTCCTCCCGATTCAAGCTTTACCCCAGGACGCGGCTTCCTGCACCGGAAGCCGCCTATTCTCTCTCTCTGTGAAGGTGCTTGCGCCTCGGTTCCCGAAACTCCCCAGGCTTCTGTACCGGGAACTGGGTTTTCACTAGTGTTACTTCCTCTGCAAGCGGTCGGATTCCTGCGTTCACAGCTCAGCCAAGTCAGCGTCACTGATTTCCTTTCTCCAAACCCGGTTGACATCGCTGGTCTGTCACCTCTTCTCATTCTCTCACTTGAGTGTATTTGGTGAGGTTTTGGGAGGAGGTGGAGATACACGCCTTGTTCAGCTGAAAGCCTCCTTTAGTTAACTC